>NW_026591643.1:4358910-4363910 GCF_907164565.1 Psammomys obesus | reverse complement strand
GATCTTTTTGTTGATTTGCCTTTTTACTTTAATGGATAACACCTCAATAAACAGATTTTAAAATTGTACTACATGTCATTTATTTTATGTGCTTGTGTGTATAGGTCAGGCAAATGCCATGGCACCAGTGCGGGGGTTAAATGACTGGTGTGAGTAATTGGCTCTCTCCTTCCACCATGGGGGTCCTGAGAACTGAACTGGGAATATCAGACTCGGTGGCAGGTGCTGTCACCCACTGTACCCATATCAATGGCTTTTGGACAGTTGTAAACATATAACTTTCTGTCTTGAAGCATGGTGTGCTGGAGTCACAAGTTTTACTATGTCAACCTTAATTCTGACATTTCTAAAAAGAGAACACTGAGGCCTAGTAAGGAGGAGGGAATTACCTGAGGCGCCCAACCTCTGCCTAGCCTAAGACCTGCCTCTCCCATCTCCCAGGGACCCTCTTGGTAATATGCTGTGAAGATCCTTTAGGGTGGCCAGCCGTTCCAGACATCAGTAATCCTCTGCTCTCTGAGACTATTCTATTTGTCACTATTTTCCATTAAATTAAAGAACCTGTAGAAGCTGTCCAGTAACCAAACCCTTCAAAAGGAACTGCTAGGAAGTTCTGAAGCCTCACCCTGGGGCAAAATATTTACGAGGCTAACGTAAATCTCTGCAAAACCTTTGTAGGTTCCTGAAAGCCCAGACCTGCAATGGAATGCTTGGGGTTTATTATTATTATTATTATTATTATTATTATTATTATTATTATTATTAAGGGGTTTTAATAATAAAATAGAATATAATAAGATAAAACAAAACTAATAATTCTGAATAGGACAAAACAGCAAACAGAAGGGAAAGAGCCCAAGAAAAGGCACATAAAACAGATGCATATGCAGATGTTATAGTTTGGAGCTGAACTCCTCCTGACGGGTGCACGGGTTTACATTCTCGACCCTCAGCTAGGGGTGTCGCCTCGGGTGGTTATGTGCGTACTGCAAGAAAGGGCTTAATTTCATCGGTTTTCCTCTTTTCCTTCATTTTGGAACAGGTATCCCAGCACCACTGTTTCGCTGAAGAGACTTCTTTTTTTTTTTTCCTCCTCATTAAAAATTGATTGACTAAGGACTGGGGATACAGCTCAGTGACAGAACGCTTTTCTGTCATGCTTGAGTCATGCATACACACCCGGGAATGTGCACAGACACACACACTCCATAAGCTGCCCAAAGTTTGAGTTTATTTCTAGTCTTTAATTCTATTCCATGATCTGTGTGTCCATTCTTTTTTTAAAAGTTTTTGAGATTATAATTGCAACATTTTCCCCTTCCATTTCCTCCCTCCAAGTCCATTTCCCCCTCCCTACATTCAAGGTCGATCTTTACATTAATTGTTATTGCATGCATGTATGTTTTCATAAATACAAATATATTCCCAAATATAACCTCCTCGTTCTATACAATGCTACCCATGCATGTGTTCTGATAACAGCATTTTGATTATTACACATTTGTGATAAATCTTGAAATAACTTATTCTTCTTTCAAAATTGTACTGAATATTCAAAATTCTTTGCAATTTCAGACAAGTCTGAGGATCATCTTTTTCATTTCTGAAAAAAACTTGAAAAGAAGCCCATTGGGGTTTTTAATGGGGATTGCATTAAACTTGTCTTGTTCAGAATATTGGCATCTTTCTCATAGTTCATTTTCCAATTCACGAACATTGGATGCCTTACCATTAGTTTAGAACTCTTATGCTTTAGTAATATTTTGTAGTTTTCAGTGTCTTACCTTCTTGGTTACACGCATTTCTAAAAATCCTATTCTTCCTTAATATTTCCAGTGGGATTGTCTTCTTCCTTTCAATTTTGGACTGTTTGTTGTTAGTATGAAGAAATTCAACTGATTTTTGTACCTTACTTTTTGCCCCATAACTTTGTTGAATTCACTTGTTAGTGTTTGTAGATTTGTCCTTTTTTTTTTTTTTTTGAAAAAAAAAATGGTTTATTTGTGTAGTCTTGGCTGTCCTGAACTTGCTTTGTACACCAGGCTGACCTCGAACTCACAGAGGTCCGTCTCCTCGGCCTCCCCAAGTGCTGGGATTACAGGTGTGCACCACTATGCCCAACTTCACTTAATTTTTAAATAATTTCATACATGTTTATGTCAACTTGACACAAGTTAAAGTCACTTGAGAGGAGAGGACCTCAACTAAGAAAATGTCTCCATAAGCTTAGGCTGTAGGCATGCCTATAGAGCATTTCCTTGATTAGTGACTGATGTGGGAGGGCCAAGTCCTCTGTGGGTGGTGCTACCCCTGGGCTGATGGTCCTGGGTTCTAGAAGAAAGGACACTGAGCAAGCCATGAGCAGCAAGCCAGTAAGCAGCGCCCCTCAGAGACCTCCGCATCAGTCCCTGGATCCAGGTTCCTGCCCTGTTTGAGTTTCTGTCGTGACTTCCTTCAGTGATGGAGTACCCTTTCTTCCCCAGCTTGCTTTGGTCATGGTTTTTATCAAAGCAACAGTAACCCTAAAAAGACAGGTACTGCATTTACATCATTTCCACCCCTCCTTCTCATGCCTCCAGCCCTTCCCATGACCTCTGCTCCCTCACAAATTATTGACCCTTTCTTCTTTAATCACCATTATTAAACCTGCTGAGTCCACCTGGTGTTTCTCACAGGTGTGTTTGTTTAGCGATGAGCACGTGGGACTGGATACCATCTCAGGGAGCTTGTCCCTCAAGAAGACTGATTCTCCCTCTCTGTAGCTTCGACAGTTGCCTGTAGCTCTTCATCAAGGTGCCAGGACTTCTGAAATTTGTCTCCCCATCCACACTGGCAAGTCACTAAGTGTTACCATTGTCCATGTCTTGTTTATGAAATCATATTGTTGAAATCCCGTGGGTATGACAACCCTGTCACCTATAGGAGACACTTTCTCTCAACAGAAAGATGTCCTTGTCCTCTGACTCTTCCAATTTTCCTGCCTTTCCTCCCCCTCCCCACCTCCCTGATGTTCCCTGAGCCTTAGGTGTGGGAGTTGTGTTGCAGCTGTATCAATTGGTACTGAACACCCATGGTCCCTTTTTGCATTTTGAACAGTTGTGGTTTCCTTCATTTTCTGTATGATCTTCACCTGGAAAAAGAAAAAGTTTCTTTGATGAGAGGCTAGGGCTACAGTTCATACCTAAAGATGCAGGGCTTTGTATACTTGCAATGGGCTAAGAATAGAGTAAATGCTAAGGAGCTGGGGTAAGGTGCTCACAGATTTGATTCGGGCATTCAGCATGTATGCATATTTCAAAACAGCGTGTTGTATACCACAAATATATATAATTTTTGTCAGCTCAAAAATAAATAATTGATCCTTTTCACATGAGAGTGGAAATTGTTCTGATTCTCTGGCTATAACTCTTGGGTTAGTGTTGAAAAGAAACAGTGAAAGGAAGCATTCTGGGCACGCTCCTGACCACAGGGGACGTGCCTGGCTGTTCAGCACACGGTGTGACGTGACCATGGTTTTTCTGTTGTTTCTTTTATAAATGCCCTTTATAAGGTTGAGAACGTTTCCTCTACACATTTTTGGGTGTATTTATAACAAGCAACTTGCTTCTGTTCATTTATTCTGCAGCACTGATGGAGGACCTGCCACATAGGCCAAGGGAAGTATATTCTCAGACAAGGACAGGTCTCTATTCTTTTCTAGATCATAGTGAAGTGAAAAAGATGGGCACTGTCCTACTTTCTTTCTATTTTTAGGCTAAAACACTCTCACCAAAAGCAACTTAGGAGAGGAAAGGGTTTACACCTCTAGACCACTGTCATCACTGAAGGAAGTCAAGGCAGGTCCTTGCAACAGAAACCGTGGAGGGATGCTGCTTGCTGATTTGCTCTCTGCCTTGCTCAAGACTCATGCTTAGTCAGCTTTTGTATACTGCCCGGAACACCTTCCCAGGTAACATTGCTGCCCATAGGGGCGGGACGGGGCTCTCCTACATCAATTATTCCTTAAGATAATTCCCTATGGTCATGCCCACCAGCCAATCTGCTCTAGGCAATTCCTCAGCTGAGTCTGTCCCCTCATATAATTCTAGGCTGTGTCACTAACAAGTGAAGCTAACTAAGACAGAGCAAGAGGGAGGTAAGGGCCAAAGCACAGACTGTTGAGAGGATGCCGAGGTCTGGCACACACAGTGGGTCTCTTAGCAGAAGAGAGAAAGGAAAGCAAGGCAGGAAGTGGCTTTGAAGAAGGCAGTTCAACAGAATGGGTGTAGGCCAAGAGGAAGAGAGAGGCCAGGAACACTTTCTGGCTGAACACTTGGGTTCTTTGTGCTATCACCCACGGGGAGAGGAAATCCAAAAGGAGAAAATGACCTTGATGAGGTCTGTTTAGTTATGTGGAGGGGGAGGGACATCCTAAGAAAAAGAGGTCCCACAAGATGACTCCCCCAGTGTCCGTCACCCCTTAAAGCTAACAGATATGCCTTCCTTGAACGCTACCCTAGGCACTCACGAAATTTTTGTTGATTGATGGTCTGCCTAGATACCTTGCTGTGGTGGCTTATGTTAGCTATCACCTTGGCTGGATTAGGGCTTATAAGACAAAGCATTATTTCCAGGTGTATCCAAGAAGCTGCTTCCAGAACAAACGGACACATGGGTCAATGGGATGAATGGGTATGATGGCCCATTTCAACTGTCAACTTAACTTGAAACATTAATGCCTAGGGCATTAGTAAGGATCACTCCTGTGTGTGTTTCCAGGGCATTTCCAGAGACAATTAAACTAGAGAGGGGAGATACCTTCTGTTTCTGGAAAGATCTATTCCAGGGGCTGGAGTTCCAGACAGAATAAAAGAGAGAAAAAGGAGAAGGCCAAATGCCAGATTTCCTGCTCTGTTTCCTGGCCCACTGAGATGTGAGCAAACAGCTGCCTTACTGCTACCTCGGCCTCAGGCTGCCCCCACAGCTGTGCCTTCTTGCGGGGAAGGGGGGTTGCGGGGGGG
>NW_026591643.1:4274896-4358900 GCF_907164565.1 Psammomys obesus | reverse complement strand
TTTTTTTGTTTTGTGTTGTTTTGTTTTCTCAACTGGGAATCTGAGAGTCTGGCCACTAGACTAACTAAGTTGCAATCTAAGGGCAACTTCCGAAAAGTAGATTCTGGACATAAAGTCCCCACTCAGAAATGGTCCTCTGATGTGGGGCAGGGGAGCTGTGCAAATGGGGTGGGGTGGGGTGGAGGAAGCCTCTCTGGAGCAAGAGTGAGGTAGAGACATGTCCAAGCCCCAAAAATGTCATCCTGAGACCAGCGGGAGCAGAGCCCTCCCTCCCTGCCCCGGGCCTGCACGTCCCAGCACTATTACCCCAACCTCTGCCACTGCTGAGGAGGTCACATAGCCTGGAGGGCAGGTTACACAGGTTAAGCATCCTCTCTCCTTATAAGAGCATGTCCAGAAAACACCTGGACTTCCTCCTCATGCAAATACGGCATTCCCAGCCCCTTAGCCCTCACCAAAGATGTCCACTCAGCCAGAAAGCTTCTACCCACTCCCCAGAGGTTTAAACACAATGAAAACTGCTTCCTGAGAAGTCTATTATTTCTAGTCACCCTCACCCACCACTTGAGTTCTCTGAAACCCACCTTTCATGGTCACAGGCAATCACACTGTTCAAGGAGAGACAGCAGAGTGGGAAAGACACTTTGACAATCACTTGTGATTTGGGCAGGATGTCCACTTCCTCTAAGCCATATTCTAGGAGGATGAACCAGTTCACGGACAAGGTGCCCAGCTCAACTCTTATAATCTAGAAGACACCATTTCCCTTTAATCATTCCCGTAATCTTTCCCTCATTAACCTACGTGTTAATGTGCATATGTACAGGTTTATGTGTGTGTACACACTGTATCTTGTCCCCTTTTTTAACTTTTCCCTTAGCCATTCACTCATAAACTACCTGAGTTGCTACGGCCAATATACCAGGTCCTGTTCCATTCTCTTCATCACCTGCAACTTCCATCACCCAGCTGAAAGAAGGTAGAGGAAAATAGGCTTGAAATGCATCCAGTGGTAAAGATGAGATTAGGCTAGAGAGCTTTGGATACTGCCAAAGCCAGATTAAAAGCCAGATTTTGCCAAATCCCTACCAAAACAAAGCTTTAAGGTCATTTCTTCCAAACTGGGAATCTCTGTATAAGAGGACCCCACTGTCAGGTGGGTCTTGAGGAGAAGGAAGGTGAGTGCTTGAAGGGATTCAGGATCGTCATGGAAACAAAGCTCTATGGACGTCGGTGAGGGATTACTAAACTAGGTTAGCTGAGGCAGGCACGACCACCTAAACATAGGCAGCATCATCCCACCTGCTTGCATCCTGTACTGAATAAAAGGAAGAGAGCAAGCTGAGCCCGAGCCATCTCTACCTCTTAACTGTGGGGGCAATGTGCACAGCCCCTTCAAACTCCTGCCACCGTTCCTTTCCCCCATGACAACTGTCATCCTTGGAACCGTGAGCCAAAGCAAACCCTTCTTGCCTTACATGGCTTCTGTCTGGGATCTTTTCTCAACAGTGAGACAAGTAGGGGGAAGAAACGAGGCCAGAAGTTAGACAACTTCAGAGAGTTTGTGCCACCACAATTCATAGTCAAAACACCAGGTAGAAAGAGAGGAGGCAAGAAGTAAACATTAGGAAGAAACCTGGCAGCAGCAGAAAAGCCTGGCAGTCTGCAGGGACACCAGAAGAAAACAGACCGCCAGCACTGATCAACAACAGCGTTTTGTCCACATGAACAGCTGGAGCTGGGGAAGGGTGACACAGCCAGAGACCGGACAGCTGAGGAGTCGGCTGCTCTGAAGGCTGCAGGTCCCCCAGCCCGGCCCTCCAGGTCTACCAGACGCAGCCAAGAGGAGGACGGCAGAGCCCCTGCTCTTCCGGGTAGTGGAGGCCTGAGCACGGGCACCTGAGGGTGCATGTGCACCTCCGAGAACGCACAGACACATGAGGTGGGGGTCATCACTGCGCTCACATGAGAACGAACGCCCCCATGCGCACACATGCATTGTTTCCTTAGCCATGTGTAATTTTGGTTTCACATCTGAGAAATCATTACCTAATTCAAAGTCACAAATACTTACATGCTTTCTCCTGTGTCTGTGTGTACTCGAATGTCTGTTTGTGAGCATGTGCTTGAGTGCATGCATGTGCGTTTACACCTGAGCATATGTTTGCAGATCCAAATTGTGTTTGGGAGGTTTGGGGTCACACTGGTTTCGCCAGCTGTTGAGAATTGCAAAACAAATGCAGCCCATATAGTCAGCATCTTTACCTTTTACTCACTGCAGCCTGCAAAAGAAGCCGATAGCAAACTATGTCAAGGCCTCAAAGCTGGCTGCCCACTGTGTGTGTGCAAGTGTATGACAGACAGAGACACAGACACAGACAGATAGACAGAGACAAAGAGAGACAGAGACAGACAGTGAGAGAGAGAGAATCGGTATGACTAAACAACAATAATGTGGGTGCCCACAGAGATCAGCCAGGATGTCTGATTCCTTGGAGTTGGAATTACAAAACGTTATGAGATGTCAGATAAGGATGCTGGGGTTAAAACTGTGTCCTCTGAAAGCACAGCAAGCACTCTTAACTGCTGAGCCATCTCTCTAGCCCCTGCCTTTTCATTATGATGAAGTTCAATTTATTTGTTGTTTCCTAACCCATCTATAGTTTTGGTGTCATATCTAAGAAGCCATCCCTGGGCTGGAGAGATGGCTTAGTGTTAACAGCACTGGCTGCTCTTCCAGGGATCTGAATTCGATTCCCAGCACCCACACGGTGGCTCATAACCATCTGTAATTGAATCAGATTTCCTTTTATGGTGTGCATGAAAACAGGGCACAAAAATACATTAAATAAATAATCTTTAAAAAAAAGGGAAAAAAAACACTCCCAATTCAAAGGCACAAGCATTGGCTTCTATGCTTTCTCCTGAAAGCTCCATATAGTCAGCCTTTACATCAGGCCCATGACTCAACAGATACTTCTTGAATAGCTTCTATGTGCACATTGCTGTTCTGAGGCTGGGTACCAGGTACCAACACACCAGTGAACTATGTGAGTGACTTCAGGTCCTGAAGAAGAGACACCATCGAGAGGAAACAGATAATAACCAAAAGCACACACAGGATAATCTGAGCCAGTGTGGTGGGCTAAAGAAGGGCCCACATGGCAGATTCAGGAAGCGGGGTGGCTTGTGTGCTAAAGTTATGGTGTGTGCAGGCTAGTTTTATGTCAACTAAAGTTATCTGAGAAGAGGGAGCCACGGCTGAGAAAATGCCTCCACAAAACTGACCAGTAGCCATGTCTGTGAGATAGTGTCTTGATTAATTATTAATGTGAGAGGGCCCATCCCACAAGGCCACGTGCAGTGAGCCAGTGAGCAACACTCTCCCATGGCCTCTGCCTCAGTTCCTGCCTCCAGTTCCTGCCCTGAGTTTGTGCCCTGACTTCTTTGGTTGGTAGACTACAAGCTGTAAGAAGAATAAACCCTTTCCTTCCCAAGTTGCTTATGGTAACAGTGTTTAGCAGTAGGAACTCTAGCTAAGACTTGGAGTGACTGTTACCAGTGGTGGTGGTAGCCAAAGTTGCGTGGGCTGGGCAAAGGGACCTTCTAAATTGATCTGGTTTATTTACTGCGTTACTTATTACAATATTGACAGTTACCTTGATCTGAAGTAGTTGATAGTGTTGTTCATGGCATCATTTCTAAAATTCTCCACTCCTAGGCCCTGGCAGACATGAACAATCAATCAGTGTTCTCTGTATCGTCAGAGTCCTTCTCCACATAGTCATGACCAGTCAGTTTAAGTTCTCATGAGAGCTGGGACTCATTTTGCTTCTCTGACCCCCTGTTTTTCAGACAATACATTCCTGTTACGATAACTTGAAAGATTCAAGGAGGAAAAGAGGGAAAAAAAGGAGGAAAAAAAAAGAGGAAAAGAGACACAAAAAGAACTTAATGGTTCTCAGCCTGACTTCCCACTCGTCTCCAAGCCCGCTGTGATTGAGGAACATGGCTTGTTTTTTCACAGGAATGTATGCACTCAGAACAGTTCAGAGCCTCACCTATGTGAGTGTCAGGTTGGTTGTCATTCGCCTCCCAGGTTACCAAGCCGTGGGAAAATCCTACCCCTCGGGAGGCTAAAGCTTTTGTGTGAGAGTGCCCTCTCTCCCAGGAACAGGGGAGAAAGCAAAGATAACATCTAACTCTGTCTAACTACTACTCTATCACAAAGGCTCGTGTGCCTGGAGTGTGCACTTCTGAATTTTAACTGTAATTAGGATGATCTACATCTCAAACTCATTTTGCACGCTACCTCTGACTGGGCTCCATGAGAGGGCCATCAAATCTACTGTGTGTTTAGGGATAAAGGTGAAACACCCCTACAGGAATGGAGAGAGCCAGGCCAAGCACCATGGAGCAAGTCATGCCACTGCCTCTGCCTCTCAGTTTGTTCTAGATTTTAATAATTAAAAAATTGTGTGGGAGGAGAAGCAGAGGTCAGTTATTCTTTAAAACTTTAGTGTGTGTGTGTGTGTGTGTGTGTGTGTGTGTGTGTGTGCATGCAAACATGCAAACACATGTGCTCCAGTATAATGCGCAAGTGTGTACTTGTGTGCTTCAGTGTGGATATGGAGGTCAGAGGACAACTTGTTGGAGTCAGTTTTCTCCTTCCACCTCTGTATGAGTTCTAGGAACTCAACTCGCGTCCTTACATCTGCATGGCAAATGCCTTTACCTTCTGAGCAGGCTTGGGGGTTGTGCTGGCTTGTTTTAGGACAATTTGACACAAGCCAGAGTCATTTGGGAAGAGACAACCTCAGGTGAGAAAATCACCTCAGCAGGCTGGCCTGCTGGTGCAAGGTCCTGTTTAACAAGCTGGGCAGGGGGTCCAGGTGCGATAAAAAGCAGGCTGGGTATGGGTAAGCCAGAGGGGAGCAAGCCAGTAAGCGGCATTGCCTCCCCCCCCCAACTCTGCGTCAGCTCCTGCCTCCAGGTTCCTGCCCTGACTTCCCTCAGTGATGGACTGTTACCTGGAAGTGTAAGCGATATAAACCCTTTCCTCCCTGAGTTGCTTTTGGTCATGGTGTTTGACCACAGCAATAGAAACCCTAACTCAGCCCCACCTTATTTTTTAAGAGAGCGTCTCTCATTGAACCAAGAGTTAACCAATTGACTAGTGAGCCTCAGGGATACAGGGCGGCACCTAGTGCGTATGTCCTGGGATCCAAACCCAAGCCCTTAAGTTTTCACGATAACACTTTGCTGCTGGAGGCACCTCTCCAGCCCTACTAGGTTTTTATTTTATTTTATTTTTTTAATGGCAGAATTAGCTCGATGGGTCTCCAAAGCTGCCAGAGACCTCAGCTGGCTTAACAGGCACACCAACTGCTTTGTGGCAGAGGGCTGGCGCTGGCAGGGAGCGAAGTGATTTACTGCTAATGGGATTCTTGCTGTAGGTGTAGATCTGTTAAGTCTACCCAACTTACCACGAGCCACATGGGGCTATTTGACTAAATTAATTTAAGTGAAGCGAAATTGAAAAGACAATACTTCAGGACACGAGCCAAATTTCAAGGGCTCACTGGCTGCCTGTCGTTAGCAGCTTCTTAACTACAACGACATGAGACGTCTTCATCATTCCGGAAAGTTCTACCTAGAACACCAGTGCCGAGAGGCCTTCGGTTTCACAGAGATTCTCGGATATAAAGGGAAACTAGTGACAAGGTGCAGAGTGGCTTCTTCCTCCCTGGGCTGTCTGGGGACTGTGCACTCACACAGAGTATAATCCGCCAAGATGCTGTTCTTCGCATTTTCTAAAGGGAACACTGGTCAGACGCAGAGAAGTTTGCCCATGCATTTCAGCTGGAAGGCACGAACACCCGTGTGGTAGGTACAGTGGAGGATGGCAGGACTGTGTGCCGTGTGGGGCTCTGACAAGTCGTGTAGATTGGACCAGCCCCTTTCTGCCTTGACCCTTCACCTCTTCCTGGCCTTCTAGAAGTTGTCCTGGCTTACCGGAAGAAGACTCCTGTCTAGAAAACTGCACATGGAGACAAGTCATGTGTTTGCTGTGACAAGATGAAAATGTGCCATCGTTAGTCTCAAGTGTCCTGGTTAGAGAAAAGGAGTTGTTGAGCTGTTTATCTCTTGCTACCATGCTGCTCCCTTCCAGGTCTCTGACGGTCTGCACATTGGGCCTAACTGTAACAACTAGGTCTCAGTGGCCAACACTGTTTGTTGATGGTTTTCTTTTTAATCTCAGTCTAAGGTAAGAGGAGCCTGCCATGCGTGTCCAGCAGTGTCCAATGGTCCCCACTCTACCCTTATCTGTAATTTTAACTTCCACACTTTCAGCTGCCTGAGGCAGGTAGGGGTAGGTAGAGAGGAGGGAGAGAGAGAGAGTGAGTTCTGTTGTAGCTTTGCATGTGAGATGTGCTATTATAGTTGAATTTGAAATGTCCCCTGAAGGCTCATGTGTTAAAAGCTGCTGGGCGCCTTGGTGGGGGTTGGAACCTGACATTGATTCACCCAGTGATGAATTCATCATACAGTGACATTGCTGGGAAATAGTAGAAACTAGGGAGCAGGGCATGTCTGGAAGAAGTGGGACACTGAAGGTGTAGCCAGGGACATTACATCTTTCTGTTTCCTGGCCACATGCGGTGAGCAGCTTCTTCTAAGGTGCCTCATCCCTCCACCTCACACCCAAGGCAACATAGAGGTGGAAAACCTTAGGCTTAACCCTCTGAAATGAGCCAAGATAAATCTTGTCTTCATCACAGTAGCAAAATCTGACTCTGATGCCCACACCCGTGGTCTTGTTTAATCATTGCATTTGATCAGTAGTTGTTCTTAATCTCTTATTGAGCCTGATTTATACATTAGACTTAGAGAAATACCTGCATGGGAAATAGCAGTGCAGATAGGGATCAAGGTTCCCACTGAGCGTCTTGAAAAGTGTTCGTCATGAATAAAGGAGCTCTCTCTCTCTCTCTCTCTCTCTCTGTGTTCTCTCTCTCTTTTTTCTCTCCTCTCTCTCTCTCTCTCTCTCTCTCTCTGTGTGTGTGTGTGTGTGTGTTCTTTCTGGCTGACATCTGCCCACAGAGGCCAGAATGAGAAATCTATCAGGAAACCCTGGTTTAGGGCTGCCCTCGGCTTCCCCTTGAGCCTTTCATGCCATTTCATAAGTTTGCTGCTGTTAGGAAAGTTGCTAGCTGGGAAACAAAATGGGTCCCTTCTCTTATGAGAATGTCAATCAATTGATGACATTCAATTGACATCAATCTAGAGCTCCCAGGGAGATTGTGACCTCCTACTCACACTGAGTCAGATGGTGGTAAAGAATGTCATTTGGAGGACGTTTGTGAGCAGCAGGTTACTTCTGCACAAGCGGGCCTTTTGTGCTGGCCACTCTTGGAGGTGTTGGCGTTGACCCCAGAGCGAGGGAGCAGGGGGAGAGTACCCATCGTCCATCTATCTAGTGGCTGGTCTGCTCTGGATCTTCTGCCCACCCCCGGGCAGGTCGCTGGTGATCCTACAGGCAGAAAAGCCCTGTGTACAGGTCCAAGGGAGTTCAGAGGAACACTGGGTAAGAGCAGGACGTTACAGAGTTATCTCGTTACCAGGATGTGGGAATGAGGCTTAGTGCAGAAGGCAGGTGTCCTGAGCCCACAGGGTTCCCAGTGTCACAACACAAGTGCCGGCTGTGGAGAGGTATTCACACACACAGTGTCCGAGTCCTGCCATTCCTCCAGGGCAGATGTGGCTGTTTCCTTGTGGAGTTAAGAAAATTTAACTCTGCGAGGTGAGGCACCACTCAAGGACACCAAGCAAAAGCGAGGGAGGCAGAACTCAAGTCTGACGCTATAATCTGGGGTCTTTTCAGGGATCTATCAACCCAACAGGCATCTTGAGGGAAGGCTCAGAACTCTGGGTCCACCCATAGGCCTGCACAGTTGGCACCCATGCTTCCCTCTTCTTTAGGGGCCTCAGCCTAGCAATTCATTTTCATCTGGGAGCTCAGAGCCAGTCCTCTACTGGGAAGCTCTCTCATCCCAAGGGTTGCATCTTAGTTCAGTAGGGGTGCTTGGTGGGACAGGGGTCGAAGCTGAGAGCCCACAGGGGAGGAGCAGGGCAATCCTCAGATCTGGACTTTCTGCAGAGAAAATCACTCAGGACCTCACTCTACCCACCAGCCTTGTGGGTGACAATGACATCAGCTAGCATTTAACGGGTGCTCCTTGCACAGTCACCCTGCTAACAGCTTCACATGAATTCACATGAATGGCTTTACACTGAATTCCCAGGGCTCCACAGAGGAGAAAACTGAGATGCAAAGATCTTGAATGATTCCTTCAGGGTGATTCGGCAGGCACATTAGAACACAGGTGACTGGATTTCAAAGCCTGCCCCCTTCACCTCCCAAGCTAGCCTCTTCTCCAACAAAACACATACTCTTCGTTAGCAAGATGGATTTAACAGTCATCCGCTCATTCTCTGGGTATGGTCCTCAGTTTCCTAAGAAGGAAATACATAAAAGAGGAGGAATCAAAATCAAGCCAGGTCTAGGAGGGAAGAAGGACCTCTTCCTCCCTCAGGGTCCCTACCTACTGCCCTCCAGAGGCCTCCACAAAGAGCAGTTCCCACATCTGCGCTCTGAAGCCACTTAGCCATTCCCACACATACACACATGCACACAGCGCTCCAAACATCCCCAGAGACACCCAACAGGGACAGGGGGACAGGGTTCATTCCTAATGGGAGGTGGGGACAAGCAAGAGTGATCAAGAGATGCTTACAGAAGGTCCCTGGGGACCTAGAAAACAATCTGTAGGGGACACAGAACTGTGAAAGAGCAAAGTGACAAGAATCTGCAGAACGGTTTTCCCGGGGACCCACTCAGGTTTATAACTGGGTCCTCCCTGGGCCTCCTTAGACTCTGAGGCAAGCTGGAAGTGTCCAAATGGAAAGGCAGGACAAGAGGACATAGAAAGCCTGCAGAGAAAGTTCCAGAGTCCTTCCACAAGGCCACCTTCTCTGAGGGAGGAACAGGTCCCAGGCAGAAGGGGAGGCACAGAGCTCATCAGCCCTGGGGAGGGTATCTCACTCCATTGTTCCCCTTCCCTCCCTCTGCAGAAGTCAAAGGCTCTAAGGGAGCTATGCCTCCAAAGAACTCAGCCTGCCCCCATCCCTCCTGTGTCAATGTCCCCTTGTAGTCCCTTGCCATAGAGAATGGCCTTAGAGGGCTTCTGTGAGAGTCCTTCACCAGGCTGGAAGTAGGAAGGGTCCAGGCAGAAGAGAAAGGGACCTTAGTGGAATGGCTTGGGGCTCTTTCCCCCTCATGGGGTATCTGGTTTCCGCCTCTGCTCCCTGTGGGCCTGAGGAAACAGCTCCCCCATGATCTTGCCATCTTGCCACCCCCCCTCCAGTGTTCACCCACTCTGCCCAGCTCCACTGTGTGCCTGTGCCCTCCTGCCTCTTCTGTTCCCCAACATGCTTGTGAACTGATGGAATGACATTCAAGGTGACCCTGAGACCTGGGGGTGGGGCTGGTAAGGAGTTGGCACAGGGCAGAGAAGCCCTTTGAAGCAGGGCCCAGGCTCCTGTGTGGCACAGGACGCCTAGGGAGTCACGGCTCCCACCTTTCTCCCAGACAACCCGCGCCCCAGGCCCACGATCAGAGCTTTGGGGCACTTTGCAAAGTGGGGAGGGGAGGCTGGCAAGGGTGGGAAAGGGCAGATGAGAGCGGTGGCTGACTGTCCTGTCACTTGCAGCTTGTGCAAAGCCCCTGGACCCATTGCCCTGCACAGATAAAGGCCTCAGACCCTTAGGAATAACTCACAACAGACTGTGCAGGGACTTCGAGAAAGTCTCCTCAAGGGTTTCCCTTTGTGCTTTTAGCTGCTTTTCCGTGGCCTCGGAGCTGGGCAGGGGCTCAGCCACCTCCTCTGAGCCATCCCCTCACCTCCATACCCTCTTCAGCCCCATGCTGGCTGTCCAGCTTCTCGGGGGTGAGAAACTCATTCTGCCCCCAAAGCTTTGGCACTTGCCATTTCCCAGGCTACAACACTCCTCCCTGGTTCCCCACAGCCCTCAGCTCACATGGCACCTCTGGGGAGGGGGAGAAAGGACTGTCCCTGCCACATCACTCCTTTCTGTCGTCTTCCCGGCACTCATCATCCGATGACAATGTAGATTCATTTCTGCACCCGCTGGCTAGTGCGCTGGTGGTCAGTGGGGCCTTGGCCCTGGGCCCACTGAGACTGCACAATAGTGCTCAGGAGAGATGTGAAACAAGCACGAAGGCCTCCGCTCGCCTCTGCATCTTGTACATCTGTTTGGAGCCGCAGTCAGCCCCAGATGTGTTATTTCCCTTGTTAATTACCGCAGAGTAATTGTAGTAAGAAGTGTAAGTAAAGCACGCGTTAATGGGGGGAACCGATTTCCTGCAGGCTCACAGGTCACTGGAAGCAAAGCTAGGCCCCCCTGCAGCGCGCCAGAATTCAAGAGGGGAGCCTTCTCCTCGCCCACCGCCCACCGTCTCTCAGGAAGGGCCCCTCCCATCCTGAGGCCCATCTTTTCCTTACAGAAGAGGTCGGAACCTAGGAAAGCCTGGACCCTTCTGGGACTGACATCTTGATTCTTTGTGTCCCAAAAGGGCTGAGAGACACGGAGCGTATGACTCAACTTCTCTGAGCCTCAGTCTTTCCATCTTAAAATGGGCTAGCAGTACTTCCCTGCGGGGCTCGTAGGATGCTCTGAATGAATCTCCACTAAGGTGGCACGCTTCTCTCCCATTGCAGAGAAAAGACCTGCCCAGCCCTGCACCTCCACCTGCTGGGACTCTGCAGGAGACGCCCCCTCCGGCTTGATTTTGACAAGGCTGGTGACAAGCATCTTTAATATGGCGGCTTCAGACCTCAGTTTCTGTGGTGGGGTTGTTGGCTGGGCAGAAATGTCGCATCTTCCTAGAGAGTCGAGGGCAGTGCCACTGTGAAAGACTGTTTCCATTTCTGCGTCCGGCCGTCTGTTTTCCTCCCACCCAACCCAGAACACGCACAACGTGGCCGGTAATGCCCTCGGGGTTGGAGACAGCAGGACCGGCTCCAGCATGTAGAAGAGAAAGAGGCTCTTAGGAGCTGCGGAGGCGGAGTCGCAGCAGATATTCCGAGGCCCACGGGTTGGTCACTCACTGCTGAACTGTGACGATCTGGGCCTGGGTCTGTTTCTCCGTGACCCTGAGCCGCCCTCTTGTGGGCATCAGCGGTAGTGCTGGGGCTCCTTTGCTCTCCCAGCATTGTTTTTTCTCTTTTCCTCTTTTCTTCATTAATTAATTAATTAATTCACTTTACATCCAGTTCGTAACTTCCTTTTCCTCTCCTCCCAGTCCCTCGCTCTCCCCACTCCTCTCCTCTTAAGCCGCCCTCCATGAGTATCAGCCTGCCTTGGCTCATTAAGCAGGACTAGGCACTAGACAAATCGGTCCGTTGAGGGGAAAGGGGCCCAAAGGCAGACAGCAGAGTCAGAGACCACCTTTGCTCCTGCCGTTAAGGTACCACACGAGGACCAAGCTGTATATCTATTACATATGTGGGGGGGGGGTGTCTAGATCATCCCATGATATTCGGTCTCTGTGAGCCTTATGGGTCCAGGCTAGCTGATTTTGTAGGTTTTCTTGTGGTGGCCTTGATCTCTTTGGCTCTTCCAATCCTTCTTGTTTGTTTAAGGGACTCTTAGCCACCATTCTTAGGGATGCAATACTGCCAAACAATCACTTTCATACTGCCCAAAACATAGAAATGAAGATGTTGTCTGGTAACTGGTCCTACCTTTAAATAGGGAACCATTATTTTGCTTTTAAAAAATCAACATACAAAATTTTGACAATAACAAAAGGCGCTAACAAGATAGTATACAAGTATGCAAAATATTATACAAAATGACCTGAGTTCGATTCCCAGGACCCACATCACAGGTTCACAACTGTGTGAAACTTCAGCCCCATTGAATCCAATGCCTCTGTCCTCCTCAGGCACACACACACACATTTACACATTCTTAAATTTGAAATAAATACTTTAAAAGGAAGAAATAAATATTTGCGAGCCAACAGTGACCCTCTACCCCACAGCCAACAAAAGAAGGGAAGGGGACACAGTCTTCTTGAGAGGCACTGGTTTAGAAGGAGTAGCTGAATTTCTGCAAAACACTTGGTCAGTTGGTGCTCAGTTCTGAACAGGATCCAGGACAGGCAGTCATGTGGACTGAGTACAGACCAGTCAGTTCTGGCTGTTGATCCTGAAACCACAGGTGCTACTCCCAGCCCACTTTCCATATTCCAGTCAAAAGTCTACCCAGTCAGCACCGGGGCATGGAGTCCACTCCGGAGTACTCAGCCATCCCTTTATGCTGCAGTGCTGACTGGCCATCCGTTTGGGCCAGCCCCTGGCTCCTACAGATTCTGAAAAGACTAAGATGGTGTCCCTGCCCCAGCTCATCCACACTGGACAGTTCACTCCAAGCACACTCTGCTGGGAAGGACCCTTCAGGCTCACCATGGCTCCACCACTCCTCGGGAACATGGCTTACGCCATCCCTCTCCAAGCCTCTATGTGCTCACCGGTGGCATGGAGGTGGTAATGGGAGCTTCTTCCCCAGATAATGGTGAGCGCCGAGGGGAGATGAAGCACACATGTAAGACACGGAGAGGCGGCTTGCTTTTTCAGCCATGTTAAGTTCTCTTCAGATCTTGACTGAACTTGACCATGTCTCTGTAAAGGCCTGGATGCCTGCCGAACCTTTGAGAGGACCGCGTTTTAGAAGCAGTCCATGGGAGAAGTGGTACAACATACCTTATTTTAAAGGAGAATGCGGGAGCTGACCCACAGTCACGCCCACGTTCGAAGAGGCGCCAGGCAGAGATCCTGCCTGTACTTGAACCCAAGGCTTCAGCACTGCCCGGGGGAGGGGGCACATGAATGCCATGCTTCATGGCTCTGTGTCTTTGTTTTGTGAAGAAGGCACAGCTGCACCCTCCTTCCTGCCATGACTTCCAGGCCAGTGCTCACTGGACTTTAGCTGGAATTTATGAATCTCTAACTCTCAGGATCATAGTCCATTATGACTCTGTGTGGCACCCAGCTCCTAGGTCAGGACTTGGCTCAAGTCCTTCCCTGAATGTATAGAGGTCTTGTAGAAACCTTGGGCCAAAGGAAGCAAGCTCCTACTGTAGGTGGCAAAAGAGTAAATTATGGTAAAAATTAAGAAGAACTTAATATAAAAGCAGAGTTAGCCTTCTCACCCCAGGTGAACCTTGACCTTCATCAGCTGGCTGAGCAGAGCAGCCATGTTTTAAGGAGACAGATAACTTCTCATCCCTCAGGTGTCCACTGACTCCCTGCATGCCCAAGATGAATGGTACTAGTCTAAGGTCAAACACGAAATGCCAACGATTGCATCAAAACATCAGATTACATAAAAATAAAAATAAGCAATCATCAGAATAAGTTAGCCACGCAGTGACCTGCTCCTGACGGAGGCCACTGTCCACATTTCCTCCTTTCTTTCAAAAATAGCTGGGTGCTCAGTGCCTCCCTGGGGTCGCCAAATAGGAAAGAGTCCCTCAGGAGCCGTTACAGGGTCCCAGTCTCTCAATTTCTCTTTTGCTATCACATGGAAAATCACCAAGGAGAATAATGATTTTCTGTAGACAAGTGTAAACAAAAGAACATGCAATCTGCCCTTTCTCCCCAGGAGAGCATTTTGCTTTTTTTTTTATTTTTCCAGTTTAGGAAAAAATGGTGAGATCACTTAGGGTGTTGTGGAAATGTCAGGAAATCAAAGACACGATACTGAGAAAATACAAAGAAGTCTTTAGAAGACAAAGAAGCTGGCTGCCAGGGTGGGTATGCGGGGAGTGGTCGGATGACAGTATTAAGGTCTCAGTTTTAAGAAGCAAGCTCAGGTGGGAAGGAATGTGGAAAACAGGCCCTCGTGGAGACCTGCCATGCCCATTTCGGGGTGAGAGAGTGGTCTGTATTCTGTGGTGACTGATTAACAGACTGTCTTAAAGTACGGTGTTTGCTCGTGGCTTGCTAGCAGGACTGAGGGATGGCCAGAGAGAACTTAGCTCTCTGCTCAGCTCAGACATGCTTGGGTCTACCATGACTTCCAGTGATCTCTGTCCCCTCCCTGAGTCTCTTCAGAAAAAAACGGGATGCTCCTTGTGGATGTGACGGGGTTTGGGGCTGACTCCCATCTCGGGTATCTGTCTTATCTAGGGTTTCTGTTGCTATGATCAAACACTGTGACCAAAAGCGACTTGGAGAGGAAAGGGTTTCTTTTGCTTCTAGGCCCAGGTAACACTCCATCACTGAGGGAAGTCATTCACGAAAAAGAGCGAGGCCTATGGGGCGACAGTGAAATCCATGTTTAAGGCCCACCTCTACCAACTGATGTCACCAACTAACAGACTCAGGCTGGTGCTGCTATGTCTGCCTGCTTCAGTCTCCATCCTGCACACCGGAGCCCTTACCCCTGAGTGCTGGAGTTCTTTGCTTAGCCTCCTGCTTGGAAAGGGTAGGGGACTTCAAGGCACCTGCTGAGGTCCAGACAGGGGAACAGACGCCACAGTGTCTAACTAAACTAATGGGTGGCTTCACCAGGGTGCCAGCCACGTGCCCATGAAGCATCCTCCCCTTAGAAGTTCCACATCCCCTCCCATATCCCAGTTTGCCTCTTTCCCCAAGGGACAGGTACTGCTCCCAGCAGTGGGGTGAGGAGAGGTCATGGAACGTGAGCCAAGTGGCCAAGGGTGTGACGTCCCAGCAGCCAGCAGAGCTCATGGGAGTTTGCTATTGTTTATCAAATGCATCTGGGTTCATGTTCGCCTGAGAGAGGGTGGGGGAGGGGGAGTAGCGCCAGTGCTGAGCAGTGACTGGTGACTTTAAAAACTGTCCTCAACTGTCCCAGTAAGTTAGTCTGTGTCAGAGTCCATGTCCCACAAGAGCAGTTCATGAGTGTTCCTCACAGCAAGAGTTCCTGGGATCCAGTGCGTGTGGGTAACACTGTCAGCCTCACCAGCCTTGGTGGACGCCCATTAGGATATTAAATGTTCTGAGAAACCCTGCAGAAGGAGAACGCGCCACCTCCCTGCTGGGTTCCCAGGAGCAAGCAGGGAATGTTGTCCGACATTTACTGCTGAGCTCACGGCAGAGCCCAGGACCCAGAGCTCTTGGGAGGCCCTCTCTCCTGCCCTGGTAGCTGCCGGGGGTGCAGCATTTCCACAGTTACACTAGCCATTAGCACAGCAATGGCAGGTTAAGAGTCACAGGATTCTTCAGTGTCATCGATAACCTGGCAGGCCTGAAAGGACACAGGGGGTCTGTCCTGGCAGTTATCCCACAGAGCCGCTGCAGTGTCACCCTGAAGCCTCCCGGTGAGGAAGATGGTGACACTTTGGGGTGCCCTGGAGAGCCTGGAGCAGGCATAAGGGGATAGATAAGTGCCCCACCCCCCTTCTAACCCGGATACTGGGGCTTTACAGAAGAAAGCAACAATCTGTATGTACATATGTATTTAGTAGACATATAGCATATATATGTGTGTGTACACTATGTTTCAATTACTGTGGCTTAAATCTAGGCTGTAGCTCTGTCTGCCACTTCTTATATTGCTCAGTACCGAGGGGTATGCAGCGGTGGGTCTTAGCTGCTTCTAACTATGAAGTCCCCCAGACTGCACCACATTTGGCCAAGCATTTCCCTAGTGAAGGACATCTAAGCAGCCTCCAGACCTCTGGGACCCACAGCCACCACTGTAATCGCTCTGCCGGTGCCCTTTTCATGTTGTGTGAGTGGCTCTGGGATGGATGTCCAGGAGGGGCCTCGTTGGGCCACTGTGATAGCTCTCTTTATCGTCAGCTTCACTCACTTGGAAAGAGGAAGCCTCAGCTGAAGAACGGTCTCCTGGTCTTTTGGGTTGTGTGCAGTGTGTTTTGACTGCTGTTTGAGGTAGGAGAGCCCAGCCTAGAGTGCAGCCGCACCCCAGGCAAGGGAGTCGGGGCTATAAAAGAAAGGGAGCTGAATGTGAGCCTGGGAGCAGGCAGGAAGCAGCCTGCCTTGGCGGTTTCTGCTTCATCTTCTTGCCTGCTTGAGTTCCTGCCCTGATCTCCTCTAACGATGGACTACAAACCGTGAGGTAAACACTTTCCTCTCAAAGCTGTGTTTGGCTGTGATGTTTATCATAGCAATAGAATTAGGACAGTCGTGAAGAAATGCTAAATTCCTTTCCCAAACAGCTTTTCAAATGCCAGGGCCCTACAGTCTAGCAAGGGCGCCCCCTTCTGGTAGACGCTGCCCCACCAACTCCAGCTTATTCCATAGGTGGTAGGTAGCTGGCAAGGATTCTAAGGGAGACCCTTCCTTTGGTGTGCCCAGGCCTGCGCCAGAAGCATGGCTTGAGGCTATGGTACCCACACCCAGCATTCTAGAGCACGACCCTCACCCCCGTGAGTCTGGCTAAGCAGAGCATAGCCAGACTGCAGATTGCCCTTTCCCTGCATCCTTGGCTTCCCTTGTCTCTCTAGCTGCTGCTGTCTAGGCTGGGAATGAGAGAGCAGGCTTCCTTTCGAGTGCCTTGGATTGCTTCTCTCTCTCTCTCTCTCTCTCTCTCTCTCTCTCCCTCCCTCTCTCTCCCTCCCTCCCTCCTTCCTTCCCTCCCTCCCTCTCCTTTTCTCCCTCCTCCCCTCTGTGCGTGTGGGGGGGGGTGCATCTACACACATGGAGAAGGCAGAGGTTCATGGCAGGGATTCTCCTCTATGGCTCTCCACCGTATTGTTGAGACAGCCTCGCCATTTAAGCCAGTCTGACTGGTCAGCAAGGTCTGGAGGTCGTCCTATATCTGCCCCATTACCACTCACACACCACCGTACCCAGCTTTCACGTGGGTGCTGGAGATCTGTACTCAGGTTTTCACGCTTGAGTGGCAAACCCCTTATCCACTGGGCCTTTCCCAGCCCCTTGGGTTTTTAACATGCCCACACATCTCCTTGTGTGTTTCTGGGCTCTTGGGCCAGGTTGCATGGAGAGTCTCTGTTGGTTTGGAGCAGTTCTTTGCAGAGTGTGTACCCTGGCTTCCTAGCTCCTCGCCTGCTCACCTGCTTTCTCGGCGTTTTCCTCTGCTGAAGAGCACGCCTTCATTCCTCTGTCTTCGCAGCCCTAGCCTTTGTGTCTGAGTCAGATCTCTGCAGCTCTCCTCGATTCTCTGCAGGCCTCTCAGGCCATGTTCTGTGTCAGTCCGGCCAACGAAAGGGAGGCAGAGCTGAGCTCGCTTCTTTGCCGTGATCTTCCACAGCTGTGAGCCCTCGCCTCCACTCTTGCCTCTCGTGGTTCACCTGCACAGCCCCAGAGGCTCCATGACTTCCATCTGAGTTCCCTCCAGTTTCCTTCTGTGTCTCCACCACGGTTTTAGTGTGGTTCTGTGGGTGTCTTAACATCTAGTGTGCTGGGTCCTGGGAGACAGCCTCATTGGTAAGGTGCTTGCATTGTCAGGTTCTCAGAATTCATGTCTAAAAATAACAGTGGTGGTGCAAGCTCCTAGTGCTGTGCCTCTGGGGCTTACTGGCCAGCTAGCCTGGGCTAATCAGGTCCCACTGAAGGCCCTGCCTCCAAAAACAAAGTGAATAGCCTCCAAGAAACAACACTAAGGTTGGCCTCTGGCCTCCACATTCCCGCGCGCACGCACACACTCACGCACGAAGGTTGTCCTGATAGAATGTATAGCGCTGAGCCAGGACCTGAAAACTGCCACCAACTGGCTCCTGTGGACCTTCAGGTCTGGCCTGAACCTGCCTGGCCTATTTCCTAGAACAATGCTGCAGTACCCTGCATGAGTGGCCCAGGCGGTTTGTGCTGTTAACTATGCTTACTTCTTTGCTGTCTGTGCCATTCTAGTCAGCAGCTTCTTCAAGAACAGAAGCTCGGTCTGACTTGAGTACAGTCCACACAACCCAGCCACAGCTACGGGTGGCACGCACGAAGTGTTTAAATGCCATGCTAAACCTGCCACTCAGGGACTGTGATTGCCACCAACAGAAAGGTTAAACAACTTGCCGAATGCCACCCAGCCAGAAAGGAGATAAACCTAAGTGATTGCACTTGGAGCTCATGCTCCCGTGAGCTCACTGGTCCTCCTCTCCATACATCCCAGGGTCTGTGGTGAGTGAGCGGATGAGTGAATGAATGCAAGGGAAATAGGGGAGGTGAGCAGCTAATCCAAACAGTTTAAACCACACTTGGCTAGCGCTCCTCTTTCCAAGCAATTATGCTCCTAATACCAGCTTTTTTTCCTGCAAGATACTGGTTTTCATAAATTATGGAAAATTCTTTGGCTATTGCTTGTTATGTTATGGCCTGGGGTGGAGCACAGGGGTGATAGATGACTATTTAAATTCTTTCCCATCGGCTTAGAGAATTCTCTAGGCCATCGCTGCGTGCAGAATCTATAATTAATTATTATTCACACTTAATACAGTTAGATACTGTGAACACACACGTTCCATTAATTTATGTGGCTGGCTCCTCATCATTTTCCCATAGGTATAGTCACTGATTTCTCAAGTTATTAAAAATTAAAATGTATATTAGGGAGGACGAGGAGCTTGGTGTCCTTGTACCTATTTTTAGTCTAAAGTCACAAACTGAGTGGGGAACTCAGCTGCTTTTGGGGGACAGTTCTGACTGAGAGTGGAAACACTTGTTCTCTCTTCACTGTTAATTAGGGACAGTTGGACCTCGAGGGTCCAGTGCCACGGGCTTTGGAGAAGACAGGTCTCAGTCCCTGCAGAAAGCAGGTAGGCATCCAGCTGGTAGGCGAGGTCGGGAAGTTTCGGGGTGAAGGAAGCCCTGACTGGCCCGGAGTGGCTGGCCGGAGCTGACCCTTGCAGAAAGATAAGGGGCCGGAGAAAAGGGGTCGGAGCAGAGGGAGGGATAGGCATTCCAGCTAGTAGGAAAAGCAGGTACTAATCACGGAAGTCAGGAGAGGACATGGCAGGTTCTAGAAGGCCAGAAAACTCCCTGAAGGCCCCCCCATGAAATGTGAGAGGTTGTGACCATGAACATAGGATATGGGTGGGGATAGTCACTGAAAGAGCCAGTCCAGAGCAGTGGCATGCAGAAGTCCCTGCTGCAGGGACAGCAGCCAGACTGCTTGCTTATGAGCTCGGAGACAGCCTTAGCACCATAGTGAGGTTAAAAAAATAAAAAACAAGCAAAACCGCAAAAAAGGCAGCGCAGTGGAGAAATGAGAGAATAGTACTTTCCAGAAATCCTCCGTGCAGAAATCCGAACACTGTGGTTATCTCGGGAACTTAAAACTCATGAGACCTACTTTCCATTTGAGAGTGAGGAAAACTAAGGTTCATTTTCCCGAAAATTAAAACCAAGAGCTTCCAAACACATAGATCCATCCCTGTCCAGCCGTCTGGAGAAGTCAGCTCTCTCTATTTCCCAGGAGCCTTTGCATTCCAGTTTTGGAGCACAGTTCTCACAGGGGACTTTCAAGCAGGTGAAACTGTGGGTAGGAACCCGAGACACACACACACGCACACACACACACACACACACACACACACACACTGCTCAGGCCACTCCTCAGATCAGCGACTCACTATGGCCCCTCTAGTGACAAGACAACCAGAGCCTCTGCTGATTTACATATTCTGCATAACTTTGCATAAAGCACGGACAAATCTCAGAGCCTGTACAAGAAAACTAATTAGAGGGGCACCTTGTCCTAGGACGGGAGGGGACATGTTTGCGTTCTTAGCTGCCGGGTGATGAGCTGGCTGGCTGGGAGACTGGCTGGATGCTGTTTGCTTTTTGAGACAGGACCTCACACAGCCCTGGTTGGCCTTGAACTTGCTACATAACCAAGGATAACCTAGAGCTTCTGATTCTCCTGCCTCTACCAGTTCTGGGGTGGCAAGTACACCCCCCAGCCAGGTTACTGTGGTGCTGGGCCTCATGCTGCTAAGCATTCTGCCAACTGAGCTTCACCCCAGCCTCAGGACAGTCTCACCCTAAGTTTGGATGCTGCCTATCTGTATAACTTAGGGCCAAGAATTTCGTCCCCTGCACCTCACCAACAAGGACATTTAATGAATACTTGCCAGCTGCTCAGCAGTACATTCTTAAAATCCCAGTACAGGGGAGATGGAGGAAGAATGGATTCAAACTCAAACTCAGCCCAGCAGCTTACATAGTGAGACCCCTGCCAAGAAGGAGGAGAGGGAGAAGAGGAAGAGAAGGAGGAGGAGGAGGAGGAGGAGGAGGGTCGGAGAAGGGGGAGGAGGAGACAAGTCCTGTGGGTTGTGGGGTCCCACAAATTTTCAGTACTCAGTAAACGTTTAGGCATTGGGTGGGTTTGATCCATGAACAGAAAAACTTTCCACCTGATTTTTTTTAACATTCTGTTTATTTGTTTTGCTTGTGTGTGAGTCTGGGTAATGGTCTGGGTGCCCACATGCCATAGTGAGTATGTAGAGGTCAGAGGGCAAGTCTCGGGAATCTGGTCCTCTCCTTCCACCATGTGGGTCAAAGGAATCAATCTCAGGTTTTCGGCTGCGGTGCCAAGCACCTGTCCCCACTGAGCCATCTAGCCTGATAATGCCAGGAATGCTTCCCTCACTTCTCAGCTGGCTGTGGGTGGATGTTTACTTTCCACAGGAAATGGCCCCTATTCCTACCTCACAAGGGAACCCCTGGTCCCCAAAAGATCCTCTTCCACTGAGGAGCTCTTGAGCCAGAATGTTTACATACAAACTGAAGACAGAATCCAGTGAGAAACTGAGGCAGACAAGGGGTGAGACCCTGGAGGGCTGGAACTCTTCCCTTTTTCCTTCTAGATTCTTATTCAACTGCCTCCCCACACCCTTTTGGACTTAGATTTGGGACAACCCCTGGTTCGGTTATTCCTCTGCACCAGGCCTGCATAGCGAATGGGGGCCTGAGGTTCTGAAGATGGAGGCTGCTCCAACACTCTCCCCCTGCGGCAAGCTCCCGACATCTTTTCCACAAGTAATAATTAGTGACGGAAATATCTGACCTACTTAGAACTCCACAAATACACACATTTGGTGGCTTCCACATCAACTTGGGGGCTGCCAGAGGAGGCTGGCTGAGAGACGTTTTGTTATTTTTTTTTTAACCTGGCACTGTTCATTCGTGCCAGCCTTCCCTTCTGCCCACCTCCACCCCTCACCTGCCTCCTGCTGAGCAGGTACCTTTCAGGCAGTAGAGTCCGTGGGTGCTTTTACATCCAGTTCCCACGAGCAGAGAAATCTGGGTGCCTGTCTTTAGAAGGCTGGGTTCTGCAGAGATCTTTGCACATCTCTAAAGCAACTTAGGAGGGCAGCTTTGAAAACACTCAACAGAAAAAGACAGCCCATGAAGCACCCCATCAGGTCACGTGAGCTCTGACCTTCATTGTTGTCACATGGCCTCAGACTCACTGTGCAGTCAAGGATGACCTTGAATTTCTGATCTCCTTCCTCCACTTCTCCAGTGCTGGGATTGCAGGCAAGTGTGCCATGCCAAAGGTTTTATGCCTCATGGAGAATCAAACCTGGGATTCTGGACATGCTAGGCAAGCACTGCACCAACTGAAGAGCACCCCAGCCTGTCCTCACATTTCTAAGCCTATCCTCCCAAGGTCATGTCTGAGTTTCCCACAGATCACCCACACACATCACCAGGCTTAGTGACAAAGAGAATGGATCTGAAAGGGTTGGACTAACTTTGTAACCTGTACGTCTTCTAAAGCCTATAGCTTTGAGTTTTAGGTTCAGGTTAAGCTAAAGCCTCTTAGTACCTTTCCAGATAATAGAAAAATGTGACCCTATCTGTGAGGACAGAAAAAAAAAAGGGGGGGGCAAGCAAGCAATGACCTTCACTCAGCAAAAAGAAGGACCAGACCCTTCTCTTTGAGATAGTGTTTCTTAGCAACGAACCCAGACTTGTTCTGAGTAGCTTTTGACCTCCAGCCAAAAGTCCGCAGCCCCTAATCTTCAAGGATGAGCTAACCACCCCCACCTTCAATTGCAGCTGCATCCACACTTGGCAGGACTGGCCAAGCTTGAGTACCTAAGACTAACCAATTATCTTACTTTATAGCTTCCTCATCCAATCCTAAATTGCCAAGACTGCAACTTCAAATCTCCCGCAATTTTTCTTTTAAAAACCTAAAGGCCTTTGTCTCCCGGTGCCACTCTTTGCTGACCGGCAGGGGTGACCCCATTGCGCAATGGTTAATAAACCTCTTGCTTTTGCAACGAGTCTTGGTCTGGGGGAATTTCTGGGAAGGGCGTGGTCTTAAACTCCTGAGCTGTGAGACCCCCAGGTCTTACAGATCCAGCCGATCCATGGGCATGAAAAATTGTGTGCCTACTGCTGAGCCGGTCAGGAAGGCACTTGGGCCTTAAAGGAAGTGGGGTCTGTGAAACTTGTAGCAAATGAGTGGGCACATAAACATGGCGGGAGGGGGGGGACTTACTTTCATCCAGCCAGGGGACAGCAGAGAAGGTTCACAGAGACTGTGCACCTGAGCCTGTGCATCTTTAGTCTCTTCCAGGTGGGGAAGGAGAAGCCACAGTCCCCCAAGGAGCAGCTAGGGCCAAGGCATAGACATAGGTCGCAATGGTGGGTGCTCAGGGGGCCACATAAAGTTCAAGGGCAGTGCAGCAACTCAGGCTGGAGGGGAGGGCATGGTGCGACGGGGAGGGCATGTGAGGGCAGTGGGAAATTGGCACTTCGCTCCAGGAAGGGAACTGCAGGATTTGGTTTGGACTTCATGGGTTCCTTTTACAAAGGAAGAGATACGGCAGGAAGGCTCTCCCACCTTCTGTGCCCCGGCCAGAGCCTGTGCCAACCAAGAGCATCCAGGCCACTGTCCAGAGTAACACAAAGTCACCGTCCACATTGCTCAGATCCCTGAGTGTCTTGACCATGGAGGATTCACAGCACAGGGGGTTCGTACCGACAACTCAAGCAGTGGGCTTCAGCTGGTGTCACAGACATTCGCTCAGCCTCCAGCTGAGGAGTGAGCAGCCATCAGTCCTGGGCAGATCAGAAAAGGCCTCGGCCAAAGATGAGCCAGGAAGGCAGGTCTTCAACACCATGAAAGCAGCAATGGTACCAGCCAGGAAAGGGAACTGCACAGAAGTGAGAAAAGACTCCAAAGCCACCCACCCCAGGCCCTCACAGGTGTCCTCCGCAGAGCTCAAGAGGCAGGGAGCCACCAAAAAGTGGCAGGTTACAACTAGAAAGGGAAGCCAAGAGCACTGTTCGGGGAGGGGAGGAGCCTGTCTGGTGGGTCAGCCTACACACTTCCTGGCCCGTGTTTCATGTCACGTCCATGCTCAGAGCTGCCCTGTTTTAGTTACTCTTCTCCTCTCTGTGACCAAATACTGACAGAAAGTAACTGAATGAGGAGCTGCCTGTTTGGGCTCTCTTTTTCAGGGCGTTCAGCATGCGCCTCATGGCAGGGAAGAAAGGCGTGGTAGAATGAGGCAACTCGCATCCTGGCTGCCAGGAAGCAGAGAAGGGGGAAATGCAGGAAGGGACCAGGGCAAGAGACAGCCCCAAGGACACCACCCTTGATGAGCATGAAATCAGGCCTCATCCTGCTTTTCCCTTCCCCTAATAATGTCATCCTATATGAAAGCCATGAGTGGGTTGATCGTTGATCCGGGCAGAATCTTCATGGTCTAATCATGTCTGGAAATGCCCCGAGATGCCCCAGCCCTGCCCTGAGATATCCCAGCACTGGATTTTACTATGTGCTTCTGGGTCACATCGGAAAGGTGACACTCAACACTGGCCAGCCTGCTAATAGGGCCTTGAGGCTCCAGGTGGGAGGGTCCATAACTCAGCATGGAAAATGAGCCTCGCCCGAACTTTGAGTGAAGCCTGGGTAGGGCTAGCTAGCGTTTCTTTCCCCCTCCCTCCCAAGAGGCCATTTCCCTCAGGCCCGGCAAGACCATCCAGTCGTCAGCATCATTAGCTGCCACCCGTGCGAGACTAGAGACACCATCTCCACCCATCCACGGAGCCCTATATGCCCTTGGTGCCACTTGCATTTTAAACATCCCCTTCTGAGCACACGAGGATCTCAGGTCTGAGGGTTTCCTGGGACAAGGAGACCCCTTTGCTTTGCCTCCCTTTTATCAGCCTATCCCTTGTCCTCATCCCTACATTCTCAGAGCACCCATCTGAACCAGAGGCCAGCAAGTTCCCAAACACCCAGATGAGCAGCCAGGCCTCTGCCACACAGAGCTTGCTGGGCCACAGAGACAGAAGCAGAGGCCTGGTGGTGGTTGATAAGGAGCAAGAGAGTTTGTGGGTGGTAAGGAGCATAGACCTTGCTCCAGGCCCAGTGCACACCCATGGTATTTGACAAAACCTCCATGCGGCCCGTCTTAGGGCTGTGCAGGTTCAGGGACTCTGCAACTTCCCTGGAGCCCAGTGGCAGAAACTGAGAGCAGGTAGAATCTATTCCGTTGCAGACTAGTGCCATCTGGAACATCTCCACAAGGTGTCAGCAGAGGCCCAGTGGCGTCCCCTAGGAAGCTCTTCCATAGGCCTTCTGGAAAGACCTGGCCGTCAGTAGCCACAGCCAGTCAGTCTCTGCACCGGGCCCTGGGCCGCTAGGTCATCACCCCAGCAGGTGGAGGGCTTGGGAGTCACGTGTCAGAGCACACACATTTGCAGGCTGGGACTATGAAGTGCTTTCCTAATATGTGTGAGGCCCCGGGTTTCACCCTCAGAACGGCACAAACCAAGCATGGTGTGCCTTAATCCCGGCACCCAGAGGTGAAGGTAGGAGAATCAGAAGTTCATGGTCATCCTTGACTACAAGGCAAGCTTGAGGTCAGCTTATGCTGCATGAAGCATGACTCAAGAAAAAGTATACATTAAACACACGCATGTGGACATACAGGTGTTAGTATGCTCGCCCATGGGCATAGGTATGTACTTTGTGTGTGGGAGTCATGCATGTACGTATGTGCACATCGTTTCTCAGGTGCACTTTCTGCATGTCTGTAAGTGTGTGTGCACAAGTATGCTGTACACAGAGGAGTGTCTGTGTGTCTGTATGCTCACGTATGTTCACATGGGTACCTGTAATATATAGGTGTGTATACCCATTCCTGAGACCCATCTCGGGAGCTGTCGTTCAGGAATGGGTAGCACATGGTCTAGCAGACGCGCAGCCAATCCCTGCCATGCTCGTCAGACCTTGACCTTGAGCGCTGAGTCCCATGGTGCGTGGAGCCACATCCAAGCACATGCGCAGAGGAGGAGCCTGGCGTGTGGAGGAGAAGCCTGGTGTATGGAGGAGAATCCTGGTGTGAGGAGGAGAAGCCTGGTGTGTGGAGGAGGAGCCTGGTGTGTGGAGGCGGAGCCTGGTGTGTGGAGGAGGAGCCTGGTGTGGAGGAGGAGCCTGGTGTGTGGAGGAGGAGCCTGGTGTGTGGAGGAGGAGCCTGGTGTGTGGAGAAGCCTGGTGTGTGGAGGAGCCTGGTGTGTGGAGGAGAAGCCTGGTATGTGGAGGAGGAGCCTGGTGTGTGGAGGAGGAGCCTGGTGTGTGGAGGAGAAGCCTGGTGTGAGGAGGAGCCTGGTGTGAGGAGGAGAAGCCTGGAGTGTGGAGGAGAAGCCTGGTGTGTGGATAAGAAGCCTGGTGTGTGGAGGAGGAGCCTGGTGTGTAGAGGAGGAGCCTGGTGTGAGGAGGAGAAGCCTGGTGTGAGGAGGAGAAGCCTGGTGTGAGGAGGAGAAGCCTGATGAACAGAGAAGCCTGGTGCTCAAAGGGCTGAGTTTGCTGCTAATTTTGTGCAGTGACCGGGGACTTCTGGTGACCTCTGAGCAGGAACAGGAGGAAGGTGAAGGCTGGAGGCAGAGGCATGACCTGGGACATCCTTGAGGATGGTGCCATGACTGTCAAGTCAAATCAAGAAGAGGAGAAAGTGGGGAAGAGGATGACTGGGGAACCAAAGTCAGAGAGCCACCAAGCTGCAGCTGAGTCTACTCAATCTTCTATGCCTACTTCAACCTTACCTCCTCTGAAAACGCCCCTCCCCACAGAGCCCACTACCCCACGGCCCCTCAAGATTGATGTTTCCACAGCCAGTCCTTCAGGCTCTCTGAGGGCAGGGCCTTCCACAACACCTTCTCCTTGTTCTCTCTAATCCAAGCCTCTTGGATAGTACAGAAAGAGACTGGCCAGAATCACGAGATGGTTAACTGTAACTGTCCACCTGGCAGAATCTTGAATCGCCCAAAAGAGGGCCTCTGCGCATGCCTACTGCGGTGGGAGGACCTCCTGCTGTGGTTGCTCTGTGACTGGGCCACGGACTGTATATGTGAAAAAGGTGCTGAGCAGGGTTTGCCGCTCTCTGTTCCTGACTGGATGGGACTTGAGCAGCAGTTCCAAGCTCCTGCTGCCTTGACCTCCTCCATCACTGGGACTCTACCCTGGTTCTGTCACCCAGAGTTAACCCCTCCTCCTTTAAGTTGCTTTGGTCAGAATGTTTCATCAGAGCAGCAGGAGAAGAAACCAGCACAATGGCTCTTCCAAGCCTTCCCCGCTGGGATGGGAGGAGAGAGGGACACTGGATTTGTGAGCACCGTGTCTGGGGGGGGGGGGGGGGAAGGAGTCTCCCTGCTTATAGTCCTCACTGCTGAGTGATCTTAGAGGAATGTCCTGGCCTCCCCGAGTATGTTTCCTGTCTGACAGCTGTAAGAGCAGTTGTGAGGAAGAAACAGTGCCTGGCTCTGAGTTAGGCCTTATGGAGTCATTAGCCATGATTGTCATCACTGGGTCCAAGACAGGCCACGTATCAGTGACCACAGAGAGGCAAGTTAGTAATTGACCCAATGAAGCACCAGCTGGTGTCACACTGGCATCCTGTAAGTGTGGTGTGGGTGTGTGTGTGTGTGTGTGTGTGCGCGCGTGTGCACGCACCAGCATACCCACCATTCAGTCTGTTCACTTGCTGGCCATCTTTTTTTCCCCACGACAGCCTAAATGTTAGCTCCGTGAGTGATGTTTATTAAGAAAGTTCTAGATCCTTACAAAATGCTTCCAAATCATGATACTTTCTAATTATTCACCAAGATAAGTTAACAAATTTAAACTAACTTTCTCTGTCAAACCTGGGACCATCCTTTGTGTTAGGAAGGCATGTTATTTCACAGCTGGACAGCAGGGGTCAGTACAGGGCCAATTCAGGACTGCCTAACCCTGCCAAGAAGTCCAACTCTGAGAAGAAAGTGAGGGGCCTCCAGCTCCTGGAAAGAGTGGTCAGGACACCTCAAAAGCCACTCTGTCAGAACCGGGGGTCTGGAGTCTCTTCCAAGGGCATTTGTACAGGTCATCCACCAGTTTGTTTTTTCAACAAGCCAGCCAAATTTTCTCACAGCACTCAGAGCCCCGACAGTAAGTAATCAAGGAAGGCTTTTGCTCCAAGGAAGGCATTCAGTACATTGGACATGATGGTTCTGTGTTTAGACTGAGGTGGCATGGCTGTACAAGAGTCACCAGGTGGAGAGAGCGACATGAACAGAGCCCAGCTTATACTAGAGCCCCGAAGCAGGGGAATGCAGAGCTGCTAACTCTTCACCCCCAGAGCACACATGAATGGCTTTCTGGCTCCTGCCCAAGCTCTGTCCTTCATTCCTAGCTTCTCTTCCAACAAGCTGCTTTTCAGATGTCCCAGCAGCTGGGGCCAGAGGCAGAGGAATGTTGGCTGTAATAAAGGCGGACCCAACTTCCCCAGTCAAGGAGCCAATAAGATGGTTTCATCTTAGTGTCTGCACTAAGACAATGACTGAGCATCCTGGAGCAGAGGAGGCTGACAAGATCTCCCTTTGGAGAAATGAGTTGGTATTTCATTCGCCTTTGAGGCTCCTGAGGAGGAGAGGGCATCCATTGGCTGAAGGCCAGAGACACTTAGAAAGTACTAACCCTCATGTAAACAAACATTCCAGGGAGACTTTTCCCTGGAACAGGGCAGCCCTGCTTTACCTTTGTGAGCGCTGGAGATGGGCTAGCTCCTGTGTCCACTTAGTGCAGAGCCCCGAAGGGCTTGAGTGGAACCTACATGCTACCCTGCAGGCCTGGCGGGGTAGGGGGAGCATGAAGCACCGAGCCCCTGCAGTTACACTTCACACCTGGTAGCCACAGTAGGGGGAGTGGCCATGCCACACCCTCATTCATGCACCAGAGGAGGAGACCTGGAAGGAGGAGGCAGTGGTGATGGCCGGCTACCACCATGACAGCAGAGTGTTCCAGAAGGACTAAGCCTGGAACAAGACATGCAGAGAGCATTTACTGAACAATTACTGTCTGCCCAGAGCTTCTGGCATTTAATCCTCAAGACAGCGCTGTGAGGGACATGCCACTGCTCTCCCTAGTTTACAGACAAGGAGACGAGGCGTTAAAAGGACTAAGCAACTTGGCTGAGTGGATACAGTACCTGAAGGCTAATAAAATGACACACAGTCACCTACAGTACCTACCCTGCAAACCTGTTTTCTGGATAGCGAAATGTGATGAAAGAGATCAGCTGCTGTCCAATACAGAGAAGCCCAGACAGAGGCAGCAAGCCGGGGCATGGGCAGGGTGTGAGGGCTGCGATTCTGGGGCAGGTGTGGCGTGATCTCAACAACCAAGACTTGGAGATGAAGGCAGGAGGGCGCTGCTGGAAACGTTTTTTATCTGCCATACAGTTCATGTTGATTGTCAATTTGACGGAGTCTGGACTCCCAGGAGGCAAGCCTCCAGGCACACCCATAAGGGATTATCTAAATTAGGTTAGCCCCTGAGGAGGACTATGCCAGAGCATCTCAGTTAAGTGAGGTGGGAAGACTTCTTGGCAGTGGGCAGCACCACTCCTTGGGTTTGGGTGCTGGACTGGGTAAAAAGAAGGAAGCAAGCTGAGCGCCAGCAGCCATCACTCTCTCGTCTTCCTGAGACTGTGGATGCAGTGTGGCCAGCTGCTCAAGCTTCCGCCACCCTGGCCTCTGCACCATGGTGGACCGAGTCCTCAGCCCAGACCCTCTAGCTCACACATCGCACATATCCTCCTGTCCAACCCCACACGACTGTGCAGCAACGAGGACCAGCTTCCTGGCAGTGTTGGCCCACAGAAGATCCACATTCATGTTCCCCCACCTGCCCCTGCACACACTTTGCATCTGTCCGTTTTGTTGTTTCCTCAGCGTAGGGTCTCATCAGGCATCCTTTGTTGTAGCTTCCCAAAGCTGCTCCTAGAAGAATCAAATCCCTTGATGAATCCAGGCAGCCTGCAGATCATCCCACGGGACAGGCTCCTGGGTCAGCTTCAGGCCCACGTTTCCAGCAAGGACCACACAGGCAGTCAGCCTGTCCTTCCAGCAGGGCCAAGCCTGAGGCATGGGAAGATGCGGGCTGCCCTGACTCTTCAGCACCAGCGTACATTGCCCCTGTGGTAAGTGAGAAAGCTTTGGGGTCATTTCCTAGGTAGTGAATACCCTGTTCACCAACACTGGCCTCCCTGTGGGCTTTGCTGACTTGATTCTTCCCGAATGTAGCAAGCTACAAAGGTTAATGTTATAGTTCACCAGGCAGAGCAGGAAGAAGCCTGCTTTTGTTGGATATGCCTCTACAAGATTGTCTTAGGTTGTTCACTGCCTTCCAAACCATGGTGGTCACAGGTGGAAGAGGATGGTGCCAACTTGCTCCATCACTCACTGCCTGTGGGACCCAAGTGTGCTCACAGAATCTACCTAGGAGATTGCTGAAAACTCAAGCAACTAAGCAACTAGCCCCCATGGGCCATGAGCCTGTGGCTACTTGCTCAGGGCTTACTTGAGAGCTCCCCAACGGTACTGAGAGTGAGCTTCGCTGCCCGAGAGTGCAGGTCAAACAAGCTCCAAGAAGGTGAAGACCGTGATAATGACACCGACAGTGGCCGTGTCTGGAGCAGCACAATGATCGTGGACACAGCGTTCTGAATACACAGTGTGAGAGCCAATGAGAAGAGTGCAGTTTGAGGCAGAAGACCTGGCCTCATTGCATGTTTGGTTGTTGGGTTGGGTTGGGTTGCCCACTACAGGAGCACACAATTGCCTCCCTCAGTCACTGATCAACACAGAAGGAGAACACAGCCAATCTGAGGTAGGCCTGAGCTAAAGCAAGTAAGAAAGGTCCAGGGACAGGGCTGGAAGACAATGGAGCCTTCCGCTGACTGGAAGTCTCCCAAGCCATGTTTCCTCTTCAAAATCCACATCAACGTATCCTTCTGTCTTATAGTAGGTGGGAAAGTCAGCAAGGACTCGAGAAAGCCATGACATCACATCCAAGAACAGATAGGGAATAAATGTATGCATGCCTTTGCTCAGCTCCTAGGGAATGGTCCCACCTACACTGGGTCTTCCCACCTCAGTTAGCCGTGGAGACAATCCTCACAGACACACCTGCAGGCCGATCCATGATCTAGGAAGTCCCTCATTGAAACCCTCTTCCCAGGTGATCCTAGCTATGTCTAACTGACTATTAAAACTCAACATCACACAGACCTATTGCTCCAAAACCTCATCCCTCCCTGAAATAGTCTCAGGACACTGAGGTCTGTGACATTCATGACACGGGCACTTTAATATTACTTTCACATCTGCCTGAAGTCTTCTAGGGACAATGCAGCCTGAGGCTTTAAGGGCAGAAGGGAGTTGAGGTGTGCAGGATTCTAGGAGCGCTCTGTTCTCCCAGGGCCTTTTCTGGGTGAGATATTGTTGCTAAGCTGTCTTTACTCTATCACCTGGACTCACCTGCATGGAGTTCACTTCCAGGGCTGCCCGTTGAATTCTATACCAGCCCATAGGGATTGGCACTATCCTGAAGATGACAAAATTGAGCCTCAGAGACACAAGGACTCATCTGAGATACATACCCCATTTTGGGAAGAAGTGTCCTTATTTTTGGTTGCTGACTTCCGATCTGAACCAGAAGTGTGTTCCCTTCCCTGGTGGGAAGAGTGATATCCTTTAGGAGGATGACCCAGAACTGTGGATCGCAAAGGCACCAGGAGCCACTGCAGCTTGGCCAGGGACAGAGAGGAGGGTCGCCTACTGCAGCCACTTCACAGCCTCAGGTAGCAGCACTCTTGGGCTTGGGCCTCAGGGACCAGGTTGGGGGATGGGGGGATCCTGGAACTTGTCCCACTCCTCCAGCTGAGGAGCAACCTGGCCCAGCCTGAGATGTGGAGGAGCCTTGACAAGGAGTCAGGGCCCTACCTGGATGGAAGTGTGTTCTCAGGGTGAAGATGGACAGGGATGGGTCATGCTGACGAGGTGGCAAGCTTCCCGATGCAACCAGACAGAGGCTAGCAGGCTGTGATCTCCAGATCTCTGATGAGGTCCGAACTGTGACATTAAGCCTCAATAGCCCTTCTAACAGGAAGCAGAGGCAAACCGCAAAGCTTTGGCCCTTGCCTCTCTTTCCAGCTCTCCCAAGAGGCGTGGTAGAGGACCCAGGACAGGAGGCCAGGCCCACAATCCCCATGTGGCTTGGCATAGGGCAGTGGGTCTCCCAAGGAAACACTGCAGCGTTATAGCATGGAGTCTCGAATTCTGTGCATCCTTAAGCAAGTCAGTTCACCTCTCTGAGCTATTTGTTCCCTTCAGGCAAGGAGATGCATTCTCCCTGCCTCAGAGGGTTGCCTCTGCATGTTGTCATGAAACAGATGGGTGGAGGAGACATGCAGAGGAGATAACTCAGTAAAGTGCATGGATGCAAGCATGAGGATCTGAGTCCCACACTCAACCTGCACACAAAAGCACAGAGGTGCACACTTGGAATCCCAGTGTGGGGGAGGAGAAGACAGGAGGATTCCTGGCTTGCTGGCCAGCCAGTCTAGCCAATCAATGAACTCCAGGTCCACTGAGAGACTCTTCTCAAAAAAAAAAAAAAAAATGTGGAGAAAGACTGAAGAAATACTCACTGCTGACCTCTGGCCTCTGGCAAGCATATACATGTACGCACATCCATGCGTGCATGCACGCACGCGCACACACACAGAGAAACAGACAGACAGACGGAGAATAAGGAAACAGGAAAGGTGGACCTAGTAAAACAAGACATGCAGCCTGCCCAGAACAGAACAGAAGGGTGTTTTAGGTAATAGCAAGGCTGACAGGTCCCAGGGACACACTAGTGAGACAAAGAGGTTTCTACATGAAGCTAAACAGAAATGAACAGCAGCCACAGGGGCTGTCCCTCAGCCCCTCTCAAAAACCAAAGCCATGAACAGGTTAACCTCAGCTGAGAAACTGTCCAGGCATCTGGCTCGCTCATCTGCCTGTCATATCAACCTTTTCTGAACCCTAGACTTTGAGATGTGGTCCAGGGTCATCTAGTAAGGAAAATGGTGGATATGACCAAGATGATTGCAACCATACCAAGCCAAATGCTTCCAACTTGCTATCGCATGTCCTCATCCTTGCTTCTCCCTAGGCCTCAGTTTCCCCGTGTGAAAATTGGAGAAGAGGCTGGATGTTGATCTCTAACCACTGTTGGCTTAGAACCAGTTTCAGTGTACGCAAGAGAAAAATGAAGCTATTTCTTTCTGAGACCAAGTTCACTAAAACATTGTGGTCTGAGAGAGGGTGTCTGAGTCCCACCCACCCTGAGTCCCTCTCACCATCTGAACATCCCCCACTCCAAGCCCCAGGGTTCCAGATGTGGAGCTCCTCTGGGCCCACAGCCAGACACGCCCACACATCTGCTTCCACTCAGCATCCTCTGTCGGCCATCTGCCAAGGACTTGGCCCACAGCCTTGAAGGCTCTCAGGGGCCTTGGAAGGGGCTGCAGGGTGCCAGTTACCAAGGAGAAAAAGGCCTGGGGCTGGGGGACCACACTTGGTCCTCCCACGGTCTTGTTGCCCAGCACTCTAGAAGCCAAGTTTCCTCTCAGCCCAGACCCTAACACCTGCTCCTTTGACTACAACTTAGGCCTTCATGGGGGTGAGGAGGTGTGAAGAAGGGTCCAGGAATAGACACAGAAGATAGAATTCAGAGGTGTGGCCTACCCTTGGCTGCCCGTATAGTCCGGAGGAAAAAAGACGCGCAAATGCTACTCTCCCGCCTCCTAGCACTGTGACCTGGCACAGCCCTCCTGAATCCTGGCTCCTCATCTGCAGCAGAATTTGGTGAGTCTCAGGTCATCATGAGAATTACAAGCTGGCATATGCCAAATTCCTTATATGCTGTTACATTCCAACACACAGTGGGCACTGTTTTCACTCCTCTCGTGGACATCAGTTTGGAGAGATGAAGACAGTCCCCACTACTCTCCCAAAGGTTCCCCAACAGCCAGTGAGCAGCTTTTGAGGTCTCCCTGCAGCCACAACACAGAGGACCCCTGAGGCTGGGATATGTGTGACTCCAGTAGCCGTTTCCCTTGGGGGCCATCTGAACATCTATTTTATGAGAGAAGGACAGTGAAGAGACGTCGGGGGGTGGGGGGAGGCCCAGCCTCACCCGCAGGATGGCCTGACTATCCAGCCTTAGCCACTAGGTTAGCTGGTTCTCAGCCTTGTGAACCTCATTCTAACTGTGAAAGTAGCCCGAGGGTGTGTTGGGCTGTGCTAATTAATTTAGAGGGTTTTTTGTTTGGGGGGGGGGGGCGTTTTGTTTTCTTTGTCAACTTTGACATAGTGTCATCTGTGGACAAGGAGGCTGAGGTATTGCCTCCATCAGATTGGCCTGCAAGCAAGTATGTAGAAGTATTTTCTTGGTTTATGAATGATGTGGAAGGGCAGGTTATCTCAATGCATCGTCCTTGGTTGGAGTATCAGTCTCAGAAAAGACCCCTGGGTCCATATTTTTGGAGTCCTTTTAACAGTTTTCTCTGCAGGCTGAACAGCAGGGGTCTGGGGACCAAGGCAGAGACTTCTGCTTACAGCTCCTCAGCCTCCAAGAGCTCAGAGAATGGCTTCCGATGATCAGGCTGATAAAACAAGGCTTTGGGGCTTCTCAGCTAAGTTTCTGCTACCTGACGACCCCATGCCCTGCCCTCTAGAGCAGCACCTGTCATGTTTCTTGATTGAAAGAAGAAAAGGAGGAGGAGGAGGACAATGAGGGTGACAAGGATGTGGAGGAGGGGGTGGTGAGGATGTGGAGGAGGGAAAGGCCTGTAATGGAAATACTCAGAAGGTCAAGGCAGGAAGATCAACAGTTCAAGACCAGCCCAGTCTACATAGACCCTGTCTCAAGGACAAAGAGGACCCATAAGTGAGGCATTGTACATGTAGAATTCCAGTGCTGGAGGCAGAGACAAGAGGATCCCCAGGGCTCACTGGCAGGCCAGTCTAGACAACCAGTGAGCTCCAGGTTCAGTGAGAAACTGCCTAAAGACGTTAGGTGCAGCGCAATTGAGGAAGGTGCCTATTGTCAACTTCAGGCCTACACAGAGAGAGAGACCCCAAAACAAAAACATCGAAGAAAAACAACTACAAAACAACCCAAGTCCCAGTAGGTTTGGAGATTTTGTTTGTTTGTTGTTTGTTTCTTTGAGACAAGATCTTTCTGTGTAGCCTGGCTGTCCCAGAACTCGATTTGTAGACAAGGCTAGCCTCAAACTCAAAGAGATGCACCTGCCTCTGCCTCCTGAGTGCTGGGATTAAAGGCGTGTACCACCACACCTGACCCAAATCCCAATGCTTAATGAAGTTCTCCCTTCTCAAATATCCTGTGATACCCAGCTCTTCTGATTGTCCTTATTGCACACTGGCCACACAGTGACAAGGAAGGCAATTAGGAAAATCAGAACAGATGTAAGACTCAAGCAGCGCAACAGTCAAGTGAGGGACCTCCATGATGGCAGGATTCACATACCCATTGACATGCAGCGTCCACTAAGACATGTGCTGGGACACAAAAAGACTAAGAAAATTTCAAAAGATGGCTACCATGCTGGGCAAGATCTCAGATAACAGAATAAATTCAGGAATCAGTCACCAAAAAAGGATATTTTGAAAACTCACTAAATACTTGGAAATTACATAAAATAATCAACAATACACTTGGAAGGAAGAAAGGAAGGGAGGGAGGAGGGAGGAAAAGAAGGAAGAGATGCAGAACAAGGTTCCTCATAATCAGGCAAAACTCCTGTTTTAACAAAGAGAACCTACTAAGGTGTGAAATCACTCACAATACTGAAAGAATGTGGCAAAAAGAGGATACTGTAACTAATTGAGAAAAGAATTGATAAGATTTGACATTTGGGCATGTTCCAAACTCAGCAAAAAAAAATCAATTGAAATTAATTAATTTGCTAAAAAGAGATCTATTTAATGGTGAACAGTGACAGCCTTTTCACGAGGCCTGGGAGCCAACAAATTGTTTGCTGTCCCCTCTGTGGTGTAAGGGAGGCACAGGTCACAGCAATAAGGCAGAAAAGTAATAAATACACAGTTGTTGGATGATAAAAAGTAAAATGATTTTGAGCTGTTAAAAACTCTCCCAAACTAAAAATCATAAACAGAGAAAATACAAGGTATCAATAAAGAGCTATTAGGACTAAGGTCATCAGGGTCACACAATCCAAGATAAATATTTTTAAATGAATTGTGTTTCTGTGTATTGACAAGAAACATGTGGGGAACTGAACTGATAAAATATATCACAATAAAATCAGAACATTAAATAACAGGCGGGGAATATATTTAACACAACACATGTAATACAGATATGAGAAAAAGCTGTAAAACATGACTAAGGAACATCAAAAACACCCCAAAGAAATGAAGAGGTATGCTGTGTTCTATGAAAATCTCAGTATCATTAGACTTTGCCTGGACAATGCTGTCCTAGTCAAATCCAAGCATAATTTAAAAATAAATAAATAAATAAATAATGACCAGGTGATTATAAAAAACACATTTGGAAAGGAAATATCATACTAATTAAAATTACTTCAAAAATAATAAATTTTAAAGATTTAACCTAACTGATTTCTAGACAACAATAAATATATAGTAATTCAGACAAAAAGGTTGAGCAGCAAGATCAGTAGAACAAGCTGGAATCCTGAAATCTACCCAAGCAGATGTTCTAGGCTGTTGTTGGACCATACATTTCCTAAAGTATCCGGGAAATTCAGAGGGGGAAGAACAGGAAGAAAATGGTGCCAGAACACTTGATGTCTCTGTGATAAATAATAAGCCCACCCATAGTTCACATGCAAACATTAACGCCAAGTAGAACCTAGACCTGGACACAAAACTGAACTTACAGAAGGGGCATGCCTGTTGTCCCTGCAATCAGGAAGTGGAGGCAGAAAGATCCGTTCAAGGTCAACCTGGGCTACACAGTGAGTTTGAGGCCAAACTGAGCTACATGAGACACTGTCTCAAAGAAAGAAAAAAATGCTGAAATTATAAACTAGTGGGAATTTTGTAATTCTGGTTTCTTTTAAAAACACAGAAATATTATGTTTTTGTTTTAGTCTCAGGTGTGGTGATATGAGGCTGCGTCACAGCAGCTGACTGTGATTTGCCTCGTGCTCTAGCAGGGGTGTGGTTTTGCCAGCTGCAGATTGGTTCTGAGAGTGTGTGACATTTGGAATTCTGAGAACTTTTCAGAGGCTATTTAAATGCTAGGTGTGTGTGGGGGGTATTGTTGTTGTTGGCTGGTTAGTGGTTGGAGGCTGTTGGTTGCTGTTTGACAAGCAGTCATGTGCAGAGAAACAAGAAAAAGAAATTAGGTGTCGTGACACCTTGCTCCTAATCATCAGGAAGTGGTCTAATGATAACTTCCCCTCCTTTCCTCTCTGTCCTTTCTTTCTCTCCTATCAGTGTTAGGGGGTTAATAATGGTGGGGAAGGGTGGAAGAGAGACAAAGGAACCACAGATTAGCTAGGTACAATGAAGCTTTTAGAAGACAATACAGGAAAGGATTAGGCAATGTTATCTCTTCACACCCTTAGCGTGTGTGTGTGTGTGTGTGTGTGTGTGTGCACATAGGTGCATATGTCTGTGGAGGCCCTAGACTGAGCTCAGGAATCATCCTCCATCATTCTTACCCACTGAGGCAGGGTCTCTCAATCAAGCCCAGAGCTCTCCAATATTATATACCTGTTCTCAATAGCTACAGTGTGTGCTCTGAAGTTCCCCTGCCTCTGCTCATGCAGCTAGAATTACAGGTGGGCCACCACACCCAGCTGGCATTTATGTGGGGTCTGGGGATCCAAACTCAGTCCTCATGCTTACACACAGAGCAAGTGTTTTAACCACCAAGTCATCTCTCTAGCCAAAAAGTTTATTATATGGGTCACAAAATGTACTAACCACAAGTGGGAGAAAATTTAAGCTGAACCTCATTATGATTGACATTTCTGTTTTTATGAATATGCTAAGACATATTCAAGATGCTACAATGTTTGTATCCAGAATATACAAAGAGCTTTTTCAACTCAATAAGACTATTCAAATTTTAAAATGCATAAGCATATACCTTTAAGATATATGAGTTGTCAGCCAATAAACACATAAGATGTTACACATCTTGTGGCTAAAGAAAGGCAAATAAAAATGGCAATGAGATTCAAATGCACATATGTAAAAGTGGCTAAAATGAAGGGAAGAACCAATTGCAGACAAAAATATTCAATAGTAGGAGAAGCTGTAAAATGATGCTCTGAAGATTGATTGGCAGCTATTGGTAAAGTTAACACATATTTGACATCTGACCACTGACCTAGAGCAGTTGAAACATACATCCATGAAAAGACTTGGACATAAGCATTTCTAGTCTAAGACTCCCAAGCTGGGAAGCCAATCAAGGGGACCGCACAGACTATGGTCGAGCTGCCCAAGAGGGTTACTACTCTGCAATCGTAGCATGAAAACTATTAATACCCAGTGGAAAACCCTCAGAAACTGCGCTGAGTGAAAGCTGCCACACACAGGGCGCTACACAGTGCGAGATGCAGTTCACGCACAGGAGAGGTAAATCCGGTCGGTTGTGGCGGGAGGCTGGTCAGGGTTGTGACAGGCTACAGAGGTACCAGCACATAAACATGTTACAGTCCCAAACTGTAACAAATGTTGGGGACAATAACTTACAAAGGTCTGTGTATTTCATACTCCTGGAAGTTTCTGTTTGTGATCAACTAGCCCAGTTGCCTTAGGGCTTGTAGGGAGGCAATGCATCAGGGAGGGAAAACAGGGTGGATCAGAACCACTCATGTCACAGCTGGGGCGAGAAATAGAGGAAAAGGGAAAACCAGGCCCCCATCTCCTTCACAGCCATGCTCCCAATTCTTGAAGACTAGCTCCACCTCTTAAAGGGCAAGGATCCCAGTAGCACAATGTGGGGACCAGGCTTTGGAAAGGGAATATTCCAGACTCCATAGCAATGAAGCGTGAAGGTTTCTTGGAGGTGATGCTGGGTAAGGTAGTCCCATAGGTGGCCTGGAGAAACTGGGGCTCACATCAGCGCATATATAAAATACTGGCTGCCCTAAAACCATCCTAGAAAATGTCATGTGGTGGGAGCCTGTTGAGGGCCACAGTCTGTGACAGCGTTCACAGCATTCCACATGGCCAGCCTTCCTCCTGCATGGGATTCTTTGGTTAGACACAGGGTAGCTGCTTGGCTTACACGTATGTCCACACACAAGCACACTGTTTTAACTGTGAGGTTTATACTCACGCTGGGAAAGTGGTGTGTGAAATTCAACCACCAGGAAGATCCACACTTCCTGGCTTTCACTCCTGGGCCCACTGTGGGCCAGTCAGGCCGTGACATCAGTCCATGAGACAGAGCTCAGAGGCAGACACTGGGATCACTAAGCAGGATGGGGGGATGGTCCAGGATTAAAGCATTCATTGACAAGCATGAGGACCCGAGTTCAAATCCTCAGCATCCATGTAAAAAGCCAGGTTGGAGGCAGGAAGATTGCTGAATCTTTCTACTGATGGCCAGGCTGCAGGCTTAGAAGGAGACCCCTGTCTGGTGGGAATAAAGTGAACACAGTAGGTAAGGACTCCGACATTCTCCTCTGGTCTCCATGAGCATGGGGAGGGCTTCTCACCTTCACACACCTGTGCACTACAGAACACAGGCACATAACCACACGCACAGAAGCACTAAGCCTCTAGGAAAATCATGAGACATTTTCAAACATGTTAAGTGTCTGATTGTCACTTAAGTTGTGAAGAAACAAACCTCAAGGTGAGAGGAGATGTTCCCAAAATGCATCAGACAAAGAACTCAGATCCAGAATCCATCCAAAGAACTTATAAGGGGAAAAGGAACAAATATTTCCCCGCAAAAAGAAATTCAGATGCCTACTGCAGTCTGAAAAAATTTGTGCAGGCACCAGCCACAGATGCTCAGAGTGAAAATCACAATGAAAGAAATAATCCGTGTGCAAGACCAGCAGAAATGAAGACCCGGAAAGTACAGACAGCGTGCTCTGCATGGAGGGGTCAGTGTTGTTTTGTTGTTTTGTTGTTTTGTTCTGTGGTGCAGGGCAAGGATCAGATTTGTTTCCCCTTGCCATCAGGACACTGAGAGGGTCATTCTTAGACAGCATTGTCCTGTCCCCTGGAATTGCATTTGCCCCAAAGCCAATGTCCTCTGTCCGGTGTTGATGATCATGGAGCAATGAGAACTCACCCTGGAAGGGAAGGAGTGAAAATCAGTACAAACACTTCAGAATATCGTTTGGCCTCAGTAACGCAAAGTGATGAAATGCGAGGCCTATGACTGAGGACATTCGGAGAAGCAGAGTGTGCAAGGGCCCCAGGAGAACAGAGGGCAGCATGTGTGGGTAGGAGGTGAGAAGACTGAAAGACATTCTGTGCCAGGATGGCAGGCGAGGAGGGAGGGTGAAGGGTCTGTGTGAGGGGATCAAGTTTCAGACACACGGAAGCTGTGAGGTACGACACCCCGCAGAGCATGGGGGTGCAGTGAGCACAACTCTCAACCCCGTGTTTTCAGAATGCCACGTGGTCAGCATCACTGCGCAGTAAACAAAAGGAGCAGAGATCAAGGTCCTGTTGTAGGGAGGGGGAGGCGCGCTGGGGTTCCAGCTGCTGGTGACACCCTAGCAGTTAAGGGCACTGGGTTTACCTCTGTTAAACAATGGGCTTACTGGACGTTTTTCTCTCTACACGGTACAGGCATTACAAAGGAGAAAGATCCTGCTGGGTGGCATGTGGGTGAGCAAAAGCAGGTAAGCCTGAGGAAACCCAGGCAGAGCGCAGGACGGAGCACATTAACACAGCAGAGGCACATTAGCCCAGTCTTCTGGACCCGCTAGACTCCCAGGTCCCCACAGAATTTACATTCCAGGAAGGGAGACCAGCAGGCACCAAATAAACAACTGGTCTGCAGTCCAGGACCTAGGGGTGGTCTAGGCCCTTCCTCTCTGCCTGGGGGAGGAGCCTACTTGAACCTGGTTCTCAACGACGGATAAAATGGTGGCGAGGGGAGGTTACAGCACAATTGAAGGCCCACTGGACAGACTGAACGTCAGTCTCCTTCCATCCCATGCTTGGCTCCACGCAGATAGCTCATGAGGAGTAGCCTGAGCCTTAGTCACACAGAGAGAAGGAAGGGTTGTTTGAGCTGGGTTTTGGAGGGTTGGTGAGAGTTCAGGCACAATTTATAAACTCATTAAGGAATTAGAATTCTATGCAGGAATCTATATTAGAAACAGTTATGCTCAATAAATACAGGCTGATTTGTTCCAGAAGGTTAAAAAAAAAAAAAAGCTAGAAAAATGCAAACATTATAAAGTGGAGGCCGCTGGCTTGACAGTAGAGAGAGCTGAGATACACAGGGGTAGGGGTGTCCTTTGAGCCCTGGGTCCATCACACAGGCTCAGTGCCGTCACCAGCAGTGGACCGAGGCCGCTGGGTAGGGCGAAGCTTCTGCCTGGGAAGCGGCTGCCAAGGTTAGCCCCGCCCGCCGCACACCCCCAGCCCAGGCTTCAGGGTCCCAGGAGGGTGGCTGCAACAGGCCAGGGACACTGGAGCCAGGCGCAATCACCGTGGGCAGCCGCGGCTGCGGCTGAGCGGCTACGGAATCTGGTAGTTAGTGGGCGGCCCAAGGAGCCTCGTTGTCTCCCCTGTGTTTATCTGGCTCCATGGAGTAGCTGGGAACTTGATCTCCGTGGGGACCTGGTCTGGGTCACCCTACCCAAGGAAGCTCTGGCCTCCCAGAAGACCCCTAGTGTTATCTGGGGAAAACAAGACCAGGAGCTGCTGGAGAAGGGTGTGCCCAGGCATGGGGCAGACCATAGCAGCTCCCTTTGGGAACATGTTTGCTGCCCTGACTGCCAGCCAAATGCTTTGAGTGTTAAATCCCCACAAGGAAAACGGTATCACTCATCTTGAACAGCTGGGGGAAACTGAGGCTCAGAGAGGGCAAGTAATTTGCTCAAAGTCACAGAAAGACAGAGCTGGGCTGGAGTCCAGATCCAGCTGGTTGCAAAGCCCGTGTCCCTAACCATCTTGTTGCCCTCCAGCCACTGTGAATCCTCCTGTGAACGGAGCTGGGGGCCCAACCACCCTCTGTAGAGAGCTGTGGCTGACACTGCCTGTCAGCCCTTCCTCCAGCCTGGGCAGCACAGTCTCTGGACATTTTGCTCCTAGAGGTGTCTTCTTCAGACCAGCCGTAGGGAGCGTGAAACTGTGCAAACAGGGTTGCCTCTCTTGTCCCAGGCCCTCCACCTGGGCTCAGCACCCTGCACAGAGGACAAATAAGAAGGACCTTCAACTTATGCACCTTGTCTCAGCCTCGATGCCACAAGGATGAGGCCAAGCCGCCCACTGAGAACTGTGTGACTCTGGGCAAGTGACAACCTCTCTGATCCCACCACCCAGTCATGCACTGGGTCACGGTCCCTTCACGCATCCCATGATATCACACACACACACACACACACACACACATACACACTCAGTAGTGACTGCTGGATTTGAACTTTGACAGTTTTTCTCACTTTGACCGTCGTTTTTGGAGTCTTTCTCCCAGCATGTATTGCGTATTTCCAGAAACTAGAAACCCCACACCCACTGCCAAGATGCAAGAGCAGTACCAGGAATGCGGGCAGCTCAGAGCTCCGGTGCTGGTCTGAAACCTTCCCATTCCCCTTCTGGAAGCCTTCAAAATCTGTTTACAACACCAGACCAAATCCTCCTGGGTGAGAAGCCCGATGTGGGTGAGCCAGGCATGGATGGATTCCTAATCCCTGCTGTCTCCAGCTGTTTTCCCACGCTGGGGCTCGGTGGGGCCGGCTGCTCCTTCTCTGAGCCACCTCAGAGACAGGAATGTCGCTGGTACCTTCCACCAGGAAACACTGGCCGGATTGCTTCCGTCCTCTTTGATGTAATCTGGATTCTTTGAGCCCAGCTATCCCTGGCAGGCCTTTTAGGGGAATGAGCAGCACCTTCCTGGCCTGGGGAATTCCGAGGAACCTTGATGGTCAGATTCTACTGACCACCAACCTCCTGTACACATGCAAGGGCAGAGGGAGAGAGGGAAGTTCCTCTAGAGCTGGTGGCCAGGACATTCCTGATCCCCTGCCCTCTAGTTCTCATGTCTTCAGAGGCAGGTACTCCCAGCCAGCCCTATGGGACAGAAGGGTAAGGCTCTCTGTAGGAAGTATGTCGGGGCCCCTCCCTCAGCAGCTTTCTCCTGGAATGTCATGCCCCTGTTCTGTGTCACACAGTCTGTGACCTCCAGGGCACAGTGCCCCTTGTGGGTGGCCTCACCAAGAGAGCCTTGAGGGAACGAAAGCTTTGTGAGCTCGGCATGCAGTCTCCTGTGCCTTTTTGCACGGCTGATAAGCACAGCGCAAGGCCACACGCATCTGCGGGTCTCCTTGGCACGGCTTGACCCTTAACTCCATGACCCCAAGCATGGAAGCAATCCAGCAATTCCCACAGCCCTCCTACCAAGGCTCACACTAAGTTCCAGAGCTGACCTAGAGTGGGGACCTGTCTGTTCTTGTATTTGCCTGGTGATGGGGACCTCCCTACCTGTCCACATCTCCTGTACTGCTAGAAGGAACCAGACTACAGCAGAGCACAAAGAGGTGCTCAGAGATCCAATAACATCTATCCCTTTGGAGCCCGTGTGTCTCTGCACTATGACAGGGTGAGAAGTCTGCCTTAGAAAGCTGGCCTCAGGAGTAGAGGCCCCAGTGTCACCTGCTGAGACCAGGCTCAGTGGGACACAGCCCAGCAAACCCGCCATCAGGCAGTGCTCAGTCAGGTACTTCGTCCTCCCTCTGAGCTCCTCCCTGACTGATCACTGCAAGCAAACATCACCCAGGCACCCCTGCGGCACAGCGCCGTCTCGGCAATTTGGTATATCTACTGAGACAAACCTGTTAGCTCCTTTCTAGGTCACCAAGAGAGACTGTCCCTGGGAGATGTGGGGACTCCAGCACGGAGAAGGGGTGTTTACAGTACAGAATACTTTATTACCCAATGAGGCCCTTCTCTGGGCCCCACAGGGAGCCACTCTTCCATCCTACCTCTGCCCCATGAATCCCTTACACCTCGTGAATATCCCACCTGACGTAGACCTAGCCCCTTCCCGGAAGATTCGCTTAGGCACATGTTGGCAGAACCTCAGGACCACACTCGACACACTGCGTGACCCTCCCAGCGCTCAGCCAGCATTCCCTTTGCTTGCTTCCCCAAGCCCAGGAATAGAGGCTGTTTCTCCTTCAGGGAAAGGGGCCCCTGGGCTCCCTGAGCCTCTCTTCAAGGGGTTTCTCACCAACCTTCTTCCTCCCAACCGTGTTTCCTGGTTCTAGGCCTACGGCATTCTCCACCATTTCCTCTACAAAGTCTGCACCTCTGACCCAGCGTTCCCTGTGGGGACGGAGACCCATTGTCCACTGTCCCCATTGTCCAGACAGGCAGCCGAGTACTGCACACCCTTCCCCTCCTCTGTGGCTAGGTGACCCGACGGGGTCTGAGGAGGGCTGGGCCTTGGGCCTCATCAGAAGGAAGGCAAAGCACAGATAACAAGAAATGCTGTGTCTTAAATAAAAATGTTTATTTAATACTATATGTATTCGTGTTTTTCTCCTCCCCCTCCCTACCCATGCCACGTCATGCTCTCTCCTCGTCTCTGTTTCTTAGTCTGTGTGTGTCTAACAAACACAAAACAAACAAAATAAGACAAAAGTGCCAAAACAATAAGTAAAAATAAAACCACAGGGCCCTTTGTGTAGGCCCGCTACCCCGAGCATAGGGCCTGTCCTGGAATGCGGTTACTATTCTCACTGGAAAAACTGATCTTCCCTTTGCCAGCGGCATCAGCTTCAGGTCGCTTCTTTGCTCTGGGTAGGACTGTGTCCACTCTCCCTTCTCAGCACTGGGGCTTTAGTCTGGTTTGAACCAGTGTGGGTCTTACACCGCCACAGTCTCTTCAAGTGTGTGTGTGTGACAGTCCCCTTGTCTGGAGGACACTGCTTTCTTGGAGTCCTCCGCTCCCTCACAGTCTTTCTGTCTCCTCCTCCCCCTCCCTCTCTCCCTCCTCCTTCCTCTCTTCCTCCTCCCCCACATAGACCCCTGAGCCCTGGGGGGGGGGGTGATGAAGTCATCCCATTTAGGACGGCTGCTCCAAAGCCGCCCACTCTCTGCCCATCGCCCAGTGTGGTCTCTGTGTTAGCTCCCATCTTCTGCAAGAGGCACAAGTTTCTCCGACAAGTGTTGAGGGAGGAGCTGGTCTATGACAATTGCAATATGTCATTGAGAGTCATTTTATTGCTATATTCCTTTAGTAGAATAGTAGTAGGTTCCAATGCTATTTTTACTTATTCAATGTATTCAGAAGTCTGGGGGATTTGCCAAGGGCTTTGAGCATGCTGAGCACACACTGAAGATATGCCACCAGCCCCTGTAACCCGTTTTGTTCTATTTATTATTGATTATGTTTTTGAGGCAGAATCTATGCTCTCTTGCCCTAGCAAGAATAGTTCTTACTATGTAGCCCAGACTGACCTCAAACTCATAGCAATCCTTCTGTCTCAGCTTTCAGAATGCCTGTAATCCTATTACAGGTATACTTGCTTCTAACCTCGCTTTCTGGGGTGGCTTAAAGGAGAATGGCTTTCCATAGATTTGAACGTTTGGTCAGCAGGGAGTGGAACCATTGGGAAGAATTAGGAGGTGTGGCCATGTTAGAGGAAGCTGGCCTTGTTGAAGAAGGTATGTCTGCAGGAGTGGGCTTTGGGGTTTCAAAGGCCCAGGTCACGACCAGCGTTGTGTCTTCTCTCTCTCTCTCTCTCTCTCTCTCTGCCTCCTTCCTGTGGATCAGAATGCAAAGCTCTCAGCTACTGCTCCAGTGCTATGTCTGTCTGCTTCCTGCCATGATGATCATGGACTAACCCTCTAAAACTGTAAGCAAGTCCCCAATAGAGTTGCCTTGGTCTTGGTGTCTCTTCACAGCAATAGAACAGTAACTAAGATACTTTCTAAATCATATTTTTATCAATGCAGGAGTGCGTTCATTTGAAAAAAAAAAAACTCAAAAGAGCACGAAGACAAAATAATGAAAGGAACACATAATCCCACTTAGAGACAAATCTGCAAATGTTTACTTTCTTGACATCTGTTACAAGCATGGCAAGGATGGTTGATAAGGATTGCTTGCCCCTTGTCCAATGCAGGGTGGAGACGCAACCCCGAGACTTGAAAGTCACCGTCTGAAAGAGCACAGTCCAGCAGCTTTTCATTGTGTGTGAGACTGTCCCTGCTGCCTGGAGCGTTGCTGTTCTCCAAAGCAGCATTATTTATTATCAACTAGTCCCAATATTGGCATTCACACACACCCACACACACAGTGTCCTAGAAGCCAAAGTCGATTTCCTGTCTTTCATGATTTGCCTTTCTGGATGAGCCCCGTAAATGGAACCATCACCGCAGCAGCCTGGCTGCTTTCACAGATCGTGATGTTGTCAGGGCTCGTCACGTTGCGATGAGTCACTGCCCTGTCCCTCTTTATGGCTGAATAATGTTCCATTGCATAGATGTGCCACATTTTGTTCCCTCACCACTTGGTTGATGTTTGAGTCATCGGCGCATTTTACAAATGGCAAGTTGTTCCTCTCAGTCATTCGGAAGGTTTGTGTGGCATTTTCTTTTCTTTAATACGTCCCTAGGAATGGGGCTAGTGGGGTTATGGTAATTCTGTTTAGTTTTCTGAGAGCCATCAGCTTCTTTGCCACAGTGGCTGCACAGTTTAACGTTCCCACCAGCCTTGTGTTGTGAGAGAGATTAAGGTCCAGGAGAAGGACCCTGGGGCAGATCTTCGCAACTAATGGCCTGATTGCATTGAACCCCTTTTGAGATGGTGGTCATCCCACCTGTCCATCGTCACATCTCAAGAACACCAGCTGTCAGCCCCCGCCACTGGAGGAAGAACCCAGGAGTCCACGGCTTGTAGTGAGTCAAGGGTTTCCCCAAGACTATTCCTACCCAGTCCTGATGGATCAGCCAGCTCAGCCAGCGTCCCTCGGATGTCCCCAGCTGGGTTTCAGCCCTGGATCTGCTGCTCCGGGTGCTTGGTCCCTGCTTCCCATCGCTGAGGTGGTCACAGCTTGTTGCCAAGGAGAGAGGAAAGATGTCTGTGGCTCATCACCTGGCACTCCACCAACCCGGAAGCCCTCTCCAGGGCAGCAAGTGATGGGATGGACCTGATGGACAAACTCAGAACCTCAAGTTCACGCCTCTCCCCTGGCTGAGAACTCTGCAAACTGTTTCCCCCGCAAAGGGAAATTTAGTTCATTTATATTCATTCTCATCATTACCCACCACCCCTCCATGAAAGAGAATGCAGGCTCCCAACCTATCAAAGGACTGATATCCCCTGCTTATTTTCAGCACCCTCTGATCCTTCAAACCCAGTGACACTGAGCTAGTGGCCCAGGAGCACCCTATACGAACGGAGGATAGGTTTCTGACTGAAGCTAATTGCGGGGTCAAAATAATCTCCCTGGCTCCATTCATGAACTGTGTATTTTTAGCGCGGGCCTGGCTGCCTGCGGTCAGTGGGGGAGGCCAGGCAATGTGTCATGTCTCAGAGCTCGTGGACTTCCTCTGCCCAGGAAATGAGCCTACAGGGGCCAGCTGCTAGAGACCAGGGCTGCGCTGCAACTGGGGAGAAGAAAAGGTTCAGTGGGGCAGGAGGCTCCAGCCACTCAGCAGCCCTGGCGAGCTGCCGAACGCAGGGGACAGTGGTGGCGGTACTTACCCCATCAATGCACAGGGGCACCTCTGCTTGCCGTCTTCACAGGCTTCGCTAACATTTGCATGCAGACACAGCTAGAATTGTCTCCACTTTACAGAGGCGAAACCAAAGATGGCGTGCAGTTTGTGAGGCATGAGCAGAGCTGGCAGCTCTGAGGTGGTGGGTAACAATCCCCTAACAAGAGGATCTCCTGCCACAGACCTTTGTGCCTGGGTCCCTCCCACCCCACAGAGTGCTTAGGGGTCACAGAGGGCGCCAGGCCAACTCCATGTTAGGAGCTGAGAGAGAGGCCATCCAGAAAGGGCTTGAGATCATAGTGCTGTTCAGAAGGCACTGACTCCCAAAGCCTTCCCCCGGCATGGTTCCCTGGAACAAGCATTCCTTGCTGCCTATCCTGCTTCCTGGGCTATGCTTGCCTCCCTTCTGAGCTTGCTTTGAAGAAGACAGCCCAGGCTCAGGGTGCTTTGAGCCCTGCTCCTGACTGTCTTGTCAACCGTCTGAGCCCATTCTCTCCCCTCGACAATGGACATGATTAAGTTAGCCTCCTAAAGCAGGTAGTAGTTATAAGTTGCCTGGAGATCCCGGAAATGTGGTTTCCTTGTCTCAGGTTCCTGCATCTGTTAGTGAACTCTGCCATGGTGGGTGCCCCTCTGAGCTGCCAATAAACAGGAGAGCTGAGGTGGAACGGCAGAGGGAGGGGACAGGCCTGCCATCCCCAACCTTAGCACAGCTGCCAAGAAAACAGAATCAGCAGCAGAGTTGAGGCTCGCATGTCCCCAGCATGACGTTGGATCAGCCACACCCAGGCTGGGCCTCACTCTCTCTGTGAATTCACTGGGGGCAGCCCCACCTCTGAGCTGTTGTTTGCTCACCAACTCCTGCACTCTGCCTCAGAGGTCACAGGGCCTGACTTTGGCTGCCTAGCCATCTTCTAGAAAGGTAGCTCCTATGTGGCCTCAGCCTGAGCCTGCCCTGGCCTGCCCCTCAGCTCCCTGCAGGTGGGTCTCCCCAGTTCCAATTTCAATTACACATTCCCTGACCAGAACCTGATTGGCCTAGGTGGCCTAAGAAGCCCGTGGCTAGGTCACAGGTCACATGGCATGGACTAGGGATGGAGCAGTTTCTTCAAACCAGGATTTGAGCAAAAAGAACATGAAGGCCTCACTATTTCGGGAGGGGGGGAAAGTAGTTCTTTTGGAGCATCAGTTAATTAAATGGGGGAAAAAATGTGTCTGTATTAGTTCTTCATTTGCTCAGGGAGTGACCAGGAGGCATCTAGGGTAGGATGGAAATTTAAAAGCAAAACCTAATGCCGACTGCACAGACACCCAAGTGTGTGCCTTTGGCTCACAGAGAGTCTCCTCATCTGTCACTTGTTACCTCTTCTATGGCACACAGTTAGAAGGAGCGCTTATTGGCTTCTTCCAGGAGTGAGAAGCCAGGTGTGCCTCCTGCTGTCCCAGATGGGGACTGGAGATCTGGGGCTTGCCGGCCACCCGGCCTAGCCAATGTGTCAAGCCACAAGCACCAGGGGACCTCTGGCCCCACCTGCACACAGTTGCATGCTTTCATCCACGCACTACACACACACTCATGAACAGATACCCACGATCATTGTAAATGTGGATACACTGTGAGGGAGAAATGTTTAAAAATAGAAAAATAATAGCAACGCAAACTTAAAGAGGCAGACACAAAGAAGCAGACACCACTCGGGGTCCAAACACAATGACCTGCAGAGTTAAAGAACTGCTCAAGTCATTAGTGTGCACGGCAGTTAAAGCTCACAGTGACAGCCCAGGATAAAGTTATGAATGTACCCTAAAGTCTACTGGGAGTAAGCAGCGCACGGGGAACTCAGAGGCAGAGCATTTGTGTGGCATGTGCAAAGGCCCTGGGTTCTATCCCTACCAAACGCATGCACACACACACACACACACACACACACACACACAGAAAGAGAGAGGGAGAGAGGGAGGGAGGGAGGGAGGGAGGGAAGGAGGGAGGGAGGGAGAGAGCATAACTTGGGTGATTTGTCATGAGAGACCCCATATTTACGGGAGAAAGGCTTCAGGTATTGCCCCAGGGAGCTAGAGTTCACTGGGAAAGGCATGTTTGTAAATAACTCTACACCCTGGGACTGTGCGGAAGACCACACCCACATCCAACGAGAGAAATTAGTGGCACAGCTTTGGCAGCATCGGGTGCTTTTCTGACCATGATGGACACCTCTTCCCCCACTGCAGTAGGTACCGTGATGCTATCTGCCATCACTGCACAGGGCCAAAGAGCTCTCTCCAACTCTAGACTGAGAAGTTGCTGGGTGGTGGGTGGCCCACATGACAAGACTCCAGGAACAGTCATGTGTCCAGTGTCCTCTGTGTCAGTCAGGGTGACCCCTTTTCTCTTGTCTCAGTCCCCACCTCTGGCTCTCAGGGTCTGGGGCACCTCTGGAGCCCAGGAGCCTCTGAAATTCCACATGCAGAGCCATAATTCTGTTGGGCTGTCCAGTGAGAAGACCCTAGTCATTCTCAGAAATGCCTCTTGTGGAGTAGGGAGTTCCCAAGTTCAGAGGTGTGAACTAGCCAAGGCCTGGGGTCTTCCTGAGATTGGTGAGGCTCAGACACTGGAGCCCTGCTGGCAGCTGGAAACCTTTCCCTCAGCCACTTCCCTGGAGTGATGCTCTGCCCCGCCCCCTGAAGTTTTGCAGAATGAGGTCATTGGCAGATATAGGTTTTTCCATTCCTGGTAGAGCAGGAGTTAGGATACTACACTTGGGGGAGGGACCCAAGCGAGCTTATTGTTCAACTTGAGACCCAGGAGTGGGTGGCTCTCTCTCCTATGACTTTAAGGCTTGTCTTAGGCCTCCTGAACTGCAGAGTCCAAAATGGTGCACACTGCGAATTCCTCAGAGACAAGCCTCCTGTTTCCTCTTAGTACAGATAGTTAGGAGAAGCTCAGAAAGGGAGGGACCTTACTGAAGCTCACACAGCATTTTAGAGGCAAAACCTTGATTCATGTCTGGACTTAGAACATCCTAGACAACATGACCAGAGCTCAACACTCAGGACATTTGGGGTGGAGAGGTTTTGTACTGTTCATTGTGGGTCTAACCCACAATAAGCCCACCCTCAGTTTTAGAGGACAGGAGGGACAGGGAAGGGTGCTGTGTCTGAGGCCCCAGGACACACACCTTCAGGATGCTAAGGAAGCCCTGAACTTTGAAGCACTTTGAGATACATGAAGTGGGCCCTGGGGCCTCTGAGCACTTTGCTCAGATCAGAACTGCTGACTTCGTTCTTGGAAAATCAAAGTAAATGCTGGGTTTGGTAATCTGGTTCCCATCCTGGTCTGGAAAAAGCAGGCTCCTGGAGTTTGGCTGCGAGCATGAGGGCTGTGTGTGGTGAGCAGACCCCACTGACACTTCCTTTCCTGTTACAAGGCGCCTTGGAATGCTCATGGAGGGCAGGCAGAATGCAGTGGAAAGGAAGCTGGCCAGCCAGAGGCCAGCTCAGCTTCTGACTTGCCTGGTGACCATGAGCCATCACTCTGTTCCTCTCCGGGCCTCAGTTTTTCCATCTGTGAAGTGTGTGTTGGGAGGAGGAGAGAGTACGGATAGGGCGGGGGTGGGCATACGTAGGCTCCAAGTACATCTTAAGGCCATGTTCTTGGGTGCTGTCCCAGACCTCTTAAAGTTCCATGGGCCTCTGAGTAGTGTTAACGGCTCTGACTTTGGGCACCTGAGTTTCTGAGGACCTTGAATTTGTTCCCCATAGTGTCAGGCTGACGCACTCTCCAGCCCTGCAGGGCACTCCTTTCCCTTCAGAGCCCCTCGTGAGAGTCCCTGCCAAGGTGGGAGGGCGAGGTGCTGTTGGATTTGGGACTGGGCACCGCTCCTAACGATTATCTGCTTCCAAGCTCTTGGCTGGGTCTCCAAGCTCCGAGCTCCAACTGAAGTCACTGCTGAAGCACTTTATTCTCCCCCCGACAACATTCTAGCTGCTTGTCCCAGGTGGCCTCGTGGTTGGAGCCCTGGGCTGGCAGCCACTGAATCAGAGCCTCATCTTGGCCCAATTGGCACTCATAAGCAGAAAATGTGTCTTCGTGCTGCTGGCAGGGCTCGAGGCGCTCGGCTCAGGTACAGCTAGGTTCCCGACTTAACATCAAAGAAAAGAGTTTCAGAACAAGTTAGGGCAAAGCAAAGTCAGAAGTTTATCAATGAAACAGAAAGACCAGACACATTTTGAAGAGAATTGGGGTGGGGTGTGTGCGTGTCAGGAATAGAACAACATGAGTACTTCTGTGGACTCTCGCACATAAGCATGTAAGCATGCACACACACACACACACACACACACACAATTTAGGGGCTTTAAAGAGGCCTAATGTGCAGCTATATTTAGGTATAAGGGGAGAGACAGGCTCATGTACTTCTTATCAACACAAGTCTCTCTTTTAGAAGACTCTGTAGAGGTAAGCTGTGCAGGCTTGCTACCGGAGAAGAGGATGCTGGGAGAAGGGGGACACTCAGCAGTGGATTATGACTTAATCACAGGATAGTGGAGCAGAAGGCATGGTTCACTGGCCATCTCCAACTGTCTTGTTTTATGAGACAGGGTCTCTCATAAAACCTGGAGCTTGCCAACTTGCCTAGATCCTCCTGTCACCACCCCACACCCCTCTGCATTCAGTCTGTCTGATCAAACGCTTGGGATGTCCACCCCTGAGAGGTGGAAGTCAGAATCAGGCGAGTAGGAAGTGTCCTTCTCTGCTCTCTTGCCCCCTTTCTTTTCTGCCACACAAACACCACCCTGCAGAGCCGGGCTTCACTCCCCATTTTCTGATGGGTGGGTCAGGGAGATGGGTGGTGGATAAAGTGGTTTTTGTATAAATTTGAGGGCCTGAGTTTGAATATTCAGAAGGAAAAAAAAAAGCTGAGGGTAGGGGAAGGTATCTGCAATCCTAGTGCTGGGGAGACAGAAATAGGGGGGGTCTAAGCCACATTAGACATTAGCAAGCTTCAGGTTCAACGAGAGACCTTGTCTCAAAAAACAATGTAGAGAGCAATCGAGGAAGATACCCGCCGTCAACAGGTTCAACGAGAGACCTTGTCTCAAAAAACAATGTAGAGAGCAATCGAGGAAGATACCCGACGTCAACACCTAGTCCCCATACACACACTTGCAGGCACCTCCAGCACACACACACACACACACACACACACACACACACACACACACACGCATGCACTCGCACACATACGCATACACACAAATGAAGTGCTCACTATAGCCCTCTCTTGTGAGTTGTTCTAGTATCCCTTTCTGCCCCTACACTCATTCCTACCCTCTGCCCTGTTGATCTCACCTAGCAGAAGAGCAGAGGCTCTGTGTCCTGCACACTCCCCTCGTTCGTTCAGGTCTGAGGGGGCCATGGCTGTCTGCTGCTGGGCATCTGTGCCTCACCTTGTAAAAGCCTTAAACCCCAAAGCTACACCTAGAAAAAAAGTCCTTTTACTTCTCCAAAGAAACTACAAACACAAGGAAAGATGCTAAACAATGCCAATCATTAGATGCAAACCAAAATCATAGAGATAGCTCCTCACCCTTATTGGGAGGGATACTACCCCCAAAACAGAAATCCCTAAGTGTTGGCAAGGGACTACAGAAAACGGACTTTGTGTGCACCCTGGATGGGACTGTGCACATGCCACTACTCAGGAAAGCACTTCCTCAGAAAGCTAAAAATGTCATTTCCGATGATCCAACCATCCACCTCCAACTCCAGACCCAAAAGACCTGAAAGCCAAGTCTGGAAGAGAGGCAGTGCTCTGGTGTCCACCTAAGCATGCAATAAGCCAGCTGGAAGCAGGAAATGTCCAGAGAGAGGCACACGGGAGTGTGTAGAGAAAGCATGATCAGTCTTATTCAGCCTTTATGGCAAACCTGCTGGCACATGCTGTACCCCTTCCCCTTGAAGAAGTACCTGGCATATGCCGTCATGGAAAAAGAACACTCAGGAGGCAAAGGCAGACAGACTCTGTCCGTCACAGACCTCTGTGATTTCAAGGCCACCATAGTCTACATAAGGAGCGCCAAGCCACTGAGACCCTGTCTCCAAAAGAAAAAGAAAAGAAGGAAGGAAGGAAGAAAAAAAGAATGAAGGAAGGAAGAGTAAGCTTTGGCAACACGCTTGTCATCTCAACTACTCAAAAGAGGCTGAGGCAGGAGAATTGCAACCCCAAGGCCAGCTTGGTGTACAGCTTAAGTTCACTTAAGGTCAACCTATTCAACATAGCAAGATCCTGTTTCAAAAACTAAACTCAGGGTTGGGGTGTAGCTCAGTGAACGTAATTTCTAGTAGTACCACAAACACAGAAACAATCATGGGGGGACAATGTTTCCAAGACTGTAACAGGCCTAGGGTCTCAGTGTCGCAAGATGAGAAAGTTCTAGAAACTAGTTGCACAACAGCATGACTATACTTAGACCTACAGAACTCAGTGTTAAAATGGTTAAAGACAGCTTTTCAGAAATTTATCAAATTTTATCTTTTGAGTGTGTGCAATTCACAGCATGCCAAATTAAATCTCAATAAAATCATTTGTTTGGGTTTTGTGAATCCTTTTAAAAATTTTTCAGAAAACCGGTGGTTCCCAAACTTGAATTTTCTGGGAATCTTTTTTTAAAAAATCCCCAAACAGAAGCCACACCCACTAAACCACAAACTGGAGGCAGAATGCTGGCCGGGGGAGGTGAGCCACGGTGTGTGTGTGTGTGTGAGTCTGGTCCCCGTGAGATGAGAGCCTCATCTGGGTCTGCTGTTTCTTGTCAAGAGCCGGCACAGATGGTGCTCAATAAAAAGTGTTGAGGATGCTATTGGCATTATTGCTGTTATTAGTATTTCTTGAGGATGCCAGGCTGTCCTGGGCCCTGGAGAGGGGGTCGTTGCAGAAGGGGCATTCTGACCAAAGACAGGTGAAGTAGGAGAAGGCGAGAGCTGAAATGGGGGAAGATACAGATCTTGATTTGGCCTGCCACCAGGCAGCTGGCAAGCCCTGGGGTGGCAGTCAGCCGGGTGAAGAAACTGCAGCAGCATAGAAGTCAGCAAGCACGGATCTCTGTGAGGGCTTAGGACTGAAAGCCCCAGCAGCATAATCTCCTCTGGGCTCCCTGGTCTAAGGCCATTGTTGTCTGTTACTTGCAAGTACCTCCAACCCCCAAGTGTCGCCCTTTGTGCCTGGGGGCTGGGCTCCCTATGAAGGAAATCAGGCCAGAGAGGAAGGCCTATTAAGGGCAACCCAAAGCCTTGTTAGAAGGCATGGCTCCTTTAAGATACTCATCCACCAAGCCAGGCTCTGGAATGAAGCAAGCCCCCTCCTCCAGAGTCTGTCTCTACACAAACCACTCCCACCTCACCCAATGTCCAGGGTCTCATTCTGTAGCCCCAGACGTCTCATTCTATGTCCCCTGATTTTCCCTCTGCTCTGGTCACCTCACAGTACTTTCTGTCCCCATCTCTGGGCCTCCTTAAAGGCCATCTCAGTGTCCCCGGCTCCAGGAAGCCCTCCAGCTCCCCACATCAAGACAACCTCCTCCTGGCCTCCAGAGGATGCTGCTAAGCACAGCTTGAGTCGTGCCTACTTCATCATCAATGCTAAGAATTAAGAGAGGAAGGAATAAGTGGCTTCTGTGCCCAGTGTCCGCACCAGGACAAGCAAACAGGGACAGTCTGGTGTCTCCAGGGACCCACTCCAGGCCGAAGGCACCTCAGCAGAGCCAGCGCGGGACACGCGCCGATCTGCCTTCAGAGCCTGTTTTTGTTTTCCATTTCCCCAGGCGAAGGCTGCGGGGGGGGGGTGTTTGGAGCCACAGCTGTTTTTTATTGCTTCGAGGCTCAAAAAAAGCCCTGAGCATATTTTTAGAGAGAAGGGGGGGGGGGGGGGATATTTTCTTTCCTGACCCAAGAGGAGGGCTTGCTCCAATTTCCCATCTGCTTGCCCTTCTGGGCGGTGCTAGCAAGGAAGTCTCCAAAGGGGACTCCTCCAGGATGAGCTCGTGGTCAGGCTGTGCTTTCAGGCACCGTGCCTTCCTCCGGCAACATGCAGATGCATGCACATGCGCAGTGGAAGCAAGGGGCCCATGTGCTGGATTAAAGATGGTGGAGGAGTTGGAAGGACCTGAGCCACTGGGATCTCAAGTCCCAAATGCCACCAGATAAAAATGTGACTGAATAGGGGTGTGCTCGCTTCATTTATTGTTACTGTGGTAAAATACTCTGACAAAAGCAACTTAAGGGAGAAAAGGGTTGTTTTCTTGTTTGTTTTAGCTCACAGCCCACTGCAGGAACCTCAAGGCAGCAGGAGCAGAAGGCGCTGGCTACATCCCACATCCCATCCCAAATCAGAAAGCAGAGAGGGCCAACTGCGCTCTAGAGCTCAGCTCACTGTCTGAATTCTATGCAGTCCCCACTAGGGAATGGTCCCACCCACGATTGAGATGGGTCTTTCTTTTTTAGGACTTTTATTTTTATTATTTTAAATTATATGCATGGTCTGCATGTGCACATTAGCGCAGGTGCCTGCAGAAGCCAGAGGGCATCAGAGCCATCTGATGCAGACAGTTGGGAACTGCCAGACATGACTATGTGCCGTGAAGCCAGTGTGGGTCCTCTGTGAGAGCAGGATTCACTCTTAACCACTAAGCCATCTCTCCAGCCCCCAAATAGAGCTTTCCAAATTTTTTGAAACACGATCAAGATCCCCCAGAGGCCTAGAGTCTGTCAAGTAACAGTTAACTTTAGCCATCACAGGTACCCCCACCCCACGTCTGCTCACAGGACACTGGCTATCCCACTGGGCGCCCGGCTCCATCTGATCTACACAAGTTGGAATGGGAATAAAACAGGCACAGCTGGTTCTCAGTCACCCGAAGATGCCACTGGGGCAAATGAAATCCCAGCTCCTTGCAGGCTTCATTTAACTCTGTAGAGTTTTTGTTGAAGTGTAATTGCTCAGTCAAAAGGAGCTAATTGCATTGGTGGTCTGCAAGTGTGTGTGTGTGTGTGTGTGTGTGTGTGTGTGTGTGTGTGTGTGTGAACATGGTGTATGTGCAGTAGCTTGTTTCTGCGGGCCCTGTGTGTGTGTGTGTGGCATGTTTGTGCACAGAATTCTGTCTTCTGTATGTGTCATGTGACTCTCATGCTCATGCTCTGAGTGGATGATGAAGCCAGGGTTCCTTCTCGGTACCAGCCAGAGCTCAACTGGAACTGAGGCTGCAGACCTCACCTCTCCCCAGTCCATCTCTTCCATATTTGTCTTAGCTGAATGTCATGACAGGTAGAGGCTGCTGAAGGGTGAGTCACATTTCAAAACCCCGCTCCCCACCTGCCCTAGCTCTGGCCTCTGGTGATGCCCCAAATGCCCCAGCAGGCAATCCAGCTGATGCTCAGAGGACTCCAGTGTCCCACCTTCTCCTCCCGTGGTTGGACTGGCCTTCAAAGAGGCCAAAGAGGCAGGCAGCGAGAAAAGCTGTGACAGCAGAGACACCAAAGGCACCCAGAGCTGCCTCTGGAGGCCTCTATGAACATGGACTGGTTCCCTCTCCCCTGCTCCATCAGGAACGTGCCATTACTCTGCTTGGTTGAAGGAGAAGAGAGCCTGGGAGGAAGTTGAGGAAGACAAAGGAAGGCAGACCCGTGGCAGCCACCAGGACCCAAGCCTAGAGCCAAGAAAGGAGTTTCTTTATTTCAAGATGGAGTCAAAAAAGATGGGGCCGTCTGCAGGTTTATAGTGGTGTGGCTGCATTGAGGAGCATAGACTCTCTGCCATGTGGCTGGGAACACGGTGAAGAGAAGGTAGGAAGTGATGCTGCTGAGCACAGCAGGCACGGGCCTTATCTCCTTGCCATTTCTCCATCTTTCCCGGGCAGCTGGCAGGCCAGACACCTGCTTTCCATGATCTTCATTGTCCTTCCAGAGATTCACCTCCAACCTCTTGAAAACTGATGCAGCTCAGCTGGAGACCGCCAGACCGGCTTGTGTGCTGGGCTTTGGAAGGAAGAGAGAGAAAGAGAGAGAAATCCAGATTTGAGGACCCCTCAGCCCTCCTCCCACCCAGAGCTTTAACTCCCTCCTCTGTAAAATGAGCGTTTCAACTGCCCCCCCCCGGGATGGGTAGAGGGTATTGAGTAAACACGTGGAGTATCTGGCACAGGGGCCTGGCACAAGAGAGGCACTTGATCAATGTGTGTCCTGTTCCTGTCCCCAGCTGCCCTGGGTAGCCACGAGTAGCTTTGGCTTGACTGATCCAAAGGTCGGGCTTCTCTGGATCCCAGCAGAAGCTAAGAGAGATAAACAGTGGTTCTTGGAAAGTCACTGTCCAATGCTTCCATGAAGAGGAGGCCGTGAGCCCAGTGCCACGTGGCATCAGACCTCTGGGCATCAGACCACTGGGACTGTGGCAACTTCCCCTACCCTCTCACTGGCACCCTTGGCGCTGTGGTCCAGTCCACAGTCACATGTCAAACCCTGCCCTCAGCCCTGAGAACTCACCAAAGCCTAGCTCCTTGGCCTCCCTCCCTGCATGTCTCCTGGCCCTTCCTCTCAGAGCCTCCAGGCTCCTCTCATAGGAGTGAAGTCGCTGGTCTTCTATTGGATGTTCCAATCCCCTCTTATTGTGGCCAGCCCCTACATGTACACACACCGTCACCACCCCAGCCCCACTCCACATGCCTGCTGCGACCTGCTGTGACCTGCTGCGACCCGCAGGGAGAGCTTCCTCAGTGTCCGGCACCCTGCCAGGGGACACTCAGTAGAATGTCACCTGAAATCTGCAGAAACACCAGGCTTTTGCCCTCACAAGGATTCTGGAAATGCCATCCCCCTCCGCTGGCAATCTGTGACTTGCCCTTCAAGACCTCCTTAGTTGGCATCTCCTACAGGAAGCCTTCACTTGATGCTTGACTCTTCAGGACAGAGTGGATATCTTTTTCCATGAGAACTGGCTAGTGTCACTAATTCTTTCTGTCATTGCTGTCCTATGGCAGTATGATGGCTACAGTCCCTGCCCACAGGCCTGGCAGGATTTCCCCTGCACCCCAGCTTCTGTGCTCTTGAATGTCCATCCTGTAGCCCCTCTTGCTCACAGTGCCAACAGCTGTCCTCTGCCCTGGGCTTGCGCTGGAGGCACCCCACATCCCACAGCACTCCAAAGGCCTTAGTATGGGCTTCATTTGGGTGAGTTTCCTGAGGTTTGTGAGCCAGTGAAGTGCGCCCCAACCTTAAGCACAAGACCACTGACACCCCATGCTCACTCTGAGGGACTTGCCAGCTGCTTCTAAGCACAGACCATCTCTAAGCAGCTAAGGAAGAGAATCTGGACTTGAGGAAAGCTCTGGGTGCTCCCCCCTCTCCTGTCTCAGTGCCCCACGGTCCTCCTTGTGCTAAAATTGCCAGTGCTGTTGAGAGCCTTGGCTGGTGAGTTAAAGAGCTGGGAGCCTCCTCTGAGCACCTAGCAGCAGGTGAGGGCGTTGCTGCTGCAATCCTGCTCAGTGAAAGAGGCAGGCGAAAGGAGATAACAGGCAAGTGCTCCTCCATCATTGCCGTGCTCCAGCTGGGGAGCAGCAACCCACCTCACCTGTAGTTACACGTAATCTCACCAGGAAACCCTGCCTTTCACAGGACAGTAAACTGTGACCAAAGGAAAAGCAAGAAACTTGTCTGAGGTCACTCATGGAGTCCAAACAATCATGGAGATACTGTGGTCCACGGGGACCCAGGGAAGCCTGAGAGGGAAGGCTCTAGGGTGTTCAGAACAGTAAGGAAAGCCTGGGTTCAAATCCTGACTCAGCTTTCTGTGTAGAGCATGTTGCAGATCTCTCTGCTCTCTCTGCTCCCAGGCCTCAGTGTCTGCATTTGTGCCAGGTTGATAGACACACGAAGATTTGTGGGCCTAGCACAGACCCCGGATAGGACTCTGGGAGCGGTGGTAGGGCGGCTGCTGCTGCTGCAGCCGAGCCTTTTTGTATCACTCAGTCTCCAGCACCTGGCTCTGTAGGAAGCCTGCAGAAGCCAGGGTAGAGGCTCTTCCTGTGGGCAGGAACTGGGGGCCTCTGCCCAGCATGTCCTGCCCTATCCCTGCTCTCACAATTGCTGCTGTCCTCTCAGGCTTCACTAGACCCAGCTAGGGCTCAAAGGCTCATTGTTCTCCCCTCCCCCAGACCCTAAACAGGCCAGGCTTTCCCTGCTGGGAACCAGTAAGCTAAAAATAGCCCAGGAGTGTTTGGGTTCAGCATCTTATCTGGCTTCTGAGGTCAAGAGGTGCCTGTGCTCTTCCTGTCCGCCACTCTGGTGAAGCCTAGCTTGGCCAGCTTCCAGGTCGGCCTGACCTGGGAGCCTGAAAGCACATCACAAATGCTCAATGGAAAATCCAAAGTTGGCTCTGGTTTCTGAGGAATAAAGCCTGGTGGCACTTTATTCCAGAGTCTGGTGGAGTTCAGAGTGCAGAGGTAAGCTAGCTCAGCTTACCAAGGCTTGGGAGGAAGGGCCTGTAAAAACAGGATGATACAGCTAGGGAAAAAAGGCATCTCAAAAGACAGGATGACAGAAGGCATGGGATGAGGGGTGGGGCTAGCTGCCTCAGGGCCCACCTACAGCAGGAGGGAATGGGGGGACAGGAAGCTCAGGCACCTTTTAGAGGGCCCTCAACACCAAGCCTGCTCTGGACTTGTAGGCATCGCCCATGGGTACCTTTTCTTCCAGGGCCTTCCCTCACACTCCTTCCCAGGGAGTATTCTCAATTCTTGATGTAAAAGCTGAAGGCTGAGGGGATGAAGGAGGTCCACAGCATGCATTCCAGGCCTCAGAAGAGGTTAAAGCCCACTTGTGACATTGGAATACCAAAGGCAGCAGTATAAGAAAAAAAAAAAAAACCCTCAGAGTATATTCCATTAACAAATGAAGTTTATTCTAAGGATGTAGGGTTGTTTCGATAGGAGACTCCATCAGTGGAAATAGTCACAGAGGCTGAAGAAGAAAAATCATATGACTGTATCGGCTGATGTAAAAAGCATTCAGAGAAGCTGGAGAGATCGCTCAGTGGTTAAGAACACTTGTTGCCCTTACAGAAGACCCGGGTTTGATTCCCAGCACCTACATGATGGTCCACAACCATCTGTAACTCCAGTTCCAGGGGATTCAACACGCTCTCCTGGCTTCCGTTTGCACCGGGCATACACATGATGCACAGACAAACATGCAAGCAACACTCCCATACGTCCTGTGGTGATCTGAATGAGAATGGTCCCCAGAGGCTCATATATTTGAGTGGGTGGAACTGTTTGGGAAGGATCAGGAGTACTGGGAAAGGTGTGCCATGTGGGGAGGGATTTTCAAAAGCCCATGCCATTCCCAGCTGACTCTCTCTGCTTTGTGCCTGTGAGCCAGGATATGTAAACTCTCAGCTCTTGCTCCCCGATGCCTGCCTGCCTGCTGCCATGCTTCTGACTGGGATGATCATGGACTCTAATTATTTGGAGCCATGAACCCCCATATTTTTGTAGGTTTTCCCTTGGGGTGGGGTATATCCTAGTAGCTGTAGCTGTGGACTTGACGTGGCCCAGAGTTATCTGTGGGAGCCTAGACTAGGAGATCATCTTGATCAGACTGGGCCTCAGGACATGTCTGTGGGGCATTTTCTTGACTGATAATTGCTAAGTGGGAGTGCCCAGCTACATGGTGAGTCCTAAATTAAACTGGGCTACATAAGACCTGGTCTCAAAATAATAACTAACTAAATAAATAAATACATACATACATACATACATAAGTACACTAATACATAAATAAATAAATGCTACACAAGCTTAGGGACTTGAGTTTATTGTCAGCACTCACATTAAAAACTAGGCATAGCACCATGGGCCTGTAATAACAGTGTTTGGGTGGAGGAGACAGGAGGATCGCTGGGACTTGCTGGCCAGTCAGTCTAGTCAAAGCAGTTAGTGAGCTCTAAGCTTAGTGAAAATTTCTGTCTCAAAAACTAAGGTTGAGGCCAACACCCCTGTGACCTCCGTATGTACTCGTTCACATGAGAACCTACGCACAAGAACACATACACACATATTCCACACCCTAAACACAGAAAAGAATCACTGTGCCTTATCCCCAGGCACAGTGTAGTCGATCAGTCAAGGCCGCGTGGTGTAGCAGAAGGAGGGAAACCCAGATCCATAGAACAGAGAGCTCAAAAGTAGACCAATAGAGTGGAGCCATGAATTCTTGCCAGGGTACAAAAGCCGGTAACCTGCTACACACTCCCAAGGATGGCAGTGGCAAGAGGGACAATAGAACAAGTATAGGTGAAGATGGGAAGAAACCGAAAACCCATATGCTGAGGGTGGGAACAGAAGCCGTTAATGTTTGACAGTGCCTCTGGAGATTAAATAGAGTTCACTCAGTCATCCACAGCTAAGCATGCCCTCAAGAGAGCTGAAACCCACGACCACGCAAAACAGTTGCACGTGAATATTTATCATGGTATTGTTCTCAACTGCCAAAGCGTTTAAAAATACAGATAGCTCAGGTATTCACGGAGGAACAGAGAAGTACAATGTGGTGTGTAAAGTGGGATTATAGGCAAGGAGAGATTATTAGACAAGTAAAAGAAACTCAGTGCTGACATGTCACAACACACTGAGCCTTAAACCATCAGGGTATGTGGAGGAGGCCGCAGATGGGGTGATTCCATCCACATGAAATGTCCAGTGTAGGCATATGGCAGAGACAGAACAGATTAGGGGGTATACTCAGAAGGAAATGGCTCCTAATGGGTAGGAAGGCATTTTTTGGAAATGATGAAACTGTTCTAAAGTTGACTATAACAGTGCCTATAACAGTACAACTCTGAAAATACTAAAACAAAAGCAAAAACTCTCACCCAAAATTTGTTTAGTTGTTTGTTGTAAGTGGACATCCCCATATTGCTGGGTTTGTTTCCTTAAGCAACTCAACGGGATGGAGTCTTTCCAAGCAGCAGTGCTAGAGAGATTGCATTAAAAAATAAGGTCAATTTACTAGATAGCATCCAAGGGTTAGCTCAAAATGGATGGTAGATTTCAATACAAAACTATGAAGCTTTTAGGGAGCTGGAAAGATGACTCGGGGGCTAAGAGCCTTGCTGCTCTTCCAGAGGACCAGAGTTTGGTTTCCAGCATCTACACCTTGGCTACAACCACCTATAACCCCAGCTCCAGAGGATCCAATGTCCTTTGCATGAATTTGCCACCTGCACGAATTTGCACATATGCACATACAAATTCACACACACACACACATAAGTAAAAAATAATAAATTTTAAACAATAAAACATGTAAAAAAACATTAGAGAAAAAATTGGATCTGTGCATCTCAGAGAAAAGTTCTTAGATATAACACCAGGATCATAATCCATTTTTTTAAGTGATAAATTGGGCCCCATCAAAATTAACAGCATTTGCAAAAGGCAGGGTTAAGAGAATGACCCAGCAAGCTACAAACTGAAATTATTTGCCAGTGATATAATCTGCAATATACTCTTACAGAAAGGGATACAAGAGAAGGGGGATGGAGCATGGACAAAATGCAGTGACACATATGACTATGCCATATGAAGGCCATTATTTTGTACTCTGCCTTTTAAAAATAAGATTGAGACCATAAAGCACAGTCAAAACTCAACAGCCCCAAAGCAAACAATCTAATTAGAAAATGGGCAAAAGGCATCTCGCCAGTGAAGGTGGCATGTGAGTTTATGAAGCAATGCAGAGCAGAGCTGGCTTGTCGCAGGGAAATGCGAATCGAGACTAATGCCATATTGCTACACATCTGCCAGAAGAGCAAAGACACCACTAAGATCCAGGGCAATGTCACCTGTTGCCAAGAGCAGAGAAATGAGCTCACGCGGTATAGGGCTGCTGTTCTGGAAAACAGTTTGTGAGTCTTTGAGAATCTAAGCCTGCACTGACCACAGGACCAGAAATTGCATTTCTGGTCATCTTCCCAGAGAAATGGGAAGTGACCACCACACAGGACTCCACGTGACTTCTCGTAGTGGCTTTAAATGGCAGAGCCAAACACTAACTACAGTCAAAGTGTCCTTCAAAAGGTGACGAGCAAACGGTGCATCCACACTGTGCGCTACTAGTCAGCAATAAAGACCTAATTAATTGATACATGCAACTGCTTGGATGCAAGTCAAAGATATTACGTTGAATAAAAAAGAAAGGACCTCAGATGTCACACACTGTATGATTCCATTTATGTAACCTTGAAATGACAAAATTATACAGACAGAGCACAAATTAGTGGTTGGGAGTAAGATGGTAGGGATGTGTGTGGCTATAAAAGGCATGGAGGGAGCACTTTGTGGTGACAGAATTGTTTTGTCATTGTGTCATTGTCTCTTCATTGTGGTAGCGATTACACAAATCTACACTTGTGACAAACTGACATCAAACCCTACACACATACTATACAATGTCAGTTTCCATTTTTGATACTGGTCTATAATCATGTCAGATGTAGTTATCGGGGGATACTAGGTGACAGGTACATGTGACTTCTCTGTACTATTTTTGTCATTTCCTATGGTATGTAATTATTTCAGAACCTCAAAATTTCAAATAAAACTGCTTTCATTGCAGCAGGAACTTTCCCACGAAGAGAGATGCTGGGTCTTCAGCTGGAGGGCTGGCTCACAGCAGCAGGTCTGTGTCCAGTGGTGAGAAGCCAGCCCACCCTTCGTTAGGATCAGCTGGCTGCAGCTGATTGTATTGTACCAACACTGCTGTATTGGTGGCCAATTGGTGACTGTCCACTTGTCTTTCACAGACTGAAGAGAACAGGTGATTGCCATCGGTGAGTGACAGGCAGCTGCTTGTCACTCAGTATCTGTTCTACCCTAAGGTTATCTCAGAGTCCCAGAGTAAATAAACCTCTGCTTTAAAACAAACAATCAAACTGGCCACATTGTTATCTAGATGGAGTCCACATTTCCAGCCTTTCTTGTAACTCAGTGCGGTCATGTGACTTAGGTCAGGAGTGTCATGTGACAATCTGGGACACCTTCTAAGAAATAACTGGCTGTGGCCTTTTGCCCATCTTCCTTAGCCCCCTCACCTCTTCATGATGGCTAGTGCTCTAGCAGACAGTTTGGATGCGGGGTGGAAGCTACATTTTTAAGATGCTAAGCAACAAGTAGAAGGCACTTGGGCGCGCTGCCACTCATGGAAACGCCACGCCATCCCTGGGCTACGGGCATCTCTGTTTGCTTTCTGTGTAAGAGTCTCCTCTTTGTTTTGTGCATCTGTGACTCACAGCAGAGCTCAGGCTTAGTTTGCAGAGGGGTGGAAGTTCATGTGAGTGTGACCAAGTGGAGGCAGTGGTCCACATCAGGCGTCACTCCCTACATGCTGGTCCCCTTCGAGAGAGTCACTCACTGATCTGGGACTGGCCAGCAAGCCCTGGGGATCTGCCTCCTCAGCCTCTCCAGTGCTGGGATGGCCAGCACACACCACTACACTCGACTTATTCCATGAGTTCTAAACTCGGGTTCTTACACTTGCAAGACAAGCTGCCACCCACGGTGGCTTCCTAGCTTAAGCCCGTTCTCAACCAACATCCTGAGCCGTGGGCCCAGCCATTAAATAGACACCACTAAGCACTGGTCACGTGCCAACTGGGGTGCAGTGAGGAGTGAAACAGATGGGGACTCGGTCCCCCAAGGATTTCACTGTTGAAAGGGAGAAAGTGAACCCATAGGGACAGGCAGTTATAACCTATGACAGGTGAGGAAGGAGGCGCCAGGCACTCTGTGCCGACAGCAAGGCCTTTTGTAGTCAACATTATCATGAGGGAAGGCTTCCTGGGGAGGTAGCAGCTAAAGCAAGCTTCCAAAGCAGGGTTTGAGGGATGGGATACAGCTGTGAACTCAAGAGCTTGGGTCCTGAGCCGTCACATCTGACTCCTCTTACCTGTCTCCAAAGGCAAGGCGGACTCTGTGCCTCAGGTTTTGTTTGGTTTGAGGTTTAGAGTTGGTTTTGCTTGGTTGGTTTTGAAAAGGTTGTCCAGTCTAGCCCTGAAATTGTTATATAGCTGAGGCCAACCTTGAACTCGGACCCTCCCTGCCTCCACTTTCTAAGTGCCATGTGCACACCATGCTAGGTTTCTGTGATGCTTTTTCCTACTGAGAAACTAGAGATTATGAGATTACATGAGTTTATAGACACTTGCCAGCACTTTCCCTGTGTGCACTTTTTTTTTCTCTTTTTGACGGTTTCTCTGTGTAGCCCTGGCTGTCCTGCACTTACTTCATAGACCAGGCTGGCCTCGAACTCACTGAGTTCTACCTGCCTCTGCCTCCCAAGTGCTGGTATTACAGGTGTGAGCCACTGCAACAGCTGTAAAATACTTTTTTTCCCCTGTGTGGGCTCTTAAGTTAGTGTCACGGCTGCCTTTTGATGTAGGGTCAGTGCCATCCCCACATACTAAAGGGTAAACTGAGGCCAGAAAGGGAAGCAACTTGTTCAAGTGTAGACAATCAAGTGGGTGAGTGGCCAGGGCCTAACTCTGAGTCTGGCTCTGTGACACCTTGCAGCATCGACTACAATGGTGGCTCTTCACTGAGCAGAAAAGTCAGGAAGTTAACCTTCCATCCATGTTAACTGTACCACACTAAGGAGCAGGGGGAGGCGCATCCAGGCAGGGAAACTGTGGTGAAAAGGCCCTGAGTGGGGTCAACTGAGAGCATCCGGGACGGAAGGCAGGTGGCCAGTCTGCACCTGCTCTTATGTTCAGAGACCTCTTACCTCTCTTCATAAATGAGGGAGCAGAGCCATAGAGACATGGGGGGACTCATCAGAGGTACAGTACAGAAGTACATGAACATGGCTCAATCCAGGTCCACCAGCCTCCAAAGGTCCTGGCCTGGATTGGCCTGAACTCTGGATGGAACCAGCTGCTGGCCCGGGAGGATGTGGGAAGAAACACAAGCACTGGACGCTCACTTGGAGGCCTCGTGCCTCTATGGCCCTGTTCACCTCTCCATCTTCTCTGTGTCTCCCAGAAGGCTGCAGACCAGGGTCTCTTCTGCGCCCCCCTCCCCATGTGAGGTAGGGTTTGGAGACTGAGGACTGCGGCAACATGCCCACCTATGTTCGCCAGAACCTTCACTTTCCCTTTTGTGTGATAAAAGTAATCCTTAGCTCCTGACTTGGGGTGCTATGAGAGTGGGTGGAGCCAGGGCATGGATCGCACCATGTTCAGTGTGTGCCTCTTGTAGAGAGAACTACTCTTCTCAGCTGCAACCTGGCCCACCACCCCTTACTGGCTATATCCTCTTTGAGCTGGCCTGAAACAGCCTTGCAGCTTTTCCTAAGGAATGAATTTCCTCACGCCAGGGCATGACTGTGGCAGGAGGTGTGCGCTCTTCCTCCTGCTTAGCTCAACCAGGGAGAGGACGGGCAAAGCCAGATGTTCTACAGATGTTGCTAACTGCGAGCAACACAACGGCAAACAAGTTGTGTTCCGGGGCCTGTGGCTTAAGCAAGGGTCCAGAACTGTACAGGAGGAACAGGGCTGGGGCTGGGGGTTCGGAGCCTGAGATCTGGATGTGGATAGGGGACAGAAAGTCTTAGAACCAGAGTCCCTCACAGGCTACCAATGGCCTGGTTCAGGATCCTGATGTCAGAAACATAGAAGCTGAGAGCCATCAAAAAGCTCCCAGGCCCTCCTGCACTCCCTCAGGAAATAATGAAGTCCCTGTCAGGGAAGGAATGCATGCAGAAACCCAGGAAAGGACTCAAGACTGGATGGAAGCTTGGACCAGCTGGTTTCTTACAGAGTGGAGAGGCTAGGGACCCTGAATGTCCCAAGCCAGAATCACACAGGAAAAGAAGTTGCTTACATACCAGTCTGAGAGGAGGCTTTGACTCGCCCACATGGAGCCCAACTGAGCTGGCGTAGACCCCCAGTAGAGTGCAACCGTTGTGCCCTCCCCACTCACCCTTCCAGCTGACCCCAGCTGCTAGGGCTGGGTAGCCATGCAGGCACAGGTTGTCTGTGACTTACTCCTGGGAGCATGCTGGTCATGTCTTCCAGCTAGCTACACAAGGATCAGGGACCTGAGAAGAAAAACTCCCCATTCCCTCAGGTCTAGTTAGAGCCCAGGCCTGGGTCACTCACTTGTGATCCCAAATACTAATTTGCCAATAAGCAGCTTATGTTTAAGGGACACATACCCATGCAGGGACACTACTCCTCGTGACCATATGCACAGCCTCGCTTTGAGTCACAACTCTTGAATGGCATGGCGGCATACAACACAACCAGAGGCAGAGGCAAAGAGCCTGGTTCACAGGTTCACAGAACGCAGTAGAGCTAGAGAGTAAACCTGAGGCTGACTCCCAAACCCTCACTGAGCTACAGCCTTGGCTTGCCTCAGTCTTCTGGCCGGCTGAGAGGGCGTGCAGAAAAGGCCTTCCCACCAGGGGACCCACACTGCTAAGCCTAAACTGCTAGACAAGGAATGGTCCTTAAACAACCCTATCCAGGTGAGGACGAAGGCCTACCAGGGTAGGAGGTGTGCCTGAACACACACACACACCCCTCCTGGAGTCCAGGTGAGGCCAGGACAGGAGAACCCAGCACCTTTCCAGGCTGGCCTCCAGCTGCTCCACACAGCCAAAGGCACTCTGCAGCCAAAGGAATCAGGGCGTTCGTGAGTCATGGAAAGCAGGCAATGGGGACCTTCCGAAATGGGAATTCCATCTGCCTGACTTTGTTCTCCTGGACTTTGGTTTCCATGGCAACTTGGGGTTTGGAAGGTGGAGGGTCTGGCTCATGGCTACATCCCTGGAACCCCAAGAAAAAGGACAGTAAGTCTCTGGGGGGTAGCCAGGCACTTTTCTAAGCATGGGATGCCCAGTCAGGCGGGGCGGCAGGGTCCCAGGTTCTGATCTAGCCCTGCTTTGAATCATTTGGAGAAACAAGAAGTGGCTTTGCAGTCCTCCCTAAACTCAGGTGTCCAGTCTCCAACTCGGGCCTGGAAGAAGCCTGAGAAACTAGAGACATAGCTCCATTTCTCAAATGTTCCACTTAATGAGGCTCCAAGGTAGAAAAGTCTTTTACTGTTTACAGAGCCAATCAGGCTCACTGGCCAGGCCTACTGCTGGGTACCCAGGCCTGCGGAAAAAAGACCCAGCACACTCCTGGAAGAGCAAAACAGCCTCCAACATATATGGAGGAGTCCCTGCTCCATGCCTGGTCCAGGGCCAGTACGTTATATGTACTGACTCACTGGGCCATCCTCCCAAAGCCAAGTCCATGGCATCTTCCCTATCTTAAGGCTCAGAGCTGCTTAGTGATAGGCCAGCGTCACAGAGCAAGTCAGTAGCAATGAAAGGGTTCAAACAGAGGACTGCATCACTCTGTTACCCATGCAGCCTTTGGAGACAGAACACCATACCTGACTCTGACAGTGCTTGCCAGAGCTTGATTGACAAAGGGGGAAACTAGCCTACTGTCCAGGCAGTTTCCAAGATAGGACCACACTGTAGCATTTGCAGGGAGCCAGAAGCCAGGCGATCAGCTCACCTACTCTTACCACGAGAAGCCCCAGGTCTGCATTGAGAGGACCACAGACCCCTGTATCCTGGACAGACCTGTGCCCAGGACTCCAGGCAAGAAAAAAAGATCTAGGGCAGTGGTTTTCAGCCTTACGAATGCTGCAACCTTTTGACAGTTCCTCAGGTTGCAGTGACCCCTAATCACAGAGTTATTTCATTGCTGCTTTCTAACTGTAATTTTGCTAGCATTGTGAACTGTAATGTAAATATCGGTTTTCCAATGGTCTCAGGCAACCCCTGTGAAAGGGTCTTTGACCCACCAGAGGGATGGCGACCCACAGGCTGAGAAATGCTTATCTAGTGGATTACATCTAGATTCTCACACACTAGCTCGATTTGAAAATTCATCTGAGTTTTCCAGAAGAGCTAAATCTCTCCCTGGACCGTGACGTTGTATGTGTGAGCATCAGGGCCTGCCTGGGTATCAGCTTGGCTCTGGGTCCCGGGCCCTCCTCTGCTCCCTCTAGAGATCCAAGGCCTTCCTTGGAGTATTCCTTTGTATCAGGATTTTCCTACATTTGTATCTTTTGCTACACAGGAGGGGAAATGAAGACACAAAGAAGAGAGATGGGCCAGGCTTCAGAGGAACTCTTGAGTCCTACTTCCTGTTACCTCTTCAGCTCTCCCTTCCGTCAGGGAAGCCTTGGCCACCCTGCCTGAAACTCTGGTTCCATTCACCTCTCTTCCATCCATCCCAGGGCACCTGACCGGTCCATTACAAGTGCAGGGTGTGGCAAGGTGAAACAGAGGAACTGACACAAGGTCATACAGGCAGCTAGCCACCCCACTGAGCAGCCACCCCTTGGCCAAGAGCACAAGCTGTGTGGCCAATCAGGCTTCAGCTAGACTCCATCTCTGCTACTCACTGCCTCCAACCTTACCTAAGTCACATGACTTGCTTCACTGTCCTCTTCTGAAAAACAAGGGAAGATGCGCATCCCTCCCCAGTACAGCAGTGTCTGTGGCCCCTGGGTGGCCGGCAGCTAGTAGCAAGAAAGAAGTATCCACTGGGGTGACAGTGTGCCTTCCAGGCCTCCCGGCCCAGCCACCCTCTGTTCCTAGAGAGCAGGAACACACAAAGACCAAGAAGGAGAATAACACAGGCCTTTTATTTGCACCAGCACGTGTTTCTGTGTGGGCAGAGGGCACTATGCTTTCCCAGATGTCCTGGGGGATGCCCTCCCAGGGGGTGCCAGATTTCCACAGCATCCCCCCAAGGCCTGGTCAGTCTAAAAGGTCCAGCTGCCGCCACTAGTTCCTGGGAGCAGCAAATGCCCTGAAACTGTAGGATGGTGGCCACCCCCACAGGTGGCCTTCACAAGGCATTGGTTAAGATATTGCACTTGTAAGTTAGGAAAACTGACAGGACAAGGGTTTCCTATTACAGTTCATGTGCCAGGCATCCAACTACTGTTTAAATAAATAAAACTCAATGGGGGAGGGGCTGAGCTGTGGGTCCCAACAGCCCCCAGGATGGCCCCAGAGCCCAGGCCTGGGCCTCCTGTCACCCTCACCCCAGCCAGTTCTTTAAGGAACTTGGTCAGCAGGAAGTCTCCGCGCAAATCTCCAAAGCAGGGAGCCACAGCTCCAATCTGGTTTCTCCAGGGACCCTGACCTGCCAAGGGCCCTTGGTCCCCTCGTACCAGGGCATTGAGGACCTGATGCCGCTGGTCCTTCTACTCCTGTAGTAGCCTGGGTCTCTCTCAGTCCAGGCCTCAAATCCAAATGTCCATCTGTCTGTCTGGAGACACAGCCTCTGGGGGCTCACTTGCCCCCTCCGTCACAGGGGAGGGAGGCGGGTGGGCAGAGAGCCCGCTCCGCTTGGTGTGAACGCTGAGCTGGATACCGGTGGTCCCTAGAGCGGAGGGCTCATCTTCTTCTGGTTAATGAGGTCAAGGTAGAGGTCAGAGCGAAGGAAGCGAGGATAAGAGTCCTTTTCCATGAGCCCAAAGATACGTTTTTGTGCTAGGTCAAAGCAGCCTCGGGTGATGCTCTGAAGGTTTTCCTTGGTGTGTTCTCGTGTGTACGAGTCCAGGTTTACCTGCAGAGTCACACAAGGACTAGGTCAGGGCTGGAGGCCTGTCTGGAGGCCAAGGACCTGGGAAACAGTGGGGACACTCCAGCCCCTTCCGTACCACATGATATTACAAGGGACCATGGGACCTGGTTTAGCCAAGTGCTGTTGGGAGGCAGGATTTATGACTCCTGAAAATGCACTCCTAGGGTCAGGCTGGCGATGTCCACAGGCTGGCGGCCATGAGATAGCCACTCAGGGACATCGTCCCTCCCTCGGTTTCTACATACAGGCTAGAAGGTGCTTTCCTCAGAGCACACTCAGTGGGAATAAGCTTTGCTGGTCAGGCTCTCTGAGACCCTCTTCATTTTGCGTGTGGCTCTGTGTGAGCCTGTCACGCTTGCATGTGGAGGCCAGAAGACAACCCTCGCCATCGTTTGCTCAGGTGCCATCCACCTTAACCTCTGAAGACAGGCTCTGTCGTTGATCTGGGGCTCACCGCTTAAGCTAGACTGACTGGCCCCTGAGCCCACGGGAGTCTTCCTGTCTGCCTCTCCAGAGGGATTACAAGAATACACCACAAACACTGCCTTGTCCGTTACACCGATTCTGGGTATCCAACTCAGGCCTTTATGCTTCCTTGCAAAGCAAGGGCTTGATCCCAGCTGAGCTATTGCCCAAGCCCAGATGTTCAAAGTGAGGATATCTGGAGTTGTTTGAGAGGTCATTGTGAAATTAAACACGGGACCTCATACATAAAGAGCTCAGCCTATGCCAGCCAGGCACACAGCAGTGCCTAGTCAGGCCATTTTTGTTATGGGCCAGGATTGTGTTCGCTGGTTCACCTGAAAGACTAGATATTAGGAGCTGCTCGGGCGGCCTCTTCCCTTCCTGAGCTACTGGCTGTCTCCTAGCAATGGAAAAGTGCCTGGGCCAGGGGTCTCACCTCTTTGCAAGCCTGGATTGCAATGAATTCAGCAAAGATCTTCTTGGCTTTGGCTGCCATCTTAGACTGTGATTTGACCTTCTTGAAGTCCTCACAAGCCAGCCAGAACTCCAGGTTCTCCTCACTAAACTCGGTGCGAAGGAAGGCCTGGAACACTTCTAAACCATCTGTGAGGGGAAGAACGGGCCGGGATTGGAGCACAGTCAGCCTTGCCTGCCCTCAGCACCCTACAGGACACCCTCTCCAAGAGCCCAGAGAGATGACATGCTGGCAACTTAGCAAGAGCACCCCTCCCAGAGAGCAATGGAGGACTGGGCTGTGGTCTTCCCTGTGTCCCTGTGAGTGCCTGGTTGGCCCCCTGCGTATGCCTCAGTGTCCCCCTCTGTAAAATAAGGATTATCATCCCAACCCCTGGAGCCCTGTGGAAGGATCTAGAGGGTTCCTGCCCCTAGAGGTGGCAGGCACACTTGGCCCAGTGTGAGCCCTCAGGACATGGAAATGTTTGTCCTTATTCTGAGAATCTGATCTGAGCACACAGGTCCCAATGGCCTCTGGCAGGCAGGGCCAACTCCCACAGGCAGGGAGGGCCTGGCAGGAGCAAGCCCAGAGCCAAACTAAGGGCCCTAGTGTGCCCCACAGTTCTCTAACAGGACCCAGCGACACCTGGCTGGAACCAGGAGACACCGGAGGCACTCTGGTGGACACCCTCTAGGCAGAGTTATGGGAAGACGGGTGGGGTGGGGAGAAGGAAAAGAGGAGATAGCGTTGCTGGCCCCTACTCACATTTGTGAAGCAGCAGCTTTTCCAGGGACTCGCTCCACTTGAGGGCTTCCTCCGAGGTAGGCCTGAAGGGTGAGGGTAAGAATGCATAAGGACCTTGGGCTGGGCAGCTAACTCCACTTCCAGCTCCCACCACCCCTGCCCGGCCTTCTCTCCAGAACAGCGGCTTCTGGAAGGAGTTCCTTGCTGGGCACCAGGCTCCCCGAAACAACAGTCTTACAGTCGGATCCAGTGGACAAGGCCCCTCTCCCAGCCCCAGGGCCCTGGCCGACTCTTCAGGAGTCAGTGATCAGCGGAGTCCCAGGATGGCAGAGGGTATACCTACTTGAAGGACTTGGTTGTCTTGTCTGTCTTGCTGGCTGGCTGGGCCCCCGGAGATTCATTTCGTCGCCTGAAGATAGCCAGCTTATTCTTCATGTCCTTGGCTCTGGGGGAGGGAGGCAGAAGCAGAGAAGAGGGGTTTATCAGCTTGGCCCACACAACCCCAGCAAACGTGGGGTGCCAGAGGCCATGGGCTGGAGCGAGGGGCACCTACTCCTTCATGGTGTGCCGCCTCTGTAGGTTCCCATTGCGTGTGAGGTACATGCCTCGGAGCATCTCTGAAGAGTCCCCACCTTGAGACTCGGGATGATGTGAACTGTGCACCCTCTGGCTCCTGCCTCCCACCGGGGCCCTAGGCTTCAGGCAAAAGTGCAGACGGCAGAGCTCGCACACTCTCTGTCTCTGGAATCCTGGCTGGGACGACTGGACTCCAGGCGCAAGCCGGGCTGGGTCTCAGACAGGCGGAGCCAGGAAATGGGAGGGAACAGAGGGGGGGACAGAGAAAAACAGCCCTGCCGGCCAACCCTGAGAGGCTGCGTGAAAGGGGCATGTGTTCACAGGGGACAACCCCTGGGGCCAGCCCCCAGGCAGAGAGCCAGGCCCAGTTATTTGTAACCTACCTCCCTTGTTACTGTGGCAACGAGGGGGGCAAGCCAGCAAACTGCTGGGCAGGAAAGAGGGAGGGAAGGAGGTTCTGCCCACCAGGGTGGCAGGACTGGCTATTTTTAGCCAAAAACCATTTTTAGCCAGGCTGCTCCTCCCAGAGGCAGATTTCAGCCTTCAGGAAGCTGCTGGTCAAAAAAAGGGTTAAAGGCCCCTTGTTCTACTTCACACCCCTGGTCTGTGGCCCCCCAGTCAGCTCCTGCAAGCTTCTCAGTGGTGTCAGACCAGGGCCACCCATTAACATACAAGAGGTCCCAAAGCCTCAGGAGTTCTGAGCTTGAATAACAAAGTGTAAATACTATAAACTCCAGGGTGGTGGTGTCAACCGTCAGTTTACTTTAGTTGTGTGATTCAATAATCCTTCTTCATGTTGACTTTGGGTATCTGTAATTCTGACATGTGAAATGCTTACTGAAATCAAAGATTCACATAGAGACTTCATTACCAAAATCGCAAAGCCAAGAAACTTAAATAACTGAACTTTTTAGATAGTTTGTGGCACTTCTTCAAGCCTGAATGCCCCTGGAATCATGTGTGGCGCTGAACCCGGCAGAGGCTGGCAGCTCAGCTCTGGAGAGCGGCAGCCTTGGGGTCAAGCCCAAGCTCCCCTAGTCTGCTGTGTCTAGCCCCTGCTCATCTGGCAAGGATGGCACTCCTGCCACCTGCTGGGGGTGTTCGGGACTGAGGGGCTGGGGGAGATAAGGCGACCTGTGCACAGTACCTGGCACAAAGGTGCTGGGACCGAAACAGCTGCAGGCACACCTGTCCTGGCGTGCAGGAACAGCTGGCCAGAGATGGGTCTCAGCCGCGGTGACATGACCAGCAGCTCTCTGAGAAAGGAGGAGAATCCCAAAGCAGGCTGGCCTCCCTCCTGGCACCCATTCCCTTGCTACAGGGTTTGGACAAGTCACTAAGCTCTTGATAAGTCCATTTCCTTTTTACAAAAAGAGGAATGGCACATAAAAGGGACATGCAAAGAAAGACTAATGGTGAAGCTTAAGTTGGATCACTTGCCTAATGCCTATAGGACCCAGCGCAATGAACACTGGCTATTGTGTTCATTTCAGATGCTCAGAGTCCTGTCTAAGCTTTGAGGAATGTGAATTCCAGACGTTCAGAAGACCATGCCTGCTTTTAAAGGCAGCTACAGGGTGTGGCTGTAGGGCACCCACCTTCCACCACCACCTAATGCCACCGGCAGCAGCCCTGGCATTGTACAGCTATCTCCTTCCACTCCCGTCCGCACAAACTGCAGCTAGACGGGGAGTGTCTGTACAGAGGACTGGTGTTTGTGCCTTTCACCGTCTCTGGCTGCAGACTGAGAGAAGCCCACTGTTGCTAAAAACAGGGGAAGGCATGGAAGCTGACGAAAATGGGCTCATAGACCAGGGGGCTTCAGCCAAGGGCTGGGCCAGGGAAGAGGGTCACTAAAGGCATCCTGCCTGGGGAGACACCTGTCCTCTTCTGACAGCTGCAATTCCTTCTTGTCTGTGGGTGCTACTGAACTGTGGAGGAAGGCAGCCCCCCTCTGGGGAATGTGTTCCCGTTGAGGGGGGTTGGGGAGAGTGATGGCCCACAGGCTTCTCCCTGTAACTCTGCTCCTCTAGTCTCTGGGGACTCACACACCCCAACCCTTACAACCCACTGTTTATTTCTGGCACCAGAAATAAACCTTTACAAGGGTGGGGAGCCTGGGCTGGCGGGGCCAGAAAGGCTTGCAGAGCACGGTATAGTGTAGCTAAGCCAGCAGAGCCCCCTACTGGCCATGCATGCGGTTAGCTTTCAGGAACTCCGGAGAACTGTCAGTTCAGCTCTTCCTATGCCAAGGACTTTTCTACATCGCTGCTTGGCTCAGAGGCCAGGGTGGACCAGGGTTACTTGTTTCCTGCCCTGCTCTGAGAAGATAAACGTTTGAGGTGCTAATGATTTATCCTGGGTCTTCAATAGCTCACTGCTTCTTGGTATCCGTCTGGGGGTGTGGGGGGGGGCTGGGGTGCAACCCTTACTTCTCCCCATCCAGGACAGACCAGTCTGGGGTAGGAGAGAGGGATTCCAGGAGACTCCCTGGGCATGGGAATGACAACCAGGATCTTTCCAACCTACATGCTTTTGCTCTTTCTCTTCCGGGAGGCTTCATCATCCTCGCCGAGGTCAGTCCCGCTCATCTGCAGAGAAAATAGATACGATGCTGTCTGGGTATCCAGGGGCTGCCACCCAAACCCAGGACCCAGGACCCAGGACCCAGGACCCAGGGCTCCAGCAGCAGGGCTCCAGTAAGCAGCCCAGTGAGCCCAGTGCTCCATGCCTGGCAGAGAGCCCAGGTCAAGCGGTCAGCTTCTTCCTGCTTTGCTGGGGAGAAGCGGAGGGACAGCTGCCTCGCCTCAGACATCCTGCCTGGCAGGTGAACACAGATCCAGACAGCCTTCTGCTGTATGAGCTGGCCGCTCACTGTCCCTTTCTGATCCTCTATCCCCCAATTTCCACAACCAAGACCCTAATAGCCAGCTTAGGACACGGGGTCTAAGGAAACTGAGAGCACCCTCCCCCATTGCTGTAAAGCATTCCAGGGCTCCCTAGTGCTCTTGGCTGAGCAGCCAACCTCCATCACACAGCGAGGTATCCATCACAGGACCTGGCACAAGGTTCCCGTGAACACCGGCGGCCCACACCAGCAGCTGCTCTCCAGTTCTGGGTCTTTTCCAGAAGCCTCCCCCTCTGGCCAGCCCAGCACAGTCCTTGCCCTGTGGTCCTCATCCTTGGTGACCCTCCTGCCTTTCCTGCCTCTGAGATCCAGCTTAAAGTAAGACAGAGAGGCCTCGGTCAAGTAGCTCAGATGCCTCTGTCCCTAGGATGCCCTCTGTGCCCTCTCAATCACCACACTCAAATGGCTGCTCTGGGCCCTCCTCTGCTTGGCTCCGAGTTTCCCACGGGAAGGCTCAGCCAGAATGGTCGTTGTCATATGGCAGTGTGTCAGAGGAATGCATCTGAGAAGGGGATACAGCCTGGGACAATGCATCCAGGAGTCCTCTCTGCTGCATCCAGGGCCTCCAATTCCATCCCTGTGTCCCACTGCAGCTTGCAGACTCTACAGCCCCAGCAACCTGCCTTTGCCAGCCTGGGCTGTACCTCCTGCATGACAGGCCCTCTCTCCTGTACCCTCTATCTCCTCCTTGCTCCATACCCTTCATCTAGCTTCTGTTCCATCAGTTCTCCCAGAAAGCCTATAAGTAAACAGAGGATCTTTGTCACTTGCGAAAAGAACACTAAGCATTTAAAGTGACAGAATCTGCCTGTGTAAATCAGAGCCTGTCCACCAGAGGGCGCAGAACTCAAGCGCCAAGATGGCACAAGCTGAATGTTGCCAGGACTCAAGAAAGGCTGCTTCTGAATCGGTTGCCACACCAGAGCTGGGAAGCTTGCGTGTAAGCGCGCCCAGGGGTACACGCCCACGTGTTGTGCTGCTTCCTGGGGCATATGTGCTGCTTCCACCAACCTGGAAGAAATTTGTTCAGTTGTTTTGGTGACAGATGTCTAGGATCAGGCAGAAGATTCACCAGGATGGAGTCTGGGTCCCGAACCATGGACAGTCTTGGCACCCAGAGGTGCCCTCAACAGTTCAGCGACCTCATGTCACTGCTGTCGCCCCAGAGACATGGGCTGCAGCTGTGCTAGCTTAGCTAAGCAGTGCTTGGAGCCCCCACCCGTGGGAAAGGGCCACAGAGCTGGGTTTCCTCCCATTCTAACCTTGGCTTCCGCACTTTATCAGCCCCACACAATGGGCCTGGGGACCACTCCCGCCAGCCACCACCCCCAGTCTCTGTGCTGCTGGGAAATGGGTTCTTCCTTCCACTACTGGAGGCGGGGTGGGGCCATCTTCAGTAGGGACCAGTCCAAGCCCAGAAGCTCTGATTCTGAGTCTCAGCTTTCAGGCCAACTACGAAACCTGGGCACTAAAAGGCGGGAGGGGATTGCAACTAGCAAGACCAAAAACTGAGACAGACAGGCAGGATCCTCCTGGACCCTAGCGCTTCTGAAATCTCTCCACTGACCGGCCGCAGCCTTGGGTCTTTGGAGGTACCGGCATGGCCTCCAAGATCCTCTTCTTCCAGCTGCAACAAGGCCATCCAGGGGCCAGCTTGCAAAGGGGGCAGCTCCTTCCACCTGCCCCTACCCCTCCTCCACAATCCTGCCCTGCTGAGAGGCGGCAGAAGTGAGCCCAGAGTCACTGGCCCTCCATGAACTCTGGCAGGGATCCCCAGGGCCTGCCCGGCCTCACCCTGCCACCTCTGGGACCCAGAGCTCACAGTCTCTCAGAATAATAACTATAATTCTTATTGTCATTATCACTATAATTACAGTCATGATTAAGAGTGTAGCTTCCAAACAGCCTGGGTTTGAATCCTAGCTCAATCACATATTAGCTAATTGACCTTAGCTGTGTTCCATCTGCTTGCCATGGCTGCTTCCTTCATTGGTAAAATGAAGGGTCACAACTGGACCCACCTTATGGGACTGCTGTGAGTCAGCAAAGGTACAGGGGTGGAGATAAGGGGTCGCTGTTTGATACACATCAGCCATTGCAAGCACTGTGTACCAGGCACTGTGCTAAAGTCTCTAGACATATATGATCTAATTTAATCCTCACAATTCCTCACCATTTGCTACTATTTTTCTCAGCTGGCAGCTAAGGAAACTGAGGCCCAGAGCAGTAGAACTTGCCTGGGTTCTTTGAGATGGCACGATGCAAAGACTGAAGTCTGGCTCAAAGCCGGTAGCGGGGTCTGAGGGCTCCCGTATGAGCAGCCTCCCAGCTGACTTCGCCTCTTGGTGCTAGGTCTGACTCCGGCCAAGCTGGGTCCTGTGTGACCATGGGGCAACAGTGGTCCATGCGCTAAACTTATTTTAGACAGGGGGAGCTTAAACGTAGGAAATGCCTTGAAGGTTTTGAAAACAGAACATGTTATCCCATCCTGTGGACAAAGGATATCTTAGTCCTTTCGTCTGACCTGTGACTTTGGCCATAGCTACCACGACAGCCCCGAAAGGGGGCAGGAAAAAGGAAGCACAGCCAGGAGAGGGCCATCGCCTGTGTTTTCCTCGATGTCAAAGAATGGCCAGACAAGGCTAAAGTATCTAAGTCAGTGATGGCTCCTGGGCTCAGAGTTAACCTAGCAAGCAAGACTCCTCGGGAAGACAGTACCTGAAGCCAACTGCAGCATTCGCTGCGCTGGGCCTCCAGCAGGGGCACCATAAGCCAGCTTGGCCCCACATGGGGGCCAGGCGCATAGAATGATCCACTGAGAGCCTCACGGCTCCCCCCCTCTGCACCTCAGTGGACACCTGCGAAGGCACTAAGTCCAGGTGGGCAGCCTTCGAGGTGCGTGAGGTTCCAAGACAGGGTGCACAGTGGACACTGCTCAGACACACGGGAAGAATGGCAGCATGGGCAGAGACGGCAGTGTGACTGCCACCTGTAGCTGGTAGCCTGTGCCCAGAGCCACACAGCAGCCCACGTGACTAGCCTAGGACCACAGCAGCTCCGCCTTGCGCAAGATCACCAGGACATGCTTGGGGCTTTTACATTCTCTGACCTAGAGCTGTCTATATCCAGGGACAACTTCCCTAGTCCCATCTGACCGAGGGGAACCGGTGCTCCAAGAAGGGACTTGCCATAGGCTTCAGAGTCGGGGAGGAGATAGAACTGGAATGGGTCTGCTTGTCTGTCTCCACAGCTGATGACTCCACCCTCTCTCCTTCACCTTGGGAGACAGGCCCAAGCCAGGAGGGTACAAGTCATGAGAGCACACTGCCTCTTTTCTGTTAGCCTCCTACCAGAAGGGGACATGTGGGGTCCAGGGGCAGAGCCCCATGACTCGCCCTGTGGCTCAGGACACAAAGCTGAGTGCCAGCAGCAGGTGTGGTAGCTCAGGCCTGTAATTCTTGCACTTGAAAGGCTGAGGCAGGAGAGTTATCATGAGTTTAAGGTCGTGCTTGGGTTACATAGTGAGCTCTACAGTATGAAATCCCACCTCAGAAGAAGAATTAGCAATGCTGTGGGGTCATGACGGTCAGAAAGGCTAGTGCAGTGCTTTGAACGTGGGAGCAAACCTGTTGCCATGCTTGTACCTGCTGTCCTCCCCGTCTCCACTGTCTCAGCAGTGTGGGAACCATTCATGGAGGAAGACCCACCAGGAGCTGAATGCCAGATTCTGCTTTAAGTCCCTGCATCCAGCTACTCGAACCTCCCAGCAACGCCCTGCAGTATTATTACCATAACTACCTCAGTGAGGAAACAGCCTCAGGGGAGGCAGGGGCTAGCCCTCTGTTAGTGAGGGGTGTGTTTAGTCTGGGCTTCATGTCTCCTGGGCCTGGACGGGTTTCTGGCTGAAAGTGGAGGCTGGCAGGGGCAGGGATAAACTACTCAGGGCCTGGAAAGTGGGAGCTCCATGTTCTAGAGCAGCCTCCACAGGCTAGGAACAGCTTCTGCGGGCCCTGGCAACTCAGTCACTCAAGCCTGAGAAAGGAAGTGACAAGGAGGAAGTGATGGGGGGGCAGGAGGGGCTGATGCAGACGTGCTGGACTCCCAGGTGGGGGCATCTGTTCTTGGGAACTGGGGTCACCTGAACTGAGGGCAAGTTGGAATGCATGCATGAATGTGAGTTGACTTCTCTGTATATAAATATTTGTGTTGGAGCAAGGATGGTGGAGGAAACAGAACAAAGAGGGAGGGATTCAATGGGAGGCCTGAGGTAGGTGCCTGGGCCCTTGGTCCTCAGCTGCCCTCTAGAGAAGAGTAGCCAGGCCTAACCTTTACGAGCCTGAAATCTCATCTTGATGAAGCAAAGTTCCAGGCTGTCTCAAGGACTGGCCTACGATGGTGGCAATCAAGCTCAGGAGAGCATCATAATCCCCGGAGCATTCATTTAAAATGCAGGGTCTGGGTACTAGCCCTGGAAATTCTGATTCCAGAGAACTGAGCTGAGGATGAGATGTCATGAGGTGATACCATCTCCTGGGAACTTACAGATAAGAAACAGAATCACCCTCCAAGCCCTGGGTAGGGTGGGGTTAGTCCTGGTGCCCAAGCCCAAAGTTCATGGTCCTTATGGCCTGACCACCTTCCTGCAGAAAGCATCAAAATGCCAGATCTGTAGTATTGGTGCTGGTTACAGAGTTGTGAAGGCTTTGGAAGTCATCTCCCAATTTGGGAGCAAAGTAAGCTGGAATCCATTAATGATGTCTGCCTTGGGCTTGGCTAAGGAGTGGCATTACATATGCCATGTTCCTGTGCTCTAGCCTTATCTTCAGTTTATCCTAAATGTATTTGACCTTCCAGGTACTACTAGGGGCATCCTTTTTCTAGCTCTTCTGGAAGTGAAAGGGTTGGACTAACTTTGTAACCTGTATGTCTTCTAAAGCCTATAGTTTTGAGTTTTAGGTTCAGGTTAAACTAAAGCCTCTTAGTACCTTTCCAGAGAATGGAAAAATGTGACCCTATCTATGAGGACAGATAGAAAAAAAGGCAAGCAAGCAATGACCTTCACTCAGCAAAAAGAAAAACTCCTGTCTTTGAGATAGCATTTCTTAGCAACAAACCTAGACTTCTTCTGAGTAGCTTTTGACCTCCAGCCAAAAGTCTGTAGCCCCTAATCTTCAAGGATGAGCTAACCACCCCCACCTTCAATTGCAGCTGCATCCACACTTGGCAGGACTGGCCAAGCTTGAGCACCTAAGACTAACCAATTATCTTACTTTATAGCTTCCTTGTCCAATCCTAAATTGCCAAGACTGCAACTTCAAATCTCCCGCAATTTTTCTTTTAAAAACCTAAAGGCCTTTGTCTCCGGGTGCCACTCTTTGCTGACCGGCAGGGGTGACCCCATTGCGCAATGGTTAATAAACCTCTTGCTTTTGCAACGAGTCTTGGTCTGGGGGAGTTTCTGGGAAGGGCGCGATCTTGAACTCCTGAGCTGTGAGACCCCAGGTCTTACAGAAGGTCCCAGGCCCTGGAGTCTCTCCTGAACTTTTGGATCTCTGGGCATCAGCCTCGTTCCCACCTAGCCTCCTACAGTTGTCATAACAACAGTTTAGCATTGCAGATACACTTCAAGTGAAGAAGCAGAAGCCAGGCTCCCTGAGGGCTCTTCCAAAATGTGATGTCAATCATGTCCTCAGGCCCCAGGCTCATCCAGTTCACCCTCACACACTCAGGGACACAGAGTGTCCCTGCTTTTAAGGGAAGGAAAGCAAGCTTCGGAGGAGCCAGTGGCTCACTGAAGGCCACACAACAGGTAAGGATAGAACTTAGGTTCAAGCTGGCTGGTGGGCTTAAAGGCCACGACATGGTTTGTTCTGTTAGGCTCAGTCCCCAGCCCACACGGAGAGCCCTTCCTTTGCCCTCCCTAGCTGAGACCAGCCCTACGGCTCCTGCAGCCTCTTCTGTGGCACTGAGCACAGGACTGGCACAAAGCAGAAAACCCATAAACATTGATCTGCTTGTTTATAAACATTTGCATGAGGCAAACAGCAGAGTCCTTAAGAGCTCTGGTCCTGGAGACAGACTCTAATTCTGGTTCGTACACTTGTAAACTGTGTGATCTGGGTCAACCTCTCTGGGACTCAGATTTCTCATCCGTGAAATGGGCACAAAATACTCTCCAGGGCACAGAGCTGCTGGCAGATTAATGTGCTGATGTGAATTGCTTACAGCAAACATCCGTACGCTGTTTTTGTGGTTAGCTCATGGATTTCTAGTCCAAGTTGTAATACTTATTTGTGTGTGTATGCACACGCGCCTGCATGCTGCATGTGTGTGCGCACGTGTGTGTGTGGGTGTTTGTGTAAGGGGGGGGGTGTATATGTGGAGATTTCAGGATAACCCTGACTTCTACCCTTGTCTTGTCAGTGTCTCTTTCATTGTTTGCTGCTGGTGCCGGTACCTGAGTTTCCAGGGATGCTCACATCTCCGCCTCCCATCTTGCCTTAGCAGCACTGGGATTACAGGGGTGAATTACCTCACCTAGCTTTATTTGGGTTCTGGGGATTCAAACTCAGGTCTTTACACTGCATGACAAGTGCTTTGCCCTGAGCATCTCCCCAGACCTGCAAGGCTTTAGTTTTTCAGCTGCTTGCTCTGATCTTTTAAGTCCAAATGCCCAATGTTCCGGGCTAAACCCACACCTCTGTCTGCAGCAGGGACCATAGGACGGTGGAGCTGGGAAAATACAACATCTGAGCACATGGGTTCTCCTTCCTGGGACCTTGTGGCCTTGGTTTATCTTCTATCAAATGGGCAGAACGTTCACCGGGAAGTTTCTCAAGGAGCAAGGGTGGAACAGGACGCTGGTCCCTTCCCAGGGCCACTAGTCCTGCCCTTTGCACCTCATGCCCCTGCCCTCCAACCACCCCCACCGCAACTCCCCTTCTTACCTTCCTGTGTCCAGTGAAGAAGAGGGAAAGGTGGTGCATGGAACCTCCATTACGACCCAGTTCTTTCTTGAGAGTGCGGGGTGAAGGGATGACCCAGGTGGATGTGGTGCCCTCGCCATCAGAGCAGTGTAAGGTGGTATCAGAGGAGAAGCAGGGCCCGCGGGCCTCCTGCAGCAGGCTGCCCTCGCTGTGCGTCCGGCGCCGCAGCGAGTTCTGCACGCGCAGCGAGAGGCCGCCCTCCGCACCTTGGCTCGTCTCGATCAGGCTGCTGCGCTTGGCCTCACTACGCTCCCCGTAGTTGTCGTCGCTGGTGTCTTCCTCCTCCTCTTCCTCCCCTTCTTCCCCCTCCTCTCCCTCTTCTGCATCCTCATCCTCACAAGAGCTGCCCCCGTGGGCCCCACTCTGCTGGCTATAGGCACTATCTAGCCGGACCTCCGGGATCACAAAGTTGGGTCTCGGGGCTGGAGGTCCAGCTGCGGCGGCTGCTGCTGGTAGCTCCCCAGAGCTGATGGTCTTCTCAGTGAGGGCCTTCTCAGGGGGGGAGCCCTGGCTGGGAGGTGACTCCTGAGATGGTGGAAGGGTCTGGATGGAGGCAGATGCTTCTGGAATGACAGGGGCCTCTTGACTGAGCAGAGGGTCCTGGCTAGGAGGGGACTCTTGACCAGCAGGAAGGTCCTGGCAAGATGGGAGTTCTGCAGTTGGAGGGGATCCTTGGCCTGGTGGAGAGTCCTTGCTTGTTGAGGCTGCTGGGCTTTGAGGGGACTGTTGACAGGTAGCTGTGTCTTCACTGGATGGAGACGCTGGGCCAGGAGCAGCTTCTTTCCCCGAAGAGAAGTCCTTCCTGGGTGGGAGGTCTTGTCCTGGAGGAAGCTCCTTGCTGG
>NW_026591643.1:4154523-4274886 GCF_907164565.1 Psammomys obesus | reverse complement strand
AGCTCCTGGCTGGGGGAGGGGTCCTTCCTGGGTGGGAGGTCTTGTCCCGCAGGAAGCTCCTGTCCAGGAGAAGGGTCTTTGCTGGGTATGGGTTCCTCAGCACCTGGCCCCTTCCCCTCGTCCAGGGGCATCTCCTTCTTCTCATCTGCCTCTGTCTCAAACATCTGCAGCACAAAAAGGAAGAAAGGAGGCTCAGAGAAGGAGTCTTTGAAGGCCAGACTGTTTGCACCAGTAAAACCAGAATCCCATAGTCAGTCTGAGAACCAGACATGAGACTCCCAAGGCTGGGCTGTAAGATCTTCTGGCTTGAAACTTCTGCTCTATGTCCAGCGCACTGGCTGCCTAAGGGGGAAGAGTCTTGTGTCCAGCTCTGCTGGTTTGTGGTGACCATGCCAGCCCAGGCTCCCTCTCTCTGCATGGGAACATGGGAACCATCACTGTCCTCATTTCCCTTTCTCTCTCTCTCTCTCTCTCTCTCTCTCTCTCTCTCTCTCTCTGTGTGTGTGTGTGTGTGTGTGTGTGTGTGTGTGTGTGTGTGTGTGTGAATGGGGACACCAGGCAGTCTCTGCTTTCATGAACCAGAACCAGACCCAAGCCACCATGTTCTCAACCTGTGGAACAATCTTGAACCTCACCAGAGGGTCACTTGCCCAGAACCAACAATTAATACAAGAATCCAAGTGAATCATTCAAACAAGAATTTGCTCTAAATGGTAACTGTATATTTAAAACCAGTCAACTGAATGAAAGCCATAGCTTTCAAACATTGCCTAACACCTGGAATGACCAGAAGTCACAGGCACACAGAACCTCACTGAGGAGTTCGTCACCCAGTGTGGAAGAACCTCAGAAAACTTTTTCAAATGAATGGATAAATGAATTTTTAAAAGCAAGAAAGGCATTATTTCCTGCCTTGTGCACAATGGAAGGAGCCCTGGGGATTCTTACAGGGTTCAGACAGTAGATTGTGTTTGCAAAAGAGAGACATTGTCCCCTAACAGGAGTGTAAGATGTTGCTGTCTCAGAGAACATAGAGAATGTCATGCCTGGCTGTCCCCAGTGCTCAGGCACAGAGCGGGAAGCAGGCCTTAGGCCTGGCTGAGGCGTGGCTATACTCAAGGGCTCGGAATGCAGCAGCTAGTCCTACTTAGTGCCCAGTTTTCATTTTTCAAACAGCCTTTTCTACACAACACTAAAGAGAAGGGAAACCACACATACATACCCCGGGAGCTCTAACACACGGGAATGTATGTTCTGCACACACTGATACAGAGCCCCAACAGAAGGTACCCCAGCAGATGAGTTCTGACCTCTTGATATAGAGATCATGATAGCCACTTGATGGACAAGGAAACTAAGCCCCCACTAATGTCCTAACCACTAATGTCCAGTTTCCTGGAGACAAAAAGGCCATGCCTGAAGGTGGTGAGCACAGTGAAGCCCCGGCCAGGCCTCTCTCTCCACTGGGAATGAAGTGAGCCATCTGTGGCTCTAGACAGCTTCAGGGTGCTGCACGCGCAGGTCAGGCTCTGGGAGCATGACACCTGGGAGCATCAGAGTGATGTGAAAGCACACTGTGGGAAGAGCCCCCTTCCAGGTGCAGGAAGATGGAAATGTCCCTCCAGTAGAGAAAACAGAAGCCTCAGAGGACTATAAGATGACCTGGCCCCACCAGGAATGGTACCCAAGGTTAGGGTTGTCAGGCTAAAGACAGGCACCAGTGACTCCACAGAGCTTCCTTTCCTGGAGAATCCTGGAGCCAGCCAGACGGTGGCTACTCAGGGCCTCCTCGGAGCCTAAAGCATCATTCAACCTAAATCCCCAGTAGTGGTTCTCAAAGTGTGGGTCCCGACCCCCTTGGGGCCAAAAGACCCTTTCACAGGGGTTATCTAAGACCATTTGAAAATACGTATTTCCACTGGTCTTAGGAACTGAGATGTCACACCCTCTATTCGTCTCCAAGCAGGATGTCCATACCTGGTGCTGTATTAAAGGATCGTGGCATTAGGAGGGTTGAGAACCACAAGCTCAGACAGAAAGGCTAAGTTCAGAGAGAGGACAGAGGTTTTCCTAAACTTGTACAGCAGGGACAGGTACAGGCAGTCACTTGGCCTCCAAGTGTCTGCTTTAGAAATGGAATGGCTGCCATACACAAGTCACAAGCCAGGAGAAAACAGTACAGAGAGAGAACTACAGGAGAGGAGCATGGTGATGACAAGTGCAGGGTTAATGATCGCTCTAGAAGGAAATTCTGCACTCAAAGCATGCCTTCTCTACAGGGCTGTAGACGCAAACACTACCAAACACCCAGCGCCAAAGTCTGCCTCTGTGATGCCAGAAAACTAAGATGAGCTCCGGCCCCTCTGGGCTAGTCTCAAGTAGAAAGAGGACAGATAGGACTAACAGGAGCCTGAAGATGCTGAACAGTGCGCCTCAGGGACCGCACACAGCTACCATGTACAGTTCGGAGGCCAAGCCGGGGCCATGCCCCAACTCTGCCTCCACTCTTTGCAAATCTGCTTCTGATCTTAACCTGAGTATCAAACCCATCACCAACTCTCAGCCTGAGTACCAAACCCATCACCCATCTTCCATACGGTATCTGCATTAGAAAAAGCAAATCCTCCTGCATCAAGCTCATGGGACCTCACATTTACACATACACCAACCCCTTCTGCCTCTTACTTTGCTGGGGAAAATTGGAAGGAAACAGCTGCTGGCTGCCCTCAGGGTCTGGCACAGAATGACACTAACAGAGGAGTGAATTTCCCCTTTCCTGGGGGCCTCAGGGAAGGGCCTAGGCCTGTCCCACAGGTGCCTGTTGGCAGAGCCCGCCCTATCCCCTTAGGGAAAGTACGCAACAAACCCCAAACCAGAAATGCAAGTCAGCCCATGCCCGCCCACCTTCACCTCCTCTGTCAACTCAGCCCTAGTCTAAGGCCAAACCTAACCAAACCAGGAGGGGAAGTACAGCAAGGATTCCCATGCCTAGAAGGCCCTGCCCTGAGGAAGTTGCCCAGAGCTGAAGGGCATTTGGAGAGCCTGGTGATTAGGCACTCCAACAGTCCCTCAGACTCTGACTGTGCGACATGGGGCCCGCTTCATAACTGTGCTGCTTGGCTGAGCTGGTCAGCTTCTCCTTTTCTGGAGCTGAGCCTGGGGAGGTCACAGGGGACTCCCAGGCTACGGTTTGCTTCTTCACAGTGCCTAGCCCAGGAGGCGTACTGATAGAACGGCACTCATTCCTGGGGAGAGGGCAGAGGCCTGTGGCAGTGACAGAATTACCTAAGAAAACAGACTCATGCAGGATTAGAACTCCTGTCTCCTGTCCCAGGTCTCTCACATTAAAGGTGGGGGTCTAGAAGAGGGAGCAACTTGTGAGTATGCCTGAGGCCTGTCTACACAAAGTCGACATTCTGCCGACAGGGCCCAGAACTCCTCCTTCTATTCCAAGCTCCCAGGCAGGATCTGTGTGTACCGTGGCCACCTCAGGCAGGTTTGGTAAGGCCAGTGTTCCTGGGAGAGCTGCCTGGAGTGGCAGTGGCTTGCGGGCATACTCTAGAGAAGCTCACAGGAAACCTGAGAAGCCTAGAGGTGTGAAATGGCAAGAGGGAGAGGTCTCAGGATAAACGGCGGGTATGGGCAGTCCTGGGGGAGACTGGCATGGGTAGAGCCATCTATGTAAAACCTGCTCTGGGCAATGCTTGCAAGGACGTGGGGGCGGGGCACGTGCATTCATTTATTCCCAGGTACTGGAGGGCAGCAAGGAACAAGCGATATAGCCCTCGAGAAAGAAGTAAAGGCTAGAAAGGGGATGTGCTGAGTGCTCTAGTAAAGGAAGTGCAGGTAGTTGGGGACAGCCAATTTGGAAGGTGCTACAACAGGCTGGAGTAACAAGAATCCGGCTAGGGTGCCCCAGGGAGGCCAGCCTGCCCCGACAGGGCACTAGATCGCAAGCACACAGGCTGTTGGTGCCCCCAGCCCCCGAAGGGTCTGTATCCCTCCATCATTTCGCTGGCGAGGCTGGAGCAGGGTTAATTCTGTCCTTGTCTCGCCTGCTAGCAGCCACAGGAAATGAGCCAGGCCCTCTAAATGGAGCCATTGCCCAGGGCCTAATCAAATCCTCTCCCAAATGCAATCCAGAGCTTGGAGCAGGCTGAGGAAGGGTGGCATCAATGATGCCCAGAAGCTCCTGCTCATACCAGCTGTGGCTGCTGGCCTCAGACCCCCGCCAGCTACTGGGCGTAAGGGGTAGCTGTGGGGTGCTAGAAGTGACCTGCTCAGTATCATACAGCTGCTGGCCATGGAGCCACTCCGGTCGACCCCACAGGCAAGCTAGGGTTCTCAGGCTGGCAATTCATCGAAGCCATCAGATGCCATCGAAGCCAGGCACCCCTCTGGGAGTGGGGGTGCTGGTGTGACTCTGTCTCAGGGTGGCCCGCACATACATCAGATTGTTTCAACAAGAGCACAGGTTGGAAAGCCAGGAGACTGGGGCTGTAGTACCCTGGCCTCGTTATTAGGCCCGAGATCTCTGGCTACCAGTGTTTTTCTGCCATGGTGCATGGAGGCCAGGAAAGTGCTTGTGGAGCCGGGAACTTGTCCAAGACTAGGAGAGGCCCTCGGAACTCTTGCAGGCTGTGACCTCCAGACTTCATTTTTGTACTGGGTTTCCTCCTCAAGGGCTTCGGGTCCATCAGGTCTCCAGCTTCTGGGCCTCTGGCTCTATGCTGACTTCCTCCATCTTCACCCACTCAACCCTCACCCACTTCCCCATCCAGCCTCAGCCCTCTCCTCTAGCCACAGAGCCTAGAGCCCCGACTGGTGCCTCTGCCACCAGCTCAGTCCGCCAATTCACCAGCCTCGTCAAAGTCTGCCCTCAGAGGGGAGGCAGCTTCGGATACTGAACCTCCTTCCTTCTTTCTGGCTGGGGTACCTTACGTTTACCTTCACTGTGCCGGCTTTAAAACAACTCACGGTGCTGCCAGAAAAAGAAATGAGCTGTCATTTGTGTCCAGAGTCACTGTGTGGCCGTGCGACAGCCAGCAGAAGGTAACGACGACCACCCCCAGCGCTGCTGGCCTTCCAGCTGCCCTGACTGACCCTGAGCCCTGCTCCGCTCCATCATAGGCGACTCTGCCTGTCCATTAGGCTGGAGACCACCTTCTGGGTCTCCACTAAGCTCTACCAGCTTCAGAGCCCCAGACTGATGCATTCTTCCTTCCTTCCTCCTCTGGGCCCCTGTCTGATGCCACTACCAGTTGCTCAAACGGGGTCTGTACATCATTCTCTCATCTGGATCTTTCACTACCACCCCATCCCAGACCCTGGGGGCCAGTCACCAAATCCTCAGGATGGCTGGTCCCTCATCAAACCTCAGGCAAACAGTAGGCTGAACACTGGGGACAGAGAGCAAAGCAGAACACTCAATGCTTTCCGCCCAATTCCCAAAACTGTGCTAAAAAACAAAACTTATTGATTTTTTTTGAAGAATCTTTCCACTCTCTCTGCATCCATATCACATCACTAGCCTCCATCCAAATGGTACAGAGCTCCCAGTGGCAGCCCAGATCCCTCCGGCCAGTGTCTGGACCGTGCTGGAAGTTACCACTTCTCTGCTGGAGAGACTCCCCAGTGCCTCTCCACGTCCAAACGCCATAGCCCTGGAGGACCCTATGAGCCTCCATTAATTCTCCAACCAAAGGTCCTTGATAGAGGGCTCCAGGCTTCCATGCCAGGCCCAGGCCCCGGCTCACTCCCTGTTCCCCTATCCCCTATGGTAACTCAGAAAATGCTGTCAGAGCCACGTGCCAAGGCCTCTGCCAGGCACTGGGGCCAGACATCAGCGAGATCCATCCCTGCCTTGGAGGTGCCAGCTCTGCGGAGGAGAGACCGGGATGAAGAACCAGGCCAACCTCTCCCCACCCCAACCCCAGCCCAGGGACTGTGGGAGCTGAGGCAGCAAGAAAGGCAGGCGAGGCTTATGGATGAGGAAGTGGGGGAGGCAAGGGACTGGGAGGAAGTGTCGACCACCGGGGAGGGTGCTGTGCTGTGAGGGGACAGAGGTTTGACGGGATGTGGTCTCCCAGCCTCACTCTGAACATAGCATTCAGCCGGGGGGGGGGGGGGGGGGGACCATGTCCTGGCTTACTCACCCTCTTCCCTCTCAATTTTTTCTACTTCTTTGCTTTTTAATGTTTTGCAAGTTACTTGACCTCCGAGTCTGTTTATTTTCAGAATGAGGCCAATGATCCTGACCTCCTGGGGTTGCTGGGAGTGACTGAATACAAGCAAAGGTGGGTCACAGTGACTGGTGAGCAGCAGTGCTGTTAAAAATCCCCAGTCTGGAGCTGGAGAGATGGCTCAGTGGTTAAGTGGCTGCTCTTTCGGAGGACCTGGGTTCAATTCCAGCACCCACCTGGCAGCTCACACCTGTCTGTAACTCAGCTTCCATGGGAACTGGCACCCTCGCACAGACATACTTGCCGGCAAAACACCAATGCACACAAAATAAAAATAAATAAATCTTAAAATAATAAAATAAAAGCAACCCCAAATCCAACCATCGTCGTCGTCGTCATAACCCATTGCCACTATCTCTAGACCCAGCTTCCTGACCCCTCCAGCACTCAGCAGGCACTGTTTGTTTTCTGTGTAAGGTTCTGGTTCCTATAAGGACCCAGGCCCTGCCCTCCAGAGCCACTGCTGTGCCCTGAGCTGTCTCCAATGGCAGCACAGAGGTTTCTGCTCCACCCATCCCTTTTTCATTCTCTGCCCTAAGAGCCCTGGCCACCTCTCTAACCTCTGAGCTTCCACAGCCCCTGAGGCAGGACTAGGGAGAGGTTAACCTGATCCTTCCCCGATGTCTCTCCCCCAGAGACCTGGAATCTCCAGGGCAGGGATGGATCCTGTTGGTCTTTGGCACTAGTGCCTGGCACAGGCCTCGGCATGTGGCTGGGCTCTGTAGGCATTTGCTGAGTAACTCTGAGGAGTGAGGGTAGGAAGTGAGACAGGGCTCCAATCCTCATGAGCCAAAGCAGGGCCTGCCCGGACCGCAGAGACAGCACAGGGGGGTCCCTGGCAAGAAAGCCCTCAGCTGACTAGAGCCCGTTGGCCAGGGCATTTAGGGAATAATCAGCTGCGGGTGACGAGGATACACAGGAGGAGGGCCTGAGGCACGCACTCACATGTGCGCAGGCAGCACCTCTCAGTGCCTTCTCTTCCTGTTACCCCACCACCACGCTCTTCCCTGCCCTCTGCTTCCTTTCGTCCTCCCTTCCTTCCCAGGATGCTTCCTGAGTGCAAGTACCGAGCTGGGCAATAGTGAGCAGTGCCACCGGCAGGGCTGTCGCTGCTCCCAGTGACTGGTCACAGAAGGGCAGGAATCTGAGCCACATACCTAGAGACTCTCCTAAACCAGGGTCCACACCAAATAAGGCTTGGCTGCACCGTCCTATTCTAGGTTCATCCACCAGGAAAGGAAAAAAAAAAAAAAAAAGTTCTGCCATGCCGAGAAGACCCCAGGGAAGGGCACAAGCAACACTGTGGTTGTGAGGCTTGCAATGACCCCGGGTGGGGGAAGCTGGGTTGACGACCATCTCCTAATCATGTGCTGAAGCCAGCGTGCTGCGGTGGAGTCTGCGGAGGCAGGGCCTGGCGCACAGCAGCGGGCAGCACGCAGTGGTGCCCTCTGCTCAAAGGTAGGTACCACAGGCCAACCCTGAACCACACTTCACCAGTGAGCTGGGAGCACTCTGAACGCCAGGAATGACGGGACAGAAGTTCATTGTGGTGAAGACGTGGGACAAATCAGGGTTCCGAACCCCCCTCCACCACCAATAAGAGCACACATGCCGCCTGCTTGACTTCTTTAAGGGCTGGGGCTACTGGTGTGTGAAGCAATCTGACTCAAACGCCAAGTCCCCACATGCTAGCAGTGCTTGGAGACAATCCAAATGAAGCACGAGGCAAGAACCAGACTCGTCACAGGCGCTCAGTAAGCACCTACAAGCCCTGCAATCACAGTCTTAGGCCTATCGGCACCACCATCACTGATACTGTCAGCACACACGCCCCTGCGTCGAGTTCTGGGACAGAGCACTTAGCACATTCTGATCCTTATGACAGCCTAGAACAGGAGAACTTGCAGCTGCTTAGCTCAAGGCAGGAAACCGAGGCCTGTGTGGAAGCCCTCAGAATTTCAGGAGGGGCCAGTGTATACCCCTAGCCTTCTCCTTTGTCAGTCATTTGGGTTTCCGGTGACACTTAGGCCAGGTCACTCCTCTCCCAGGATCTCTGCCTGCTCAGAGGCGTGGCCAGAACTCTTCGAGGTCACCAGGAGGAGAAATGGGTCCATCCTCTCTCCAGAATACCGGCCTTATCTGTCTGCATTGCTCCACCTTCAGGGCCTGCAGCAATGGGAGCTCTGGTGAGCGATACTGGGTGTGGTAGAAGGCCTGGGTGCAACTGGCTCAGCTGGAGCCCTTGCAGCTGAAGGTCACCTTGACAGGCCCTCAGGCACATGCCTGCCTCACACCAGTGAGTCCTGACAGATGCACCATCTCTGGGAGAGGTCACACTAGGCTGGGCTTGGTTGGGTTGGCTCCAAACTCATGTTCCCATCCTGGGACTCTCACCCCCTTAGCCTCCCACAAACCTGAGCAAATTATTCTCTCGTTCCAAAGCCTTCGGCCCCTAGAGGCGGCTAAACCTGCCGATGCTCAAGTGCTCTGGATGAGATAGTATGTGGTCTCTCCAACGGACAACACATCTCCTCATCCACAGTGCCACAGCCCCAGTGCCTCAGCCCCCTAGCCAGTCAATCAGGTTACAGTGTCGAAGACGCACACTCTCTCTGGCACTCTACACCTGCGTTCGTGCTGTCACTCATGCCACGAACACGCCCCCTCCCATCAACCTGAGCAGCCTTTCCCCAGCCCACCCCCCCCCCCCCCCCCCCCCCGGGGCCACATGTCTGTATTTGATCCTCTTGACTTCTGACAGGGTGGCAGTGTCCCACAGTGAGAAAGGACAGTCTCTTTGATAAGCTGAGCATCTCCTCTGGAAGATGAATCTGGACTTCTGCATCACGCTGTGCAGAGAAATCTATTCCAGATGGGTTTCAGGTTTAAACACGAAACATAAAATGATTAAAACTTCACAAGGCCCACTATATCTGTGGGGTTCATGTCTGCACAGTCAAACAACCACAGGTCAAAAAAAATTTTTAAATGCTTTATCGAAGGGAAAACATATACACTTTTCTTCTTTGTCATTTGCCCACAACGATGCTATATAACAACAATTCTGATAACTGAACCTACTGACGCCCACACAGATGTGGGACGCTGACGGCAGCTGACCCTCCCAGCAGCCTAGGATTCACGTTGTATTGGGTTTTCTTTATTGATCTATGTTTTTGAATGTGTATGTGTGTATGGTGTGAGTGCGGGCATGTGTGTGGGCACATATGAGTCTGGGTGAGTGTCTGGGTGTGTGGAGGACCAAAACTGACATTGTTGGTATCTCCTTAATTGCTCTCCATTTTATTTATCAAGGCAGGGTCTCTCTCTGAACTTGGAGCTCATAAAAAAAAAAAGTTAACATATGGACTGTATTAAAATGGAGAACCTTTCTTCTTCAAGTATTCCCGGACAAGAATAAAAAGACATGCCCCAGACTCGAGAACATATTCTCAGTGTGTTTAGCCAATAAGGAACACACATCCAGAATACTTTTTTTAAGCTCCCACAAACCTGTAGGGAGGGGAGAAAGATGTGATCTAAAAGATGTGAGGAAAAGGCTTGAACAGGCACTTTGCCACCAGTTATCCAAATGAGCAATTAGCATATGGAAAGGCTCACAACCTAATGAGTCATCAAGGAAATGCAAATTACAAACACAATTAGATATCACCATATCTGATAGTAATCGTGTTGCTGAGCACAGGGGGCAGCAGGTACTGTCACACACGGCTTGAAAGCGGAGGCACTAATGTCAAGCTTTGGGAAATTGTGATGGCATCTACCCAGGCTAATTGTGCACAGCGCTATGAGTCAGGTACTGCAAACTGGAAGTATATCTAAGAAAGATGGATGCACTTCAAAAGAAGTGTTCAAGGAGGTCCTTGCAACACTATTTACTGCAGCCTGGAACTAGAAATACCCAAAACACTTGTCAAAGGTAGAATGATCGGTAAACTGAGGTATACATAAAGAGAAACACACTAAATAGTAACAAAATGAACTAAATAAAACTTTGAGATGACATGCTGATGAGTCGTCACCATGAAAGCACTAAAGGAAAGAAGTCAGCATAAAAGAACATCTACTCAAGGGTTCCAGTCATACAAAGTCCAAGGTAGGCAAGCAACCAGGGAGAGAAGTCAGGACCTCAGTGACTGAGGAGCACTCCGGAGCATTCCCAGTGTACTGGATGGGATGTTTTCCTTATGGACCTGAATGGGTGTGCTCATTTGGTGAAAAGCCATCAGCTGCATCCTTGTCCTCTTTCTCTAGCACACCCGGCTTCGCTTTAAAAGTTCACTTTACTCTTAGCAATGGGAAGAGTACTAAGATCTGCCCTGCAGAGGACAGCAGGCAGCATGGGCTTCTCCAGCCTTTCCCCAAGTCTCTGAATGAAGTTGTTCTAACAGTTAAAAAAAAAAAAAAAAGTTTGCTTTAAAGACAGAGAGCCCTCAACAGCATACTCTCTGCCGGAGACAGCAGGTCTCTCCTCTGTGAGCTCGTTGCCTTTTATACACCTCTCTAACACCTTCCAACTATCTGCCTCCAAAACGCTGCCACCTGTGCACCCCATCACCTCCACGTCAGCCCACCTGGCCAAAGGGCCTCGCCTACATGGCTGTATTTAGCAGCACCACCTAGGAGACATCTGGTCCTCCGCGAGATGACCTGGAACTGCAGGCATGCTCCCTCACCATCTAAGACTTTCGCATTTGCATCTCATTTGACCTGTGAGGTTTACTGCTCCAGGGCGACCACAGGCAGGAGAGATACACACTGTGAAGCGGGGTCACTGGCCTAAGTCCAGGGTCCACAACCCTACATGACACCTTAGACAGCCTCTGCAGATAAGGGGGGCAGGAGGCCGGGGCTGGAGGGTAATGTGTACATCCCGGCAGAAATCACATCTATACAGAAAGGAAGTAGAGAGACTGGGTTGGACTCTTGCTCATTGAACAGGTATGAATATGCATCAACAGACAGCCTCCCTCCTACAGGAAGCTTCACTGAGGCTCCCAGGCCGCGCAGGCACTGACAGTGGGCCACCGCCATATCTATTTTACTCTCCTTTACCTACCAGGCCTGGGCCTGAGATCACAGATTAAGCCTCTTATGTCGACACCTCCAAGACCCAGAAAGAGTATATTAAACAAAGGCTCTTAACAGGCATGTTAGGAAGGAGAAGGCAAAGGGGTTGAAAGAAGAGAGGAAGGTAAAGGAGGAAAAGACAGAAGGAGAGAGGCAAAAAGAACAGAACTAAGTTGCTGTTTGGACCAACTATAAATTATTGTCTCTTCAGTGAAATTTTCATATCCTGACTGGAGACCAGTTACAATCCATGGTGCCTTCCATTCGATGGCCCCTTTTCTAACCTCCTCCAGCCTTGCCTCAAGGCTCCTGCCAGCCACCCACCCTAACCCCACCCCAACCAAAAGGCTCTGCACAGCTTCTCTTCTGTCCTTCTTCATGTCCCCTCACCCTCTACCACCTGTCTTAAGGTGCCGCTACCAGACCAACAAGTGACTGGGCAGATGGTGAGCGCGCCGCCTAGTCTGCTGTAACTCACCACGCAGCCCGTTCTCCTAATCTGGTGGCCTGGGTAGTTCTCTGGCAGCAGCCTGGGCCGTTGTGCCCAGAAGGGAGAACCCCTGGGCCATCTGCCGTAGAGAGCACAGCTGGCATCTCTCCACACATCTACTGCTACAGTCCAGACCACCATCAGAAAGGAGAGGCCACCAGGGAGACTCTACTACCATTCCTCAGTGCCTAGACCCTCTGATTTCCCCAGGGGCTGGTGGTCTGTTCCCCGTCCACCCCACTCTGCTCACGAGTCATTGTGTGGAGCAAGGATGGGGCCAGTGTGGTTGGGCATCAGCTCCCTGGGACTGAGCCCAGCTGGCCTGCTGTGAGTGGCTCCAGCCTCCCTGGGCTTAGAGGGCTGAGCCATAAGCAGCCTTGTTTATCCCTGGGAGGAATGATAGTTTTCCCTGAGCAATAACATCTTGGAAACAGACAGATTCCACAAACAACAACAAACCTCCCTGGGTTGCACTGTGCATGAGAAGGCTTCTACCCAGAGGCGCCTGAGTAAGAGGCAGGAAGGCCAGAGGCTGCTTCTCAACTGAGCCTTGCCTTGACCCTGACTCTGAGACCTAGGTTTTCAGAGAAGCAGGGAATCCAGTGACTGGAACGTGCCTAGGAATATCTGATCCAGGTCCTGGTTGCTTCAAAGAGGAAACTGAGCTAGGAAAATAGGTGAATCTGCCTAAGATTCACTGATCAGGTATGAAAAGCAACTGGGTCTCCTGGGCTTTCTCTGTCACGCACATTGCTTTTCCAGAGATCAGCAAGCTCAACTAGTAAGCCCAAGGGTCCAAAAGGAGTGAGTCACTGGGGAGTCCAAAAGAGAGAGAGAGAGAATTCAAGATGAAGCTTGCATACCCTGAGATATACAATGGGGAGAGGCATGGGTTGAGCAAACTGAGTCCTGGGCTCCATGTAACCCAGGTAGGAGCTTCCTTTCTCCCTTAGTCCCTCCCCCATCCAGAAGGTAGACAGACTCACAGCTCCGGATGCTCAGAGACCAAATAGGAAGCAGCACATATGCCCCCCAGGGATCCGACTGGGCATGGGCCCTCCCTCCCCAGCTATGTATCTTTTGAGAGAAGTGGACAGACCCCTGCTGGAGAACCAGTGTTCAAGATCTAGCCTAAGCAATGGCCATTCCAAAGTAGTGCAGGAAGCTGCGCTCCAAGCCCCTATAGTCTGTGCAAAGGATCATGAGTATTCCAACGATCCATCCAGGGCTCTGACGTCTACCGTTGATGGCTGGACTATGCTATGGTCACCACCCAGCACAATATGACCTCTGAACAGGCTCTTTCTATGGCTTCAAGTAGGCTAACGTCAAAATTCTCCACGTCTTACCTTCCCACCAAAGCCAACCTCCAACTCCTTGGCCCTCCTAATATCACACTGATATGTAGAGGCTAGGGATCCTCCTGAGGGGCCCCTGGCAAGATCCTCTCCTGGCAGTGCCCACTCTCATGGCAGACACAGAGCTAGGATGGACAGTCTGAGCTGACCTGTACATCAGAGCACGGCCTTCCTTCTGGGGGCAGGGACCACTTAACCTATGAGGGCATATCAACACCTTTCTCCAGCCATGCCCTGGAGAAAGCCGGGCTCCTGGGTGACTAAGAGATGAGTAAACTTCATATGGTGCATAAATAGGACACAAGCAGCCAAAAGAGAAGCCACCACTAGCAGGCAGAGGTAGTCACTGCAGGTATGGAAGTTGGGTGAGATTAAGACCTAGAGAGATGTAATTCCAGCACTCAGGGAGGCAGAGGCAGATGGATCTCTGGGAGATCAAGGCCAGCCTGGCCTACAGAGTGAGCCAAGGACAGCCAAGGCTACACAGAGAAACCCTGTCTCCAAAAACCAAAAAAAAAAAAAAAAAAAAAAAAAGGAAAAAACGAAACCTAGAGAGAACAGAAGAGTAGAAGAGTAGGGCTTTCTTGGCTGATGAAATAGCATGTATGAAAACTGGAAAGAAGCAAGCTGGGAAGTATGGTACTCCCTGATAGCTAGCACCTATAATCAGGAGCCTAATGTACCATCCTGGCTTAGAGCCCTGGAGACTTCTGGACAAGGAGTCACTGTCTCCATGGCCTCCATCCTCACTATGCTCCTGTTTTTCAGATGACAGCCTGGGCCTGAGTGCTCCCTACTCTGCAACTTGACTCCCTAGAGGCTCCCCGCCCTGGGCTAAGCCATGCCACATGCTAGAGCTGAGGAAGAGGGGAGGTGGCCCTTGGCTGGGCACAGAAGACTCAGAGGGACTGTGTGGAAACTTTGACTCTGGCTGAGATCCTACAGGCGTCAGAGGAGCCACTGCAGCCCTGCATTGGTGGTGTGCAACCATTCCAGCCACTCTAATGGGGAGCAAAGAGCCCCCAGCACAAAGCCAGAGAGCATCAGGATGAAAAGCAGTTCTCCAGAGTTGCCGAGGGGCCTGGTGGCCGTGCGATAAGTCGGGAGTCTTGAGCAAATAATGTACTGGAGGAGCATCCTGTAGCTCGGGGCTGGGTAATGGCTTCCCATGTGTCATGCCCTGTCCTTGTTGTTCTGGGAGGCAGAGGTCCTCAGTCCTGGTTTGGCTCAGTCATAGACCTGCTGCTTGAAATTTAGCCAGGGCTTTTCCCCTCTCTGGGCTCAGGATACCCTTCTAGGCCAAGACTTAGATTTCTTTTGGGATAAGAGTAAAGACATGGACCCTCCGAGTTGAGAACAGAATTGGTCTCTGCCTGGTCACTTACAGGGGCTAGCTCTGAGAGTGAGTGGGTATCAGCTGGAGCCAAGGGAGCAGGTGCAGGCTCTTCCCTTCGCAAGTATGGCGGGGGAGGAGGGGAGCGGTGGCTTTGAGCTGGTGGGGCACACAGCAAGCCTGCTTGTGTTTCCAGGTTTCGGAGACTAGCATTAATGCCCCAAGACCAGCTGAGAAGTCCAGCTCTCCCCCAGACAGGGGATCTACATAAGAACTGCCATCCCCAGTGCCTGGTGTGGGCCATCATCCCCGACACAATAGCCAGTCCTGCTGGCTAAGCACTCCTTTCCCGTGTAGTGTCCCAACTGGCCACCAAACATTCCTTGTCTCTCCTAGAAAGAAAAGCTAACTGGCTAGCCCTCAAACAGAGGAACAGCACACACTGGAAGCCTGCTCCCTACACCTGAGTGGCTACTGCCCCCTAAGACAGACAGACAGACAGACACACACACACACACACACACACACACACACACTACACCATCCCCATGAAACAAAACCGGTTTGGTTGCAAGATGTCTCTCAATGGCTGCCCTGGGGAAGAAACAATAGAAACAGGGACAGGGGATGTCTTGAACAAGGCTACCCTCCCACTGCCCACCACCACACACACACATTTGTCATCCAGGCACCTACCCAGCACACTCCGGCACGAACCCAGGCAACTCCTAGCTGCTGCAGCTCCTGCCGGCCACCCGCCCGGGGCTCCACCCGGCTCCTCCAGAGGGCGGGCGGGCAGCCGGCTGGCCGTGTCAAGCGGCTGCCTTCCCCAGACAGAGCTCCTTTGTGTCAGTAGAGCTATTTATGGACTTACCCAAGTTCCCCAGGGGAGCGGTACCTGCTGGGAAAAGCAGAACCAAATGACCAGGTTCCACCTCCCACATGGAGATAGCGTTCTGAATGTTTTTTTTTTTTAAATCCTTGCATCACCCGTCCCTCCTCCTCTTCCTCCTCCTCCTTCTGCGAGTGCCCTTCCCAAACACACACCCCGTTCAGCCCCGCTGCCGCTGCCACTCAGAAGAGAGGCTTGACTCTCTTGCTTCAAATAGAAAAGTCTGTGATTTTCCCAAACCTCTTCCCCAAGGATGTCAGAAGGAAAAGAGTCCTCTGCTGGACGATCCTTTAGCAGAAAGTGTGCGCTAGTTCGAACCTGGCAATTTTACTCTCAACTAAAATTGCCATCCCTGGGTCCCTTGCTGCCCATTCTGATCCCTAAAGTACTCCTCTGGAGGGTACCCATTCTTTCTCAGCACACCCCTGACCCTAGGATCCTCAGTGGATACCACCCTGAGACACACACACACACACACACACACACACACACACAGGTCCTGAGGTCTCCTATGGCTGGGGTATTGCAAAACCGAGGCTGCCACTCCCTAGCAAGACCCAGCCAATCATCTAGGCTCCCCTGTCACACCGCCTCCCCTATACTGCTCTGTCCCAGTGGACAGCTGCAATTAAACTCAGGGTCTTGCAGGCAGCACAGCTGACTGAGAATGTAGCTGCCCTCAGGGTCAGGGAGTGGCAGCTTTGGTCTTTCTAGCATCGTTGCCCAGCACAGCAGGAAACACATGTTTTTACTGAGCACCTGGTGTGCCAAACTCTGAGGAACCTGGGACAGACAGAGGATTTGATCTTCATCCCCACAGTATAATAGCCAAGAAGTGCCTATTAACAGCAACCGAAAGAGGGGGACAATGTGGACTCAACCAGACAAAACTGGTCAATTCCAGTTCCAGCCCAGGCAGGTTAGGTCTCCCTGAGTAAGTACCTGCCTCTCTCTGAGCCTTGGTTTCCTCATCTGTAAAATGGGTCTGAAAGCTGCCCATCTTCAGAATCCAGAGTGTTCCAAGAGCTGATTCTAGGCTCCCCTCTTTTGAACACAGACTCTGCGCCCAGGCCCGTGCTTGCAGCTTTGCCTGCATCTTGAATGGTCGGGTCTCTTACATCTCCTCACGCATGAAGAATCCTGGGCTCAGAGCTACTCCCAGTTGACTAGCTCAGTGACTATAGGGACCAGGGTTGAAGACTCTGAGGTGCCCACTTTTCACCACAGGGCTTCCCCACTACTGCAAGCACCAACCTAGACCCTGAAGCTTGGCTATGCTGTCTTGCGTGGCCAGTGCTCCCAGGGTAAGGCTGGCAGCCCACCCCATGCTGAGCCCACCCCAAGCTGCTCCCACCTTAGCAGAAAGAATGGGACAAAAGGAGTCCCAACCCCTGTCTTCTCTGAGCCTCACCCCAGCACCCTAGAACAGAGCATAGTACCCTGTCTTGGCCTCTCCCTCTCCTTGGTGATGCCTCTGACTGTGGCCCTGCCTGTCCCCAGCCCCTTTCTATCTCTGCCTGCCCATCTGTGTCACAGCCACAAGCACACATAAGCACGTGGTTATGGAGAATACCCTTAGCAGGGTCAACGATGCAGAACACCCTTTGTGGGGACCAGGACACAAGGGCCAGAACACAGTCATTGATGTGCTGAGCTGCGTCATATAGGGGAAGGAGGGGAGCCCCAAGGAGCCAGCCGAGACAGGCTGGGAGCATTGAGTGCCTGCCTCTACTGCCTCTTGCCTCTCCATTACCTGGACACCACAGGCATAGCCGATGCCCTTTTCAAAGTACAGCCTAGCACAGGACTAGGGAGTCACTTCAGCCACACTACTTTTTCTTGGGGATCCTTTACAATCACTTTCCCAATTACAGCCAGTAAAAGGGAGGTAGAGAGGGGGTTGAAAGACTTTCCCAAGGAAACAGAGAACTTTCTGTCTAGTGCTCCCTCCGCTGCAGCCCAGTGCTTATCAGCCTAATGTGGGAGGAATGGGGACGCAGGGAGCAGTGACATCTAGGTGTCCCCTGAGCATAGCACCTAGGCTTTCAGCTCCCAGCCCTGCCCCATTTGCTGATCTTGGTATTTTGTGTAACACATATTCATTTGGCATTCTGTGTCAGCACCGTCACTGGTATGAGCCCTTCTGATTGATTCATTAAATCCACAGGACCTTATCAGATATGATTTCTAATATCCCCATTTCACAGATGAGTGAGCAGAGATTAACAAGTCTGCCAAGGACACTCGCTAGCAGGAGCAGAGCAACAACCAAGCCCAGCTCGCTTTTTCTACCATGTCCCACAGGCAAATTATCCGAGAGCTTGAGAACAGGCCCACTCACAAGTATAATGAAAAGCAAATGGCAGCAACTCCGGGAGACTCAGCAAGGACCCACGCCCCATTTAGGAAAGGCAGGGCCCGCAAGCTCCTGAGAGGCCCCTAGGGGAATGCAGCAGGAACCTGAGGATATAAAGCACTCCGCCAGACACAGGCTGCCTCCTGTATATCAGTGCAGCAAGGCTCTGCATGCCTTCCCTTCCCACTTCCACTGTGTTATGACCAGTTTGTCTCAGTTGGTGTTCCAAGACTCTGGAAAGAGCAGTGTGCAGCGCAAGCCCCTGTCCCTGCAGATTCCATCTGGAGAGAGAAGAGTCTTGACAATGATATGTGAACAGGACCACTTTCACCAAGTCAAGCTCAGTGTGTCCTGGGGCACTTAGGGAGCTCTGGGCTGTAACTTGCTGCAGGGTCATAGTTAGGGGGTCTACCAACTGTGCAGAAAGGCTCTCCCTACCACGGGTCAGCCAAGAGGCTTTAATGTGGTGCTTGAATCCTGCAGAGTCTCTAATCCATGCTCGCCGGGAGCCTGAGCATGCATGCTCTGTCTTCTTCTGCCCCTTTGCCTGTGGCATGTATCCTCCAAACAAGGCATATGCCACCAGGAAGAGCAGGTCCAGGGTTTTGTAAGCAGTAGGAGAGGATGTCACCTGCCCTGAAGCAGCCGGCAGGCCAGCCCCTGCCTGCAGCAGAAGGGCTCGTGTGTGTCACACCCACTGCTCAGGTCTAGGTGGAACAGGTTGTTTCTGTACCTACTCCTTGGGAGGGCTGCTGTCAACAGGAAGTTCAAGTGATCTTATCTGTTGAGGGGTAATGGGAGGGTAACATATGCCTGAATGGACCGACAGCTGGCCATCATGAGCATTTACAGACAGCAGGCTGTGGACATCTGCCCTTCTGAGGGGTCAAGACAGGGGGCACAGAAAAGTGACATGATGTGAACTGAAGTTCAGTGAAAGAAAAACAAACAAACAAACAGTGATTCTACAAGGCTATTGGAATACTGATTGGAATTCCCATGAGTGTCTCCAGGGGGACTGACTGCTGTAGCTCTGGAGCCAAAATATCTTGGGCTATTGTTCCTCCCCTTAACAGCCACCCATTGTCCACTTCCATCAGGTGAAAGATTCTGACTATCAGGTGAAACTTGTTGGAATGTACTAACAGATTGCTAGCTCCCATCAACTTAAAGGTTTTGCAATAACCTTCCTGATATTTTAACCCACAAATATGAAAACTGCTTTGATTTATGACTTTCTTTGTCTTTTACTGGAGGAAAAAAAAAAAAAAAAAAACTTCATGAAACTGTATTTGGGGCAATCTAAACCTGTTTTCCCAGACCCTGGTCATTCATTTTGGCTCCAGAGTCAACTATCTCATGCCCCCTTTGACATGAAAGCTGGTTTTGTGTTGAGTTCAGGCAGAATGGTTCTGAGACTCAGGCTCCTAAGCGCATCCTCTGCCTCCAGCTCATGCTTCCTAAATGTCTACTTTGCCACTTGTTCCTCAGCAGCCTCAAGCAGCACAGCAGAATCTGCCCTGCTCCTGATGATAATGCTCCCAGCCACAGAAGCAAGAAGCCCATAGGCTGCAAGTAGGAAGACAAAGGTCATCCCCTGGAGCTATCCTGGAGAACTGTCACCAGCCCCAGCAAGCTTCTGCATCCTGCCTGGAACATGCTTTGCTGTCACATGCACAGTACTGGCCTGACCTTGGGTGGCTGTCATGGCTCAGCATTGCCAGGCACCATGCCATCTCCCTCCCTGGCTTTATCCCAATTGTCCACATGCTGGCCAAAGTGTCCAAAGTTTTGGGAGCAATCCTTGACCCACTATGTTTCTTCCAGCTCCAGGTCAGGTTGTATCCTGACAGCCCGAGTTCCTGGGAAGTGCTCAGCCACAAGCTGAGCAATGGGGAGATCCAGGCCTACGATGTTAGCTGCCAGGAGTAGCTCATTCCTGAACTCCCCCAGGGACCTGCCCACTGCTTGGACAGTTGGGCTTGAGTGCCTGCTTTCCTCTCAGGATAACTGGAGGAGAGACTGCAATGATGGGTAACTTCTCTGCTGCTCTTGGAAGCAAAGACAAAGCCCTTCTCTGAGCCTCAGGGGGTCTTTATCTAGGTCAGTCCTCTCAAGACTTAGTCTGCACAAAGACATGGTGGCCTGACTTCTCACAGTTCTGCAGTAAGGTAAGCAGTGAAACTGAGAGGGTTTGGAGACTCCCACGGCAACCTTTCATGCCATATCTGAGCATCAGCTGGAAGGGCACGTCCCACTGAATGGAGTACATGCCGAGCCAGGTGTAACAAATCACGCTCAGCGTGTGTTCGGTAGAAGCAAAGGGCCCTGCCTCATATGGTCTAAGAGGCTCTCGTTTAAACCAACCTTGTTCTGAGAGAACTCACTACCTGACCCCCATGACCTCTACAGTGGGCCTTGTAAGCTGGTCAGTCATTGGAACTCTTCCTTCTCCACTGTGCCCAGGGCTCAGCGTAGCACCAGCATTCAACTCTGTGCCTACGCCAGTCTGGAGCAGTATCTTTCTCCCAAGCCCCTCCCTCCATCCATCAATCACCAAAGCATGTAGGCCTCACCTCCTATCCATCTGAGACAGTGCCTCCTCTCTGGGCTAAGCCACCATCACCTCTCCTTGGCAATGTGGAAGGGCGATAGCTCCAAAAAGCTCCCTGATCCTTCCTTGGGAAAGCTCTCAACCACACGGACCCAGCCCCGGCAGCTCCCACTGACCTTGGGACCAAGTTCAAAGTCCCTGTCACAGGGCTGGAAGGGGTGGCTCCGCAGGCCTCACCTCAAACCCTCCTCCAGCCTTATCTCATGCGCCCTTCACCTTCCTCATTCCCGCACCAACACTGGCCTGTTCTAAGGTCCTCATCTAGAACAAGCCTCCTTATACCCCAGGTCCCTAACCCCTCTCCTGACATCCTCGACCAGGCAAATTCTCCTGCAGTACCCTCTGTCCCAACCAATGGTGATTCCTCGCATGCTACTTAGGATTGTCTGGTATCTGTCTCTCCTCCAACTGTCCTTTCACCATGCTAGATTGGTAGCTCTCTACGGCAGTGAGAACTGTGCCAGCTGACGGCTGAGTCTGCCTGACAGCTTCCATTCACCTTAAGTTGCCATCAGAAGGCCTCCACTTCCTTCTTTTATACTCATTCACGTGACTCCAGAGATGGGCCTGTGACCCAGGCCTCAGACATCCTACATTCTTCAGTGACTAGGATGAACCCACAAGCCTACATGGGCCAATGGGACTTGGGCTAAGCACCATTGCTGAAGCAAGGGAGTCAAGCCAGGAGATCATACCCTGGCTCTCCTGGAATCCCTACTGCCACCACCAAGGGAGTGAGCCAACACGTAAGCACGTAGAACCAAGCGGTGGAAAGGGTGCAGCTGGTTCTAGGTGACATTGGTCAGGGTCCTGAATACAACCAAGCACACACAAAGCTGCCCTCTACAATCTAGTGGATGCCATCTGTGGGCTGTAGCTTACTGGAGTGGGTTTGGGTCACTTGCAGCGGGAGAATTCCTGACCGATGTATCATTGGTGCACAGTGCACTGCGCACTCTAAAAGCGTTTGCTCATTCATGCAGTCACTCAACAAACATTTAGCAGCAAGAAAGTCACCAGATTTGTTCGACAGAAAGAATCATTTTGGCTGCTTTTTAGAGAGATGGCCAAAGGGGCAGGAGCACACAGGGGGAGATTTGCTAGAAGACCATGCAGGAGTCCCAGGAACCGAGATGATGCCTGAGAAGGGAGGCTGAGACAGAGAGAATGGATGATTCCTAACTCTAAGTTCACCGGAGAACCTTTGACAGATCCGTCTCTTTCTCTCTAGACCCACAGCAACTAAGTCTATTTTTCTAGACTCCTAAGTGTTTCCCCCATGGGTTTCAGAGTCAGCATTGAATAGTGTAGTGTCAGTCTTGGTTCTGGGGTTGGATTTGACAGGCAGGGGACAGAGTGCCCTGCTCCTTTACAAATGGGAGATTTCCTCCCTCTCTTTGCTGCCTCCATCTTGCCATACCCTCTCTGCCACACCCTCCCCACCATGATGGACCCTTTGAAATTGTGAGCAAAACAGACCTCTCCTCCCTTATATTGTTTCTCTCAGCTATCTGAACAGCATCAAAAATCCTAACCCCAGAGGTATTCTGTTACTTAACCTCTCACCTACTGAAGGGCATATGAGCCGGTTCCAAGCTTGGGTTACTACCAATAAAACTTTTGAATAAAAAAAAAAAAAAAATGTAGTAAAGTTGGAATAAAAACAACAGCACTGGAGGACAGATAATACATTATGGCAGAAGAAAGGCACACTGCGTACCTAATATCATTATTATTATTATTTGGAGCAGAGATTTCAGGAAGTAGAAATTGAACACAGAACACAATTCCAAAGACATTTAACAAAAATGTCTTTGAGCTGAGAGAAAAGTTGGGTGTCTAGACTGAACTGGCTTAGGGAGTTAGTATGGAGAATGATTGCCCAGAGAAGAAATGGCTGGGTTCTGGGGACATTCCTGAATTCCAAAGACTGGGAAAAGAAATGCTGATTGTCTTCATGAGGGGATTTGGGGAAGTCAAGTCAGTGGTGCCCTTTCTGTGACTGTAAAGACCAGGAGAGCAGGGAGCAGCTCGGGCGTCCTAGAAGAAAGGACTGCTGACCAAGAGCCCTTTCTTCAAGCCAGCTCTGACTCCAGCACATCCACAGACCCTGCTGGGAAATGCTCTAAGAAAGTTCTCTGCACAGTGACTGGAAGCCCCAAAGTCCAGGATGAGACAGAGTGCCTTTAGAAAGTGGCAAGCAAGGAAGTCATAAGTGTTTACAGATTCCCTGACCCATGACATAATCTAGTGTGTTTAAAACAGTAACAATCGGGAATAATGGCTGCAAATGATTTCACATCACCTAGGGGCTACAAACCAAATAAAAGGAAGTCATGGGCTAGCTGGCAGGCTTAGGATTGTAAGGAGGGGAGGACAAATTCTGGTGTTGTGACTGATACACAAATGTGTAAATGAAAACAGTGAGGCAAATCTTAACGAACTAAAGGCAAGGTGTAGAACCTCAAAGGGAAGACTAGTGTGCAAAACCCTTAGTATAGAAAGAGCTCTTTGTGAATAAAGGATTCAATTGTAAAGAGCTCAACGGAATAAAAATAGACAAAAGACTTGAAGAGAGTCCTGCCCAAGGAGGTGATTAAGTGACCAGAGGGCGTGTGAATACATGTCCAAGAACGTCAGTGCTCAAAGGAAGCCTTTTAAAAATGGAATATAATAGGGGCTGGAGAGATGGCTCAGAAGGTAAAAACACTTGTTGCTATTACAGAGGACCTGGCTTTGTTTCCTGGCACCTACATGGCAGCGCACAACCATCTAGTCCCAGAAGATCGGATACCCTCATCTGCCCTCTGCAAGCATGAGGCATCATGTGGGTGCACATTCATACACACAAAATAAAATAAATAAATCTAAAAAAATTTTTTTTAATGTAACAATATGCACTGCCACTGAGGGTAATTCTATTCCTGAGATGTATGTTTCCTGGGAAGTAGGACTTCCCATATTACAAATGGGAAATCTCACACTGGGGTGTGCCTAGTATACACAAGGGCCTGGGTTTGATTCCTAGCACCAGAGAGACAGAGACACAGAGATGCAGAGAGAGAGAGACAGGAACCAAAGAAGAGGAACAGTTCCAATTAAGGCAACACTAGAAATGAACACAGCCATTATAAAGAGTGGCTCCACTTCCAGAGCAAGAGCCCCCTGCACGGATGCACACAATCTGACCCAGAAATCCAACTGCCCCAAAGTAATTCCAACAAAATCTTTGTCAGCAAATCTTTATTTTAGAGTCAGACAATATACTAGGTGTGACCTGGATGCTGTGGGCTTCCAGGATACATTCCTAAGGATTTTTGTCTCAGTGTTTGGTAACCAGTACAGACTCGAAATGGCCTGAGCGCCTAACTCTTACAGGTGATGCAAATATTGTAGAAATACCCTAAAAGCAGTGTTGCAGAACATCATTATTACTAGGAAACATGGATATGGCACACTGTTAAATAGAAAAAGGCAGATTAAAAACAAAAACAAAACTGCACCTAGCCTAACGGTGGGAACAGGGGTGTCTCTGACTCTTTTGCCCACCTTGGGGACCCTCTTCCTCCTACTGGGTTGCCTTGATGTGAGACTAGGTAGCTTGTTATGTCGTATTTGCTTGCTATCCCTGGAAGGCCCGCTCTTTTCTGAGAGGAAGTGAAGGTGGAATGGATCCGGAGGAAAAGGGAGGCGGGGGGGTGCAAGATTTGGGGGAGGGAAGGGAGGGGAAACTTCAGTCGTGATGTAATATCTGAGAGAATAAATAAAGAGGGAAAAAGGAGGAAAGCCTGCCTCCAGACGTAACCCTAACTTGCAAATAAGAAATGCGTGTGGGAAACAAATTTTTGACAGTCCATACCCCAAATGTTAATAATAGTTAACAGCGGGCACTGTCTCTTCCTGGCTCATCTGTATTAATGTTTTCCAATAAACATCAAGAACAGGAATTACAATTCTTCACGACAATAACAAAACCAACTGCGCTGAACATACAGTAACCTTGCTGTGCCACAGTGGTCGTGGAGAGTCCGTGTGGGTCACCACTGATTTTCTCCACATTTGCTTTCCTTACTGGGAACCTACTTCTTGCCAGGCTTTTATTTGTTTGTTTTGTTTTTTCAAGACTGGTTTTCTCTGTGTAGCCCTGGCTGTCCTGGAACTTACTCTGTAGAGCAGGCTGGCCTCGAACTCAGAGATTCCCCTGCCTCTGCCTCCTGAGTGCTGGGATTAAAAGCACGTGCCAGCGCTGCCGAGCTGGGAAGCTCCTTGTCAAGCTTTGTAAGAGCTGTCCTGCACACATCTCCTTTCATCACCTCAGGCCAGACTGGATGCCGGTTGCATGGGCTCTTGCCTCATTTCACAGCCCTGCAGATAAGCCACCCCTGCCGGTTGCTAAGAAGGGCAGAGAAAATGCTAGAGCCACGAGGTCCTTTCTCCTTCAGGCTGCCTCTCTTCGGACAGTGCAGGAAGTGACAAGTCATCAAGGAAGGGACACCAAGAGAGGGAAGGTGTGGTGCTAAAGGCCAGCTGGCTGAGATAAGGGAGCAGGGCATAGCAGCCATGGGACTTTTCACCTGACAGGCAGCTCTCAGGAAGGCGACCACATCCGGTCCCAGGAGTTCCCAGGCCCTGTGCACCCAAGGAAGCAAGAGAAGCCTCATGAGACCTGAGGTGGCCCTCTGAAATGACAGGAAGGAAAAGAGCCCACCTTCTGGAACCTCCTCCCCAGGCTTGGTGTCTGCAGAACAGTCCTCTCTCAGCTCTAGGCCTCCAGGGCCGGCTAGTATGGGTGAGGAAGAGAGGTCAGGACAGAGGGCTCCATGACCTTCTCAGATCTGAACTCTGTGAATCTGTGGGACTTCCTCACGTAGAGCCTGACAGGAAGAGGAAGGGGCGAGGCATCCCCACCCAACTCCCAAGGAGCCCCCTCCTCTTCCCTTCAGCAATGTTCCCACTGCTATTTTTAGAACAGTCCACAGGAAGTAGAGTGTCTCTGCCAGCCCCTGCCACACTCCGAACACGGCCTAGCTCCAGGTAAAACACAGCAGCCCATTCATTCCTTTCCAACCAGAACGTGCCCGGAATTTGTAGACATTCCTTCCCCACACCATCGGCCCATCACCATGGAGCTAGCTGCGCAGTTTCTATTATGGCCCAGGATGGAGGGCTTCCTAATGATAGCACAGTTGATGAGTGAAAGGGGCACTGCTCTCTAGGACCATTCATATGCCCTCTGGCAGAACTTCAAGTCACCAAGTACGTGCCCTTGGCCAAGTTCTAGCTTCTATCCTGGTCTTGTTCTCTACAAATCAGCTTGTTAAGCTGTTGCTCTCCCTGGGGGACAAGAGAAGCTTTCTGTTCTTCATTTAAGGACTCTACAGTTTGGCCAAAATTCTAGTTGCTCAGCATACACACTATATTATCCACTTTAGGACTTATATGTGGGATTATGCTTCCAAAGACTTCTGGGAGTTGAATATGAGTCTCAGAATACATTTACCATAGAAGACTGCCATAAGTGGTGGTCCACCTCCTAGGCTAGCCTACACAACCCTTATTATTTCAGCCCACAAGATCACTAGAATACTGTTTTCTTGCAATAATAGCACTAACCCCAAGTGGGGAGCCACTAATGTGTGAAAGAACCCTCTATAGAAATTTTATCTTTGAGTTGCTTTGTCTGAGCAATAAATGACAGATATCAATGGCAGTGGAAAGACATCGGCAACCTCTAAAAGCATCTGCAGAAGACACTAGAAACTGAAAGAGGGCAGATTGATCGCCAACAACCCTCCTGGAAAATGAGCCTGAGGCTCAGTGGGCAGGAGGGCTGCTTAAAGAATACATGTGTACACAAACACGTATGAAGTCAAGCAAGAGTCCAGAGCATGAGCACAGTGAAGGGCAGAGGGCTGGAGAGAAAAGGTGCTGGGAGGGGGATGCAGCTGCTTCCCAGGGTACCCTGTAAGAGGAACCTTGGGATGGGGAGGAAGCAGGAAAGGGTTTCTCGCATAGGTGTCTGTAATTAGAACCTAAGACATCTGCCTCCTTCCTTCCTTCAACCTGTTCCCAGTGTCAGAGGTGCTGAGGCCTGCCCTTCCCTCTGTAATCCTAGTGTCAAGAGTCTGGGTATGGGTATCCCAGGAACAGTGACTATGATAAGGAACCTGAATTGTTCCTGATTTTTGAAGGGTGTAATTACTCCATGCCAATCATTATGGTCATTTCTCAGTAGTCTACACTCTGGTGAACCCTGGAGACCTCCAGTATTCAGCTTCCCCTCCCCCCCTTCGGTAAGGAAACAGATGATTAGAGATGTGAAGTGATTTGTCTAAGGTCACACAGTAAGTTCTAGATAAGTTAGTATTCAAGTCCAGGCTTCTGAATCCCTACTCTGGTTTTCTTGAGGCATGGAGCTTTTTGAAGGGGAGCCCTTGGACTTAAGAGATCCAAGAAGTTACAATCAGATTTTCTTTCCTCCCAGGATGCCTGTGTAAGCACACCCTGGCCAGGGTGCATCGTAGATCAAGGGGGGGTGTGGGCCTGCTGGTATTGGCAAAGCTGTGGAGCAAGAGCAGAACCTCTGAGTCAAAACCTCAGCTCTGGCCCCAGGGCTTCCACCACCAGTTTGCTCATGACCCTGGGCGAAAAGGTCACTTCCCCTTTTTGATCTTGTTTCCTCATCTCCGTTCTAGAATAGAAGGAGGGTTCCACTGACCCACTGGATTCAGTTCTATGTCATCTACTGAGCAACTCCTATGTGCCGGTCAACAATGGAACAAAAGATGGAGTACGCTAAGGCCTCCACTCGCTCCCAAGGCACCAAGAAGGGTGCAGAACTAGCTGTCTCGCCTGCCATGCTGGGGAGGAGCACCATCCTCTGGCAAGCACAATGTGGGCAGGGGCAGTGGCCTCTGAGGCTTGCCTCAGAAAAGGTGTCTCAGAGAGGTGCTAAGCCTGGATGATCTTCTGGAGACTGAAGCCATCAGGGACACTGAAGGTGGACAATGCTGCCCAGGAGCAGCCTGCCCATGGAAAGGATTTTTGGGAGGAAGGAACACTTCTACCCATGTAGCCAGGAGAGCCTGGAGAACCAAGCTGTGACTCAGGCCTTATGCCCAAGACCACTGGACAGTCTTTCAACAAGACTGGGACCGCCCAGCCTTGCCAGTCCTTCCCAACCGGAATGGTCTGTCATTGAAAAAAAAAAAAAAAAACAAAAAAACAGTCTGAGCCAAATGATTGTGGCGGGACCTCCCAGCATGACTGCCCTGAACGCAGACATCAACTATGTATCTCAGGCAAGATTAGCTTTTCTAAAAACCAGTATCTTCATCTATAAACTGGGTAGGGCAGGAGTCTGTTCTTAAGGGGATGACATACCTTGTCAGGGTCTAGTGAGGATAAAAAGAGACAACAAAGGTCAAGGGTTAAATTCTATGCTTGGTTCACAGTATGTTTGGTAGATGACCTAGCACTACCTTGCTAGAAACAAAGACTACACTTGAACCAAAGACTTAGGAATGGCTGAGGGGGACTGACTGGCTGAGAGACTAGCTTGAGGGAAAAAGAAAGATAAGATAGAGCATAGAGGCAGGTTGTTCTCTGTTCCTTAAGAGTTTAAAAAGAGAAGAAAGACAGCTGTGTCTGAGAGCGAGGCAGTGAAGGAGGCGGTCCTGCCCTTAGCCAGGCCAGCAGTAGAGGGAAGGAGAGAGGGAGGGAGGGAGGAAGCCTAGCAAACAGTGGCGCTGGAAAAAAGAATGCACTGCAGGGAGGCGGAGAAGGGGCTGAGGCTGAAATCTGATCCCTTTCATTTCCAGTTACTTAAGGCTGAGGATTTAAACCAGCAGATTAGGGAAACCTGGGCCCAGATCCTGGCAGAGGCAGGCCCTCTTCTGCCCTCCACTGGGCTTGGGTTAAAATTTCCTATCTTCTGCACCCACCCCTGCCTCTGGCACCATTCCTCTACTGCCAGGGTCCCCCATAACGGTCATGATGATCCTGTTGAAAGCCAAACTGAGAAGGGGGCCTATGGGCCTCCTGAGAGCTTGTCTTAGGAGCTCAGCTCTGCCTTTCACATCAGACTGTCAAATCCTGTGGAAATAGATCTGTTTTTTTCAACCTGGGCTACCACTTAGGAAAACTAATGTTCTACTAAAGTGGCAAATACTCCCTTAATTGATCCCAAAAGCACTCTTCCTCAGTGGAATGGGCAAGATGTCTGCCTTCTGCATCTCCTGGAAGCTCATGGGTGACCTTTCTTACTTCTGTCCCTCAAGACACCTTTGAGTCCACAAAGGACAACAGACTAGGCCTCTTACCAGCTGCACAGCACAGGTTAAGTCACCTAACTGCTCAGAAGCTTTTGTTGTCTCATTTACGTATGAAATGAGTCTGTTTAGGAAAGACAGAGCTGGGGACCCCCCCCCCCCCCGGCCATCTCCAAAGTGCACGCTCACTGTGGGGTTCCCAAGGTAGGTATGCATCTGCCTGGCAAGCCTGCCTGTGCTTCTACTCTGCAGAACCTTCTTGGTGCCTTGGAGCTGACTACAAATAGTAAGGGCTTTGATGGCAAAAGTCAAAGGGGACGTTAGTAATAATAGTAATAATAATAATACATGTACAAATAAGTATCACCATTTGCAAAAGGTCCATGTAGTTCTGGCTCCAAAAGGGCCAAAGACTCAGGCATGACAGCTCATAGGAGAGATGAGCTTCAAAGGACCCAGAACCCGAGACACAGAAATGGGATCCAAGAACACACAGGCGTCTAAAAGGGGCACTTTGTATTCAAATCTCACAGATGGCCTCTCAACAATAAAGCGGTTTGTGCTCCCATCCTCCGGGCTCCTGGGCCAAAGACACCACCCAAGACAATTGGCCCACCAGGAAAGAGGTCATTGTGTGCTTCTTAGCATGATTTATGTGGCAGGGAGGAGCCCCGCCATGTTTCCCGTGATTATGACTCTCAGAGGCAATGCTGAGAGTTTGTTCGTCCTCTTGAACAGCTGGGATGGACTGAAGAGCAGTGGCCACCACGTCATATTTCATCTTCTCAGGTCCATGACACCAAATTAATTGTCGCATTGATTCATGAGGCAAGACAGCCATTGGTGCTCACCACAGTCACTGGGATAGCTAGCCCAGGACCTGCCAGGAATGCCTGTTCTCTTCCCATCAGCCAGCAGGCCTGGGAGCTTGATGGGAGGATCTATTCTACTCAGGAGCTGATTGGGGAGAACGGCCCAAACCCCGGGATGGGTGTTATGTTCAGACCCTCCGTTTCTCTGAGCCAGGAGCTCTTGTCTTCTACACCTATCTATCAGACAGAGGTCAGTCCCTAGACCCAGAGACAAGACTGTTGATTTCCCAGACAGGAGACTGTCCTGAGCTTCATATCCCCTTAAGGTCATGATGTAAGAGGATCAAATGAAATCAAAGTGTAGTTTGCTGTCTGCACAGACCTAGCTGCTCAGATTCACCCTGCAGGCTGATCATTGACTAGCAGGATGGTGCTCCACATCCCTTGAACCACACCAATCAGGGCCTTTCCTCGCTGGGTTGGGTATTAGCCCGATGCCTGCAGATTCACCCCATTCCCTCGTTAGGATGATGAGACAACATGTCTCATTTTCCCTAAGTTGGAAGGTAGATAAGGAGAAAACATGGGATGTATTCTCTCCTAGGCCACCATTTAGGGTTTCAGGTGGCCCCGGCAGTTTAGCAAACTCACAAGAGCACAAGAATGTTCCCTAAGGTCCTACATGACTAAGGTCGGAGGCTTCTCTGCCCTTGGCCATCACTGCAGCTTTTTGTCTCTGAGCCCCCAGTACCCAGACCTACACACACTCTCTAGTGCGTGGCCTGTGTCTCTCTGATTCACAGCCTTGGGGTTCCATCTTGCCTGATCTCTGCAGTTAGAATGCAGAGCCCCAGCTGGGTGGACGGGTCGTGGGCCCAGCTCTTATCAGTGTGCCTGGGAAGGCTTCCTTTCACCTTGTTTCTGTGAAGGTTGCTGAGCTATATCTAGCCTTGGACCCTGGTCTCTGGCCCTTAGAAGCCCCACAGAAAGCAAAAACAGCGGTTCTCAGAGTGCATGTCCCCTGCTTCCTTCCAGGCCCCTTGGCATGAGAAGTAGAGCAAATACGGGTGATCTCTACTGAGCCTGGGGACAGGGGAACTGTGAACCTTTTCACCTTGGGAAAACTAAGTTTTACTGTTCCAGTGCCCAAGGACATTCCCAAAAGCTCAGCGCTGGGCCTAGCTCTGGCCTGGTCAGAAGCATCTTTATGACGGAGATCTCAAACCTCACACCACTTAGACAGCAAGACCCAGGGGAATATGAGAGAAGGTGGGGTGAGCAAATCAGGCGATTCTTATCCCAGAGGCTAGCATTCCAATACCTTCCAGCCCAGCCACCTCTAGAATGAGTCTCCATCGTCCCTCGCCTGAATACCAGCAGAGGGGCCCTAGCCAGTCTCACAGTCCCCTCCTCACTGCAATCTGATCCTGTAGGCATGCACCCAAGGGGCCTGTGACTCCCTTCCTCAAGCTTTTCCATGGCTCCCTACCGTATGTAGGAACCAATAAAGCAAGCGGCACCCACACTCTGAATAGCATAGCCGGGCTCCATGTCCCTCCCCACACAGCTGCAGCCACACTGGCCTCCCTCTAGTCCTCAACACACCACGCTCCCTCCTTCTCATCTCTTCCTGTGCTGTTTCCACTGCCTGGGATGCACGCTCCAGAGCCCTTAGTTGGCTAGCTGACAGGCCACAGCTTAAGCTGTGGCTTTCCTTGTGATACCCCACACACAGCAACTAGACACGATGCCCTGTCTGGAGACATCTGCGATGCTTCTGTACAGACTTGTCCAGGATGTGGTCATGCATCGGCACTGGTTTATTTAGTGTTCTCTCCCTGTCAGGACAGGGAGGGCTGGGATCTTGAGGAGAGCAGAGCGTCCTACACGTACACTAGCACAAAGGAATTGTCCCCTGGTTAGCCACCGAATGAAGAAGGAAGTGTGTCCAGGTGAGACAGGAGTGGGAGGGGGTGAGATTTCTTCTGGCAGGAGTGGGTCACAGGCATTGTCCTCCATTAAAGGGACCTCTCCCTCTTTCCTGCTGTGCCCGGGCAGGTGCCCAGGTGCCATTTAGCCTCCTTCTGCTTGAAGGGAGCTTGCTTCGGAGTCTTCTGCATCCAGAACTTCCTGGTACCAGTGTGTACAAACCCACAGGGTCTCTCACACCACTGCTCCTCCTGTTGCCAGTCCACACATACCCTTGGGACCACACCCTCCAGATGACCCTAGGCCCACCATCTTGGTCTTTCGTTTTGGGTCCAGTTGAGATGAGGTTACTGTGTGGTAGGGAAAGCCCCAAAAGGGTTAAGTTACCAGAAGCATAGTCCCGCCCTTGGGCTTGCTCAGCCAATCAGAGTCTGTCTTGGTGAGGTAAAGCTTCTATCCTGGGTGGCATTGATGGAGGTGACTGGCACCATCTCCTGATGGAGAGAGCCGTAAGCGTGAAGTTTCTGTGGAACCAGACAGAACTGGAATTAGCTCGCTGTCCACTCTGACCAGGACTGCCTGAGTCCACAACCTGCCTGTGCTTCTTCCTAAGACACTCAAACAGTCCCTGGCATCTCCGAGACCCATCTCCAGCTGTCCTGGAGGAGATGACAAGGTGGCACACATCTCAGTGTCACATCTGGAAGTCATACCACCAGAGAAAACCCAGGAGGCTTCAGTTTCCCTGCCTGGGCCCTGAAATCTGGCAGGTGGCTACCAGGAAGCGTCAGGGAACAGTTGTTACGTGACTGTACTCGGAGTACCAAGTAAACAAGCAAAACCATTAAATCATCCCACACAGTCACACTGAAAGACAGTGACTAGAGTCACAGCAGGTAGTCACTGGGGCCCTCCTGCCCATGCCACAGCACCTGAACAGCCCCTGCTGACCCTCGCAATAACCCTGCTATCGCATCTCTGTTGCTGATGAGATGTTTCCTCGGGGAGGCTAGGTGGTTTTCCCAATACCACATGTCTATGCAATCATTTTGAACTATTTGTTGCCATCTGTCTCCATCACCAGCCTGCGATCACAAAGGAGTGTGATGAATCCCTCCAAAAAGCCCAGGATTCACCTGAGAACAGGGTTGGTCCATGCAGCCTTCTCACCCGCAGGCCCCTGAGGACTGAAATGAGCCTACTCTGTTCAGAAGGTTCTGGAGCCCAAGCCAGAAGTGCCTGGATGGGTGATGAGTGGGAGGTTCACTGCTGACCAAGAATGGATAGTCAGGACCCCCGGGGACAACTCTCAGGTCTGCAGGCATGGCCTCTGATGCTCGGATCACCACTCCAGTGGCCTCACCATCCATCCCCAATTACAAGTCCATAGCACTTGGATGAGGTGCCATTCATCTCTGTGACCCCAGAGAATCTAAAGCAGCCTCAGGCACAGAGGACACATTCATCGTGTGTGTTTGATCAAATAATCAAAACTGTATATATCAGCCAGTCCCTGGCTGCTTTAAGCCTCACTGGCCACAGCAGGGACCAGCTCTGAGTGGATCTAATGAGAAGCATCACAGTAGAGCTGGGAGTGTGGCACGGGGAGCCTGGTCCATGTTATGAAAAGCGGAAGAAAGGAGGCTGCCCTCCAGGGACATGTAATGAAGCGAGAGAGAGGCAGAGTTTTAAAGAACAAGCATGGGTGCTGAGCAGGAGAAAGAAGCTGGGATGAGACAAGAGGCAGACCGTTTGCTCCCACAGAAGAGAACCCCCGAAGTGCTGGGCATGGAACTCAGTCGGTAGTTTACCTCCTTGGCACGCACAAAGCCCTAGGTTCAATTCCCAGAACTGTATAAGCTGAGGAGAGTGGTTCTCGTTTGTAATTCTAGCACTTAGGAGGTTGAGGCAGGAGTGATCGAAAGTTCAAGGTCAAATTTAGCTAAGTAGGGAGTTTGAGGCCAGCCTAGGCTACAGCCTTGTCCCAGAGGTGTGAAGAGAGAGGCTGGAGAGATGACGAGCATGAGAATCCGAGCTCGGCAATCCAGCAGCTATGTAAAAGGCCAAGTATGGTGTTTACTCCTGTAATCCCAGGCCTAGGCGGGCTGAGGCAGGCAGATCCTCTGAGCCCAATGGCCAGCCAGCCTGGTAGAACCAGAACTCCAGTTCTAATGAAAGACCCTATCACTAAAACTAAGGTGAAAAGTAAATGAAGACACCTGACATAGACCTCTGACCTGCACACAAAGACACACACGCACACGTACGCACACAAACACAGTTAGGACCCCTACATTGCCAAGTCACAGACCTGCTTCTCCCCTTCCCACACATGTCACAGAAAGTTGGGCAGAACTCTCCTGAGTGTGTTTTCCTAAGAGAGGCAGCTTAGCCCCGGTTGCTGGGCTCTGAAGATCACAAAGCAGAAGGGACCAAGCAGGCGATTTCCGAGACTGATTGCCATAGGTTGTGCTGCAGGTAGTGGCGCTCACCTTCTCCAGCCTGCCCTGTGTCCTCCCAGCGAGCAACACCAGTCCTTCTCAGGACAGCATCGTGATGGAGAGGAGCAGGGGCTGGGGTAGGAAGTGGGGAGTCTGACTGTTGCTCTGTGAGCCCTTCTTTTCCTGGAGAGGCCTTGGAATGAGCAGGTTGCTTAGGCACAGTGAGTGCCTCAGTTCCGTGGGAGGCAGAGTGTTCGAAGAGAACAGGGGAGACAAGGCATGGCACCCAGCATCAGTCCAGAACAACCGTCATGCCTAGAAGCAACAGTCAGCTTCCCAGACCTGCTTGGCTCCCCTGCTCCTCCCCCGGAGGACCGTGTTCTCCACAGCCACGTTTGCAGCCACCCTAGGGATGAGTTTGGGTAGATGAGAGGTGGGCCCAGTCATTAAAGTTGCCGAAGCATGTCTGGACTGATAGAGGGCTGGACAGGCTGACATCTACCAGAACTCTTCTCAAGAAGCATTCTGTAAGTGACTCATGAAATTCATTGTTAGAATTCTTCTAGAGGGTATGGTGGAGGTGTGGCTGGGTAGGGCTGAGCAGTGAGACACACACCCCTGTGAAGGACTGTCTCCCAGAAGCCAGGTGGTTCGGTGACTGCCTCCCCAGGAGAGCGGCAACATGTAGGTCTCAGCCACACAGCACGCCTCCAGAGCTGTTGTAGCTCCCAGGCCCTCCTCCAGCCTCCCTTGCATCCCCTAACAGCACACTCACAGAGCAGGTGTGACAGGGTGTCTAGGCTGTTACCTGCCTGGAATGTCCATGTATCAGGGGTGATTCGGTGGCTGGAACCCTTTCAGGGTCAGTCAAATAAGCCCATTGCCTTGCAGGGCCCAGAGCCTCCCTAAAACAAAGCCTGCCTTTAGGCAATCCTGCATCCCCGGGTGAGCCTTCACTGGTAAGGCGAGCATTGAGAGGCTGCGGCCAACACTCTCCAGAGCCAGAAAATGCTGGAGTCAAAGCGCAAAGCATCCTTTCCCCCAAACGAGAGGAACAAAGCCTATGGAAAGTAAACAGCAGTATGGGTGCTGGCCGTGGGTATCGGGGCCTACACTCTGGCTGCAGCCAGAGCAGACCCATCGGGGTAAGGCAGCCTGTTTACTAGTCATGGGGCTGGAGGATTGTGACGATGGGGACCAGCCAGTGCCACCCGAGATGGGGTGGGGAAACAGCGAACTTCGCTTAGTGTTTGTTGAATGAGCATCTACTACGTACTTGGCGCTACACCACAAACTGTGCATGCTCTCCCATTTAATGCTTACGCAGTCCTGAAGGTGGCACCTACTGATGGAGCCGTCAAAGCATGGGGTAACAAGGGGACTTGCCCACTGTTACACTCACCATCAGCAGCAGGGTGTGACCCATCTCTCCCCTTAAACAACAGGACATCTTTCAAAGTCTAGGATGCTGCAGTTCTCAGACCCTGCCAGTTGGCTGGAGAGCAGCTGCCCACCACTGAAAGAGACTGCCAACAACACTTCCATATGCTCACTGCCCCCTCAGCAAGCCAGGGCATATGGCTCGGTAGCCCAAACATCAAATAGCAACAAGGCCCACAGGTTGGCAAACTCTGGGCCCCTCTCATTTCCTCTTCCCCGAGACCTGGCAGAGCTATCACCTTGGCAGCTTTTGTAGCCTCCACCCCAAATTCCAAGTGGCCGGCACTTACAGTAAGAATGTAAGAAAAGACACCTGAGTGACTCACAACGAGCAAACAACTGTGCCCTGTGGTGGGCATCTGAGTATCAAAGGAGAAGGCTGTGTCTGGTTCCTGTCTCAGCCATCCCCCTGGTACAGAGCTGTACTGGTCCAGTTCAGCTTTCATCGGCCATCTTCAATCTCCCTGATGTTCCAGCTGGCCAGCCCCAGACCTCCACATCCAAAGTCAGTTTCACCTGGCTCTGGCAAGCATCAAACTACAGTAATCTACCACAAACAACCCTCGAATATGTCTGCCATGGGCTAATGTTACAAGCAGGGTGTTGCCTCTGGATACAGCCTATCGAAAGGCGGAGGGGGCAGTTAAACCTCGCCATCAGCAAACCAAAGAGTGAGCCTGGAAATTGATGGGCCATACTCAGTTCGGCTCTGGCTCCCTCTGCCAGCAATGCCAAACCCATTCCACAGACCCAGAAGGAAACGCTGAGGAGAGACTTTCAAACATACTCCTTTTGCCAAGCCCATTGGCCTGGTCCAGGGGTTAAGCTTAGGATGGCTCCCAGCTCAGATCCAAGGCTCAAAGGTTAGGCTAGCGGAGGGGGAAGGTGGCAGCGGGCTGCAGCCGGCAGTGGCGGCAGAGTCCTTACCTTCTCCTCTGTGGACAATGTGGCCAGCTGTTTCTGCTTGTCGATGTTCTCCAACAGGCACCAGCACACTCTCTTCTTCTGCTCCTGTGAGTAAGCCTCCAAAGTGAATAAGCACTCTGCCTTCTGACGTCAGGAAGAAGAGAGAAAGAAATGGGTGGTCAGGGCTGCTCCCTGACTCAAGGGGCTCCAGGGCCCAAGCCCATCCCCTAGGCTCCAGAGGGCGAGGCTACAGCAGGGAAGGGAGCATTGGCTGAGAACAACAAATGCACACGGATATCTAATGACTTTGAGGTAGTCAGAGGAGCAGGGAAGTGGGGCCATTTGGGAGCCACGAGGCCACAGTTTGGATAAAGGAGGGAGGCAGTAGCTCTCTACGTGGTGGAAGCCTATGGAGAGCTACAGGCCAGAGGGTGAGGTAACCCTTGGAACAGGCAGCACCAGGCAGTAGCTGGGGATTGTATAGGAGAAGCTAAAGGACCAAACCCATGAGTTGGTGCTCTCCGTGGGTACCACCCTCTCTCAAGGCACCCTCTTCAGATCACAGGCCAAGGTTAGCTGGGATGGATGGACATAAAAGCAGACCAGAGCCCCTTCCCAACTTGTAGAATGGGCGGTCACAGGCCCAGCTCCAACTCTAACACTACCCAGCACCTGAGCTGGGTCTCTCATCAACTGCTATGCAGTATCAGTCTGGCTGTCATTTGAATCTTGCTGATGACAAACGCCTAGAAGGCCCTCTCCATTTGGGCCTAGCACAGTGCCAGGTAAGTATTGGCTTTGGTAAGCTCTGGCTGCCTAGAACTTCCATGATGACACAGACCCAGGGCAGCTTTGATACAGCGCCAAGAAGTCAGCCCCTGGGGCAGTCAGGACAGTCACGGGGCAGGGTAGGAAGGGTAGGTCCAAGAGCGCAGGGTCTTCAGAGCAGTGTTGTCACTGTCCCCCTCCCCCTACCAGGATCGGAAGACAAATTCTTCTTCACCCTGTTAAGGAGCTAAGAGCATGCTGGGGAGAAAGAGCATGTATTGACCCAGTCTTTCCATTTTGCAGACCTGGTTTGAATGCCAGCTTTGCCACGTCCTAGCTGCCAACCTCTAGAGAGTCAGAAGCTTTATATAAAATAGAGGCATTGTACCCACACTAGACCTATAAAGCAATAAGGACTACCATAGGCCCCAACACACAGTAGGGCTGTTAATTCTCAGCATCCAACCCTCAGGAACGCCGCCCTCCAGGGCAGGGACACCTCCCGTGCTACGTCCCCGGAGTGCTTGCCAGTCTCTCATGCTGCAAAAGACGGAGACACTTTCTTCCTAAGAGCTCGGTGGGAGGGAGTTGAGAGGGTGAGCTGTGGCGAGCCCACGCTTCCACTGAAAGTCAGGTCCCTCTACTTCCCAGACCACTCCTACCTGCTGCAGGGCAAACAACCTCAGGATTCCTGAGGGGGAAGTCCAATGAGCAGTGAGCCATGGCTCCCTGTTTCACCCTGTTCCCCTGGTGGGGTGCGACCAAGAACATCCTTTCCAATTTGGAAATGCCATTTCTCTACAAACATGGCCCAGCCTGGCCTGGTCTTACCTCACTGCATGGGCTTCTGAATATCTTCTACCTAATTTATTCACTTTTATAATATATTCTGTTATCTGTGATCTCTGTTATCATTTTGATCTGGGCAGTTTCATGAGGAAGCAGAGAGGGCATGGACTCTTTATTCTTATTTTATTTTTGTGGTGCTGGGGATCAAACCCAAGTTCATGTACACGCTAGCCAAGCACGCAACAGGATTTCATGGTCCTTTAGCTCAGGCTGGCCTGGAACTCACTTTGTAGTCTGGCCTACCCAGGGACATGTGAACCCCTTGCTACCTCTGGACTACAGACATGAGCTACCATGCCTGGTTGGGGTGTGGATTGTTATTCCTCTTTATGGAAGGGGAAAACCAAGGTTTAGAGTGGCCAAGGAGTCCTCGGCATCTGCGGCCAACGAATTGGAGAGACCTTGAGCGGGGAGAGCCACCTGCTGTAATTTCATCTCTGAGCCCTGGGAGACGCCACTCTGGTGAGGCTTCTCCACCCCATTGCTGGCAGGACTGCGCTGACTCACAGCCTGGAGGCAACAGGAGTGTCACGCCCCGGGAAGGAGCTGCATGTAGGTCAGGGGGCTCTCTAGCTGGGGTGGTCACTAGCAGCTCCAGCACGGCAAGTCTCTCCCTGGAGAGGCACAGGAAAGCCTCTCGGAGGAGCCAGCTTTCCTACCCCCAGTCCTGCACTGACCTCCACAGCATCAAGTTCTTCGGCAGCCGTGCCTTGGTATCCCTTCCCGACAGACTTAAGAGGGAGCAGCTGTGACCATTCCATTTGACTGAAACCCTCAAGAAACACTTCCTAGGAGGGCTGTGAGACGGCTTTCTTCCCTGAGACAAATACCAGGTCATTTGTAATGATTACATAAAATACGCACTGCAGCCAGCACCTGAGCCCAGAGCCTCCCAGGGAATCTCCTTTCACAGAGCGGTGTCCCCACATCAGGGATAGGTGACCTTACAGTCAGTCTCAGCAGAGGGTAGGACTGCTTCTGACAGCTTGAAACTAAATCCTGATGCAAGGCCTGAGAACCTAAAAAGACTTCCTCCACCCTCAGGCCCTAACGCCTGGTGGGCTGTCTTAGAAGGACAAACCTTTATTGGAAGGAGCCTGAGTTTCCAAGACTGTCTTAGCCAAGAGAGAGAGCCAGCTCCCTGAAGAGACTAAATCCCTACCTGCCCAAATCTGTCCAAACTGTGAGTCCTCATGGCCTGCCCAGCTGGCCCCACATGTGACCCATCTGTCATAATTTCATGTGTGCTTCAATGACCCAATTAGTTGGTTCTAATTCTGACTTAGGCAGTGGCATCAAAGCAGACTCCAGGGTCAAGTCTGTAAGCCATCCTAAAGGCACCTTCATGCTGTTCCTTCAGTGGCTTGGTCTTCTGATTGTGCGGTGCTTGACCACGCACAGGCTTCTCAGTCACATAAATCTGAGCCCGCAGCACCGGGGTGGGGGTGGGGTCTGTACTTGACCGTGACCTCAAATCCAAGCTGATTGCCAGCTTCCCTTGGCTTCTTTAAAAACCCTAACCTCCTTGCTCCTGAATTAATTTTATCTTTGTGAAAACCCAAACACCTTCAGCAGTAACTGAAGCCTGCTCATTTGCTTTGACAAACATGTTCCATCTCATTCTCTCCCAATGAACTGAAGAGGCAGGTTAGGCAAGGAAGACCCTGCTGCCACCATCCCCCCTGCCCCCCAACTCCCAATGAGAAAACCTAAGATTCTGAGAGGTCAGATCGTAAGGAGACTCTGGCTGACTCCAGAACCTGCAATCTTGCCAGGTCTGTGTAACCATGCAGGTGTGTTAGGTGGGAAGTGAGATAGCACACCTAGCTGTCCTTCTAAAAGATCAGTGAAACCTCTAATGGAGGGTAAGAGAATGTGAGAAGCCCTTCCTCCTGCTGTAATCTAATTAGCTGCCATTCACTGAGCATGATGAGTGTTGGGCTCATGGCTAAGGGTTTTAGATGCATTGTCTTGTTGAATCTCATTTAAACATTACACTCCCTCAAATAAGACCTTCTTGCCTATGTCAGGAATAAGTAACCTACCCTAGATCACTCAAGAAATGGCAGAGCAAGATGCATATCCAGGTCCTCCTCATTTCCAAAACCAGCTCCTTCAATGAACGGAGTCAGCCCCACATTCCAAAGGAGGGAGTGTGGTTCCCGAACAATGTGCCCCATTCTCTGAAGCCGGCCCTGGGTTGCATCTGTCCCAGGTTTGCAAGGACTGGGGGACACCTGTCTTTGGAATTAAGACTGCCTAGAGCCGCACTTCTAATCCCAGCACTCAGGAGGCAGAGAACACACCTCTGAGTTTGAGGCTACTCTAGTCTATACAGTGAGTTGCAGGAGAGCCAGGGTTACACAGAGAAAACATGGCTCAAAAAAAAAAAAAAAAAAAAAAAAAAGGCTGCTTAGGGTGAGCCTACCCAGGACAAGGCTGAGCTGCTCCTCACGGTAGCTGTGGTCTGAAGGCAGAGGGGGAAACCCTTTCCAAGTCCTCCCCAGGTTTCTTCTTCAGGTGCCACTTGCATATCAGGCAATGAAGACTAAACTATTCCATAGAACCCTAACTACGATTTGTTTGGGGCTCTCTGTGGGGCCCAGCAACACCTGTGTCAGGAAGGCTTAGGGCTGTGAGCAAGCAAGGAGTGTGGTCCTCCCTGCACGCAGGCTCCGCCCAGCCCTCTTATGAAGAGAGGCTCCCTCATGCACTCTCCGGGTCTCTCAGGGTTGGACCGCCTGGTGCTTTCCGGAAATTCAAGGCCTCGGATCAATAGCCTTTCCGCCAGTCTTTAGAGAACTAGAAAGGAGGTCTCAGGCGCCAAGGGGCACAAGTGCTTTTCTCCAGGAAATCAAAACACCAGTCTGGCAGGAAGCTCTCTTGCTGTTAGAGAACCTGGAGCCTCATTTCAGAAGCCAATTGGAGAATGTGGGAAGCCAGGGCACAGCCCTGTCACCACCTGTCCCCCTTCTATACTTCACTAGCTCGGCTCCATGGTGGAACCGAAACCCCTCCAATGCTGAAGGGATCTCACCAGCCAGCCCTGTGCCCCGCTGGGCTGTAGCTGACACAGAGGAGGACCTCCACAGCCCACACGTCTACTTTCACGCATCTGACTTCCCCAGTTCTGCTCTGATACCTTCTGCCTCTTGGCAACTCTCAGCACCCCTAAGTGAAGCTCTCAGCAAACTTTCTTGTCCCTGGGGTCTGAAAGATGTTTAGCTCTAATCTTAGCCAGGAACTGGAAGAATGCTTTTCAATCCCAAATGGCACCAGTTCCTTCTCAGAAAGGTATATCCCTCTCTGCCAGCCCCTTGGGTCGTTCCCCATCCATATGGACAGGCTACCAGGACAGTTGGCAAGACACAAGACAGCAAAGGGCAGGGGTGGATTGGGCAGATGCCACATGTCAGCACAACAAGGCTGGGGACAGAAAATTACCCTGGAAACTGAGAAGAGCTTGGGTGACTCGGTGGCTCTAAAATTTTTCAACACCAAGGACCCACTGGTTAAAGTCCTACAAACCACATCAAGCAAAAAGCTGTTTGCTTGGTTTTGCTCCTGAAAGGTACAGCTGTCTAAGCCTACATGAGCTTCTAGTCAGAGATCACCAAAAGTGTCAGTCCCTCTCGTGGGAATCACGCTTGCTTTTAGCCTGTGCTGTCTGACCCAAATTACCTTGGGGCCTTTGAAACACGGACAAGCCTTAGTAAGAGGGGAGGTGGGTGGCACTTCCTGGAAAAAGGAGGGTGAAAGAGTCAGGCGAGGGAGTTGGACAGTCTCCAGAAGAAGGGCCACTAAATAAATAAACAGGCTAGTGTGCAGCTGCCAGGCCACACCCTCAGGACGCCCTCAGGTGCAGGGATGAGGGAGGTCCCAAGCAGTGTATCTCAGCAGCCACCCCGGATACCATCTGTTTAGCTGTCCTTTAACACAGAGGTAAGAGCAGGGTCGGCTGTGTTCTACAGAGAAAGAAATGGCCCCTGACTTCGTCTTGGGACACTGTAAGAGTATATGGAGGTCAACCTCAAGTTGGTGTCCTGGAGTACCAGATCACACTGCATTCTCCTTTGGTTCGGAGAGAGGGACTCACCTCTGCCAGGTACAGCACACAGAATTTCAAGTCTTCCAAAGGACCTTTGAAGGGAACCAAAAGAAAAGAAAGACACACATTAGGCTTGGCAACAGAATCAAAGCCCTGTTGGACTCACTAAGGAAGCTATGTGAGGTGCCCCTGGAACATGAACGAGAAGGAAGGTGTGGGGAGCAGAACAGTCTCTAGAGCAAAGATCACTAACTCACCTGTCCAGGTGATGCACAGTTGGAAGGCTTTTGCCTGCAAGGTCATCCTGACCCAGGGAATGCTGGAACCTCATCCTTGGGAGACCCTCTGCCTGCTAATGGCCAGGTGCAGGGTGCTGTCTGCGTTCCAGGAGGCCTCCTCTACCCCAGAATCTTTGCAATAAGGGGCATAGAGGCAGCACACTTCTGGGTTTTCTCTTAAACAATCTACTGTGTTTGCCATTTCGAAATTCGGCAAGGAGACTTTTGATTCTCAGGTGGGCCTTGTTCCTCGCTAAGGGAAGCGCTGGTCAAGATGGGTCAGCCTTCAGGCCTATCTCCATGCATCCTGGGAGACACTTTTCAACATGACCATGCTCTCTAAGGCCTTCATCCTCGGTCTAGGACTGCAAACTGAACAACTGGAAAGCACAGGGAAGAGTCTTACTGAGCAAGAACTCCAGCAGAGGGGCAGGGGTGAATAGCATGGCCAAGAGCATGGCAATGGAGATATGCCAGTGAGCACAGAAAAGCACAGCATCCCACCTGCCCTGCTCGCTTCAGCCTCCCCTCAGGACTTGGCCTCACTCTCCATGAAGCACTCATCTGGACACAGGCCTAGGAAGGCTGGAAACTCCTTGCACGCCCAGCTGTTGGCCTTACCAAGCAGTGTGTCACTTCTGAGGAAGGTAACTATCCAACACAGGTAACAGTAAGCACTTCAAGTGTGGGGACCCGGAGTAGCACAGCGATTGGAGCCGACTGCTGCCCCAAATGCTTCCACAGGTCAACTCGGGGGCTAAAAGCAGCTCCTCGGGAGCTCCATTACATTGCCATTCAGCAGGGCATGGAGGTGGACGCTTTTAATCCCAGCGCTCAGGAGGTAGAGGAGGTGGATCTCTGTGAGTTCATGGCCAGCCTGGTCTACAGAGCAAGGCCAGGTCATCCAAAGCTACACAGAGAAACCCTGTCTTGAAAAAACAAAACAAAATAAAATGTCCCATAGTAAATGGGGAGTATACTCTGGACTAAATCTTCTCTCCACCTGGAGGGGAGAGACTTAGAGACTGAGGAGGGAGAGAGCCCTGACTTAGAAACCTGTAATGTTTAAGAAAATAGATCTCAGTGTCTCTGTGGGTTCTAGTGCTGAGATGGAGAAACAAGGAGAGGGGTTCATTTTGCTTAAGAAAACATACTGAGGGGTTGGAGAGACGGCTCAGCAGTTAAGAGCACTGGTGGCTCTTCCAGAGGACCTGGGCTCAATTGCCACTTGGTAACTCACAACTATCCATAACTCCAGTTCCAGAGGATTCAATACCCTAACACAGACATACATGCAGGACAAACACCAAAGCACATAAAATAAAAACAAATAAAGCATTTTTTAAAAAAAGAAAAGAAAAATATACTGAAATGTTTCCTAGCCAACCCTAGTCCAAGAGAGAGCCATTGCAACACACATAAGAAAGTAATAGAAGCCTAGGTTCGGGGGACAGGCACTAATGGAAGCAGAGGCTGTAAAGGTACATCACAGAGCAGGACTCGGAGATGAGAGCTAAGGCTGCGGAAACACTGCCAGACAGTCCTTACATCAGGAAGCCACGATAACGTCTCTGTGCTTTGACACCAGCCCTGCCCCCTGCCCCCCAACCCCTCCCCGCCGCAATGCTGCAAACCCTCCCTGACATCTGTTCCCCGCCCAGCCTTGTGTTGGCAGCAGTGCGACGGTAGGATGGAAGGGAGCAGTGCTCAGCACAATTCGGAGCCTCATAAAAGGACGACAAATAAGGGAGCTGAGGGGCATTGTCTGCTGCGCTGGGAAAGCTGCAGAGAGAACTTCCGCCCTGCTGGAAGAGCCGAACACCCAGGCAGCACACACTGGGGGTTGCCTTGACCCACACCAGCTGCCTCTGCCATTTTGTTGCTCATCAGGGGAGTCTTTAGTTCCATGGTGGGGGCCTAACTCCCCACCATGTAAGGCATGGGCCATGCAGGAGGCTCCCTAATCATGGGCTAGGTGGAGCCAGAGAAGGCTTCCCGGCCCATGTCTGCCCATCTATCACTTACCCAGAGAACATCTTACTGCTGTTTGAGATTCACCAAACCTTCTCTACTAGTGGAGGCAGGCCAAAAGAGTTCTTGCCTTCATTCTCCACATACAAAGGCAGGCTCAGGGATGGGACAGCAAACTGCATGATCAGTAAGTGGCCGAGCTGAGATTTGGATCTCAGGAAGAAAGCTGCCCCCAAAGCTTGGATTCCTAATCCTATATCATACTGCTGCTCTGCCACAGGCTTTCTGCAGTTCTACCAGGCTAGGAGCTCCAGAGTGGAGAGGCTTCTCCCACAGCCCTCACTGCACTGGCCAGTACTGAGATGGACATGGAGTACAGCTCAGAAAATGTCAAGCAAGCATTCCAGCAGCTGGGGCCAAAGCAGCTGAGTTTCCAAGCTGGGATCCTGGATCCCCTGCCTGGAGAGCCCGTGAATCAGACAGACATTTCCAGGCCAGGCCTAAGAACAGGCAAGGCCAAAAAGACACACTGTGGGCATGATGCTGGCCGCCTGGGAGGCAGAAACACAAAGAGCAGCAAAACCAGCAAGCAGCAGTGGCAGGAAGACACCACAACGAGCCACAGCTGGCCGGAGATGTCCCAACTGTTAGCACCAGCTCTCTGCCCGTCCCCATCTCATCGCCCGCCATTCAGTCCCGATGAACACTGGGAGAAGCTGGCAGGAGGAGGCACTACAAGAGTGCCCACCAGTCTGGAGCTTGGGGTGGGGGGAGGCACCCCAGCTCCCAAGCTAAGGCAACCTTTCTGGTCTCTTTCTAGTCATTTATTGTTTACAAAAACAAGCATCCACTGGTCACCTGATATACACCATGCTTCCTTCTAAGTCCAAGGCATACGGTTGACTAGCAGGGCTAGGCCCTAGCAAGTAAGTCACAAAGGAATGAGTCCTTGGTCCCATGAATAGGGTGGATTCTGCCCTGCTAGGGAGCAGGACTTGCCAGCCCCAGCCTGCCAAGAAGGCCAGCTACTTCTTTGTTTAACACCTTTATGACCCCTAAATTGAACTCTGTATACATATTGACTTGAAAGTGAGGAGAAACTTAGGAGTCTTGTGCCGTGGTTAATTAGAAACCATTCTGACACTCCAGCTAATCCCCAAACATATCTCTTAAAAGCCTCACTTGTAATAGTGGGCTTCTTTGGGGCATATGGGAGGGGCCAAGAAACAGCTCCAGCCTCAGAACACCGGGTCCCACAGCTGACTCTGGCTGCTGCAGAAGGAGCACTAGACTTTGGCAGAACATGGAATCTATCTCAGGTGAGGCAGGGTGACACAAAGGCTTCATTTGGTGTCTGGAAAGAAAGCTAAGCCCTGGACTGTCAATTAGTCATTTCTTTCCATCTTAGCAGGCCTAGGATCCCCAGACTCTCCAATCTCTTAAGCCTGCGGTCTACCAAGGAAATCCGGTGTTGGCACACATCCTTCAGGCCGACCAGGTGATCATGCGCACGGTCACCTTGCCTGAGATGTGCTCCCTGAGCCACCCTTAGTCTCGTGTAGCTGTCCCACTGTCGACAGGCAGACGTGGTCTCAGCCCCAGCAAGCCACATCTGCTTGCAGCAGCCTCTTGGGGACTCCTCTCCCCACCCTGAACCCAGTAGAGAGGAGGGTGTCCAAACCCTTCAAGTTTCAAATCCAGTCCTGGGAGTCCAGGAACCCAGCCAGCTCCCACCCAATGTGGAAGCAGAGTAAAATGAATCCTGGCCAATTTCTCCCAGGAGCCCCAAGGGTCCAGTTTCCCAGAGGGAAGTGAAGGGGCTCACTGAATCCTTCCTTCACAGAGAAAGTGTGAGGGGGAAAGGAAGGGCCCACGGACGTTACAAGCACATTTTCTTGCAGTAGGGAAGCCAAGCCTGGGCTGCCAACCCCGAGACCATTGCCCTCTCTACCCTCCGACCCCAGAGCCACGCGAAACGGTGCTCCCCTCATTTTTTTTCCTCCTTCTGTTTAGCAGGAAGCTGAGTCGGTGAGGGACTTGTGTGGCCCCGGACCTTCAGTGTACACGGCTGTCAGAGTTCAGTTCCCGGGGCATCTAGTGCATGGTACTGAGCACTGCTCTGCGACACGCACCTTTAGCTTAACCAGGTCCCAGCTCGGCAGAGCTGGGGGCATGGCAGAGAAGCCAGGCTGACTACACTAAGCATCTGTGTGTGAGTATGTGAGCGCAGAGGAAGGCGGGAGAGTAGCAGGAAGCCAAGTGCAGATCACTGGAGGGCAAAGAGAAACCATCTGGAATACCAGAGCCAGTGTCCAAAAAGCTGAGAGTCCTGCTCTTCCAAATGCCCCATGGTCCTGAGGCTAGTATCTTGTTCTCTCTCTCCTCTTAGTGGCTTCCCTTGCCCTCCTATCAGTAGCCACACTAGTCCTTGAGCAGGACAGAGCTAGGCAGGGAGCGGTGTGAAGGACTTCCCCTGGGGAGGCCAGTTCCCAAGGAGGCAGAGGTGCCAGGAGGCCAGGGCACCAGGCACACAGGATGGCTTTGCAAGCAGTCAGGAAGTTCTCCTGGAGCAAAACCCGCCAAAACAGAATTTTTTCATGGCTAATATTTTCCTCCCATGCCCCTGCTACCGTGAGCTCTCACAGGTCTGTTGTTGTTTGCATAATCTGGGAGAGGAAACCTAGCCCCTTTCTGCTGAGACCTCAGGCGCCAAAGCCTGTGGCTGGACAGATACTCCCAGCTGGCTTTCCGTTCCCTGGTCCCTGGTGGGCCAGGGCGCCATGGAAAGTTTGGGGTTAGAAATTCCCAGCTTGCTGCTGGTGCTTTGCTCACTGGCCCCATCCAGGCATGCTCCAGCTTCCCAAGGCTCTGGCTAGGCCCACACGGCTGGCTAAAATGGGGACTCGTCCACAGATAACTGTCAAGAAGCCTTTACTGGGAACCTGTTCAAAGCCGGACACTCTACATAAATGACCTAACTTAACCCCACACCCTTCTGAAATGCTATTATTATCCTACTTTGCAAAGAGGAAATGGGTTCAGAGAAGTTAAACAACTTCCCAAGGCCACAGCAGAACTGAGGGGTTTGAACACAGGGCTTGGGCTCCAGAGCTCTACCTACCCTTCTCCTTGGAAGCTCCCTAGGATTAGAAACCTACAGAGATCAAGGTGTAGTAGAAGGCAGCTTGCCATCCTAGGGTGCAACATCTGACAGGCCCAGGCAGGCCCAGCACGTTCTCAGGTGCCCCACTGAGCCTGGCAGCCAGCTTTTCACAAACTCCCTAGCTGAACTTCATGCTTCCCTTGGGGTGTCCAGGTCCTTCTTACCCTCCTGTAACTTCACACTCTGGAGGTAGAGGGGATTTCTCAGAACGACACAGCGGCCTGGCTCATCCTCCTTCGTGAAGAGCAGCAGATCCGTGTAGGCAAACAGTGTCACCTGTTCAGAGAGAAAGCAAACACAACTGTCTGCTTTGCTGTCCCCAAGGAAGAAGGGAGCCACAAGGTCCACTGGAGGTCCAGAAAACATCCACATCATGTCGAGCAGAACCAAAAGGAACTCCAAGTGTGACCCTGCTAAGGACCAAGGCCTGCTCTGCTGTGGAGGCATCTGGTTTTCTATACTTCCCCTGATTGAAGTAGAAAAAGTACAAACAAACCAGAAGAAACAATGGCTCTCGCCCCTATGGCGACCAGCTCTGTCAGTCTCTCTATGGCCACAGTGCCCCCAGCTCACCTCCCTTAGAGGAGCCCTACTCAGGCCCTGGGGGCTCTGCTGACCACACCCCTGGCTCCCTCAAGCTTCTTCTATAAGCTCTCTGTAATGTGAAAAAAAGCATCGTGAGGTAATACCAAATTTCTTGCAGATAGTTTTGTAGTGTACTGATGAGAAATTGGTTCAGAAAAACAGTGGCTACTTACAATCCAATACAGGCTTGGACATAACTGGTAATCTCCTTTATGCACCGAAAACAAGAAAAGGCTATTTTTAAACACTATAGGTAAACTGTCAGATGCACTCAGCATATTTTTATGCTAAACAAAAATCCACTTGGGTCTCCATGTCCACTAAGGTTTATGCTGTTCTTTTCTTTGTCTGTCCTGCAGTAGCCTTTCCTTGGATCCATAAAGTCCTATTTCAGATCCTATAATAATAACGATAATAATGATGAATTCCTGATTATGGGAATTCCTCCTCAAGGGGTCAAATCTGACCCTCCATCTCTTCTGAAGCAGGAAGACCATGCTAGAAGGGCTAGGCACACCCGGAAGGCCACAGGGAGTGTGTGATTTGTTAAGCATGTTTAGAAAGCCGGCATGCTGACATTTAGCTAGAAGCTGTCAAAGATGATCCCACAGTCCCATCTCTGAGGCTCTTTTATAGAAATGCAAGAATATATAAATACGAAGATATGAGGACTTTCTCAGCAGCACTTCAGTATTTAAAAAAATAAAGCCGGGCATGGTTGTATGCATCTACAATAGCCTGGCAGTCTGGTAGCCAGGCAAGAGAACTGTGAGTTACAGGCTATCCCAGGGAATACAATGAGCTCTAAGCTAACCTGGGCTACATGGTGAAAACGTGTCTCAAAAAAATGTATCCCTGTCCATAAACACATATGTGCATATATGTCTGTGTGTATGCATATGTGTATATATATGTATATATGTAAGATATGCCAGATATATTCAAAGGCCTACATGCTATCTTAAGCATCACAGGAACACAGAAGCTGGAAGTAATTAGGACCACAGAGACAATTCAGGGATGTCCTTAAGCAGGTTATCTCAGGGCTTGGTCTTCTTCTAATAGGTCCCAAACACAAAAGCTCTAGACCTCTTTGACAGAGGGATCTCCCTGCCCAGCCCAGCTCAATACGGGGCAACAGAGGCGTCCAGCTGCTGACCACCTACACCTGCCCTGTTACGTTCTCACCTAAACAATCACTGGCCTTTACAGCTCAGATGGGCTAAGTGACTTCTCCATAGCCACACAGCTGGGGATCATCCCTCGGATCTGCCTGCTCCTAACGCTCGCATTAGACAGAGAGGTGGTATTGTGCCTATAGCAGAGGAGACAAATTCAGTAAGCAAGTGTGGGAAGGAAAATGGTGGCTTGCTTAGGAAACTCCTGGGAATGGACTATCTCAGGAGCGTCTGCAAAGTCAAGCAGCTGCTATTCTAGGCAAACACTCATGTTCCCGCAAAAAAACATGTTCCCCAGTCAGGGAAGGTCTGGATGTTGCCTCCAGACCCACTGGGAAGCTGGCAGAAGAAAGAAGGGCCTCTATTAAACAAAACAAAACAATAACAAAAGAAAGCCTAGGGCTGCATGGAAGACTTGTGCGGGAGGGGCCACAAGGTAAGAAAAGCCCCAGGCCGCCACCCCAGCCCGGTTCCCAGAGTAGAGAGTATGGTCTAGACAGGAAGTAATTAAGGCATGAGAGTTCCCACAAAGGTCAGTCAGGCAAAGGCCAGAGCTGGCACAAGGCTGGCACAAGGCAGATGGCAAGCATGCCAGGGCAAACATGTGGACCCTGCTCTCCTGGACCCTTCAGGCAGGAGCCCCAAAGTCCATCAAATAGTGATCCCCTATCTCCATAGCCCAGTTACCTGATGCTTTCCACCACTGGCCTGGGGCCTTGGCAAGTCTTCCTCACACTTGCTTCTAGGATATATGTATTTTGCTGAGTTCCAAGACTTAGTCATAGAATCCTTACGACTTGGAGGGTGACTTCTCCCAAGTGGCCCTAACCAAAGCCTTCTGGGCACTTGGCCCTAGGGCTGGGTCTATAAACAACACCTTTGTGCCTTAGTTAATTGTAAACCTGATGAGTCAGTGTGAAAGTGAAGGTGTGGCATCCTGGACTTCATTCCTGGAACCAAGCAAAGGCCTGGCTGAATCCTCAATGACCAGAACTGGTATCAGAATGTGTGTATAAGAGGCTGTCTTGAGCCTGACTTTGTGGCATACACCTTTAATCCCAGCACTCAGGAGGCAGAGGCAGGCAGATCTCTGAGTCTGAGGCCAGCCTGGTCTACAAATCAAGTTCCAAGATAGCCAGGGCTACACAGATAAAGCCTGTCTCAAAAAAACCAAAAATATAAACAAACAAAAAGCAAAAAGGCTGCCACAAAATGCCAATTTGATCTGGGTGGGTGTGCATTCAGCATGTTTGTGACTTCTGGATGGGAGAGGGCAGGGCAGTTTGTGCGGTGGGACTAGAGCAGCTCCCTGCCATCACCATGCTCAGAGGAGAGATGTGCAAAAGAAGCAGAGAGAGAACATTGAAGAAATACAGAGCTTCCAGTTAGCTCTTTCCTGTTCGTAGTTCCACTCCATGGAGGGGCCACTCATACTCATTCAGAAACTCCTTTGGGAAAGTTATTTCCTGGAGAATGACATATACATAACTAGAATCTATGACTCCTGGGGGCTCAAGGGTATGAAAGTTCTCAGAAGCTACCCAATGCCCAGCGATAGCTGCTTTTCATTTTCAGTCTGAGGAACATGAGATGGTACCAAAGCCCTCCCATGCAGCTGCCATGCTACTGGGGGAAAATGGATGTTAGTTACTCTTCTTGTCCTCAAACTACTTCCTTCAGACCTAAAGGGGGGAGTTTCTTTTAGTTCTCAGCTTCCAATGATCCAGGAAGCAAGGCGTGTGTGTATGTGTGTGTGTGTGTGTGTGTGTGTGTGTGTGTTGGGGGGTGAAGGGAGGTGGGGTACAGCTATAGTTTGCTATAGTTTGGTTTAACAAACATACCAAAAGCACCAGGGATCATGGAAAGTATTACTCAGTCAGAGAACCAAGTACTTAATCCTGGCTCCATTTCCTACCAGCCTTGAGATTCTTGAGTCCTGGTTAATGTCCCAGGAGCCTCAGTTTCCTCACTGTTCATGCTTTTTCTCTTTTGGTATGAGGATATTGCAGGTCTAATTGGGATCATGTATGTAGCATGGGATCATACATGTAGCATATATGATCAGTGAGGATATACAGCAAATGACATGCCTAATGTTTGTGGATTTAACGGTAAGCAAGACCAGAGAGAATGAATTAGACACATGAGTATATTCCAGATGGCCGCTGCCCCTACCTGGCTTCTTCTAGGCACGTTAAATGCACAGTCACACTTCTCCAGCTCTGGCTCTGCACGCCTCACCTGCAATAACACACTGAGGCGCCCAAGCCAGCGCTGAGGGGCTACTCACTCTTCCAGCCCAGGTTCATCGCCCACTGACTTCTCTCCCACTGAAGCAAGTGGGAAGCAGACAGGCTGAGGTCCCTAAGAAAGCTCCCCAGAGAGAGGTCCACAGTGATGTCAGCAATCCCAGTACTGTAGGAGCTGAGCTCTACGCAGGCAGGAAGAGGAAAGGGCCCTGGTGAAGGCTCTGAAGCTGTCATACATGCTGTAGTGAGAACAGAGGCTAGGGTGCCAGGAAGGTTAAAAGTTAAATTGGCAGCCAGGACTTAAGAGTTTAGCATGAGATAACCAAGCTGGTCAAATAAGAGAAGGGTCAGGGCTCTGGGCCAGTGACAGGAGGCCATGGGCCCAGGGGCCCCACAGAGCATATAGAAGATGCCATTGTGCTTTCATATCTCCTTGATTCTAATGTAGCCGACTGTGACAGGTTAAATTGTAAGCAAGGATGGCTTCTAGGCCACCCCACAGACAAGGAGGTAACCAAAAAAGACTATAATTTGGTGTCTGGAACAGAGTTAACTCCCTCAGCCATGGTAAAGCCACAGCTGATCCTGCTAATGAGAGAACAAGCTTAGCATAAATTAACAGCCCTTGAGACACCTTGGAGGCTGGAGGGTCGCTGGTCAAGTCAAGTGACTAAGAACAGTCAGTGACGAGCAGACAGTAAAGGTCAAGGCTAAAGTCAGGGCTGAACAGAGCAAGGCTTCAAGCACCTGTAACTGGTGGGCAGCATATGAGCAGTGCAGGAGCCACCTCCCTGCTCTATGAGGACAGGCATGGAGCACGTGGGCTCTCCCCTGGCCTGTCCCATGACAGCCCAGAGAATGAACCAACCTCAACAGAGACCACATTGGCTTCTGTCTGGTTTCTGCCATTGCTTCATAAAACCTAAGCAAAGGAAAGCCGATGAATTTTTCCTCCCTGGGACACACACAGTCCTACACTTGGGAGTTTTGCTTACTTTTCCTCAACTTGTCATTGTTCTGAAACCTTTCTTAATAAAGTATATATTCTACCTTCCATACTTACAAGAGGCCACATCCACTAACCTTCTTTGCCTAAGACAACACACACGGAGCTACCGTCCCAGGCTGAGCTCTGATGATTGCCTTTGCCAGCATCTCATGGCCCTGAGTCATGCACAATGAGACTATTAAAGGTCCTATCACACTAAAAAGTCACCAATCATCAGCGTGGGAGGAACAAACACAGTCTCCTCAGGGAGCTCCCGTGAAAGAGACAAAGAGACCGTGCTCGTTGGAACATGGGTGCTCTGCTCTGCTTGCTTACACCAAAACAAAAGCAAAGCCAACTTCCTGTGTTAGCTCCGGTCCCACAGAGTACCCAGGATGATGAAGCTGCGAGGGCCTAGCCTCAGACCCTGCCCTCTGCCTCCGACACACACAAACCCACTGCTCGGATGGAAAGACTGATGAGGAAGTCAGAAGTCACCAGAAGCCAGTGACAAAGCTGGGGCTAGATCTATATAGACTTGCTGTTTCCAAGCTTCCTGATCATTCCATGGATGCAAGCAGCCACTCGCCCTGGCAGAGCCAGCTCAGGGCCCGAGGGGGCAGCAAGCCCTCTGCCCTCACCTCAGGGCCTCCTGGTAGCACAGCCAGATCACAGGACTCCAACTTCTCCTCAACTGTTTACATCCCAGGACTGAGCTGGGACATGGCCAGCTGTCGCTGCTGTGTGGGTGAGGGAGGTTCTCCCAGAGAGAGAAAAGCTGGCTCCCGGGGAGAATGACACAAGCCCTACCCCTGACCCCTGACAGGGCTGTAGCTGGGTGTGGGTGTGGGGCAGTATGGAGGATGACCATAGCCTGAGCTCTGGGTCTGGGCTTGGGATTGGGTTCATACAGAAGGCCTCCAACATTCCTCTAATAATTCTCTCTGGCTAGACTTTAATCTTTGGGATACTTATCCCAGCTGGGATAAACTGTTATCTTCTCTCCTCCTTAGAGGAACTCAGGATAACCAATGAGGTCTTTTTAGGCACCAGAGGTATGTTTGACCACACCCATGGTTGACTCTCAGAGGCAGTGAGGGTGTCCTTGTAACTGGTGGGCAAGCAAAAGCTGGGCAAGCACTTGGTAAGGCTTTTGGAAGAGTCTCAAGTCTCCACCCGATGCCTGTCCAGTTCTCCATGAGTAAGAGAGAAACTGAGGGGCCTAAAGAATGGGGAGGGAAAGCCAGCTAGGCTGTGCAGGTCTTACCTGGGAAGCCTTGTTCCTCCCCTCATACAGCAGCAGTTCTTCTGACAGCAGGAGAGTCCGGGCAGAGTTACAGAGATCTAGGGGCTGAAAGCCAGTCACGCTGAGTGGGGGTGCAAAGGGCAGCTTGCCAAAGCCAGATCAGAGAACTCTCCTGCAGAGGGAGAAGACTGTCCGCCCTCCCCCACCCTGGGCCCACACATCCCTCACACCCGCAGTGCAGACAGAAAGACTCTACTCCAGCTCTGCACAGGCAGGCCTGACCAAAAGAGCTGCTCTCTCTACAGGAAGTTCAGCCACATGCTTGGGGCCTTTGCAGTCCTCTGGTGCCCGCCCCCACACCAGGCTCCCGGGCCCTCCCAGCTCTCCTCCGTCCTGTGTGTGCCTCAGAGGAAGGTCTCTGCTGTCAGGCCCAGGAGGCATCTCGAGGACCCTTTGCCAAGAAATTTGGCCAGTCAAGTCTCTTCAAGGCCAGGTGGGTTTCTCCACCTTGCTCAGGCCCCAGGCTGAACAAACTGACTTCTTCACCTCATCCGGTTCCCCAGCAACCCAGCTCTCACTCAAACTTCTTATCTCACCATACCATCCAGCTCATACCGAGCTCTATCTGACCACCCAGAAGCACCTGTCCTTAGGAAAGTATATTTGTCACGTGGCTCCCAGGTCCCCGACCTCAAGCAAGGAGTCACAGAAAGAAAATGAAACAAGCATCAACTATGCACTACAGCAGGGATGGACCTTCAAGGAGGCTAAACGAAACCTCTTAGAGACTCATAAACAGTCAGGAAAAGTGATAGAAAACAAAGCAAGTTTAGTCATCAAGCCAGGTTGGGTGAAAAGAAAGAATGCCATGACAGGAAGAGCTGGGACAGCTTCTGTGTGGCAGCTGCTGGCTATCCGTGGTAGGAATGCACCTAATTCTTGGTTTTGCCTATGTAAGTATTATACCATTTCTTAATCTTGAGTTCTTTCTTTGTTTCTTTCTTCGATCTTCTTTTTGAGACACAGTTTCTCTGTGTAGCCCCAGCTGTCCTAGAAATCATGCTGTAGACCAGCTGGTCTCAAACTCAGAGATCTACCTGCCTTGGCTTTGCCCCTCAAGACATGCGCTACCACCTCCTGGCCTGAATATTTCACAATTTAAATTTTTTCAGTTTTTATGATTTTAAAAATTAATTTAAGCTGGGTGTGGTGGCACACACCTTTAATCCCAGCACTCAGAAAGAAGAGACAGGCAGATCTTTATAAATTCAAGGCCAGCTTGATCTAAATAGTGAGGTCCAGGACAACCAGGGTTATATAGAAACCCTCTTTCTACAAAAACAAAAACCTAATTTAAAATGTTTTAAAAACTGTACTATATTTATTTATTTATGTATGTGTGCACACACTTATGAATATGCGGAGCAAGCATGCACACATACACATGTATGTATATGTGGGACAGGCATGTGCATGGCATGTGTACGGAAGCAGAAGGGCCACTTGCACAAGTTGGTTCTCTCCTTGGTCCCTAGGATCAAGCTCAGGTTGTCAGGCTTAGCCGCATGTACCTTCCCCTGCTGGGGGCAGCTAGCCAGCCTTAATTTGTAATAAAAATTGCAAGAGAAAACCAAAAATAACCAGGCAGGTAATATGCATCTAGAATCCTCGTCCTTGGGATACTGATGAAGGTGGTTGCTGAGCTGGGCCACCCTGAGCTACACAGGAAAGCCTGTCTAAAATTCCAAGGGCTGTGGGTGTGGCTCAGTGCTAGTGTGGGCACAGCAGGAGCAAAGCCTTGACTTTGGTCCCTAGCCCTACAAAAAAAAGAGAAAGTAGGGGGAGCAACAGCATAGAAAATAAGAGCATCTTACATTTAAAAATGTGAAAACAACCTAAATGTTCACATAAGTGATATCTGACTGGCAGAATTCATAAAGATTTGAGGGGAAAGAAATGTAGAATGTTTTTACGACCTATTCACCATCTGATGGCTGTCTAAGCTGTTTCCAGCTCCTTGATATTGTGACTACAGCAGCAATAAAAATAGATGTGCAAGGATCTCTGTCTAGGATATAGAGTCCTCTGGCCATGTGCGGACAAGTAGTATGGCTGGGTCATATGATAATTATCTATTAATTTAAAAAACCCTCATATTGAAAATGTGGTACATATGTGCAATGGGATTTTATTCAGCCATAAAAATTAATTATAGAATTTGCATAAAAATGGACAGATATAAAACATATATTAAGTGAGGTAACCCAAAGTAATAAAAATAAATAAATACCATGTGCTTTCTCATGTGCAGAATCCAACTTTAAATAATTTTCATGTGTGTGTGTGTGTGTGTGTGTGTAGGAATGGGTCATATAACCAGAGAAGGAACCACAAGAGGAAAAAAGAGTTGTTGAGAAAAGAGAGGGATAGAACTTATGACACTGAAGGTAGAAAAGAGGTTATGATGGTAAAAAGGACGGAGACAGGGTGTGGGGGAAGGATAAAAACAAAAACAAATTGTGTTTGAAATTCCACAACAGAACCTAAGGCTTTGTATGCTGACTAGATCATTGACAAGAAGAGGGAAAGAAGGAAAGAGAGAAATGAAGAAGTAAGAGAAGAAAGGGAAGAAGTGCATGACTCCTGGGACTTCTGCTCTGTGTGACTCCTGCATGGTGATTGCTGGCCTGATGCATTTGCCTGAGCAAAGAGGCTAATCACACAAGCTCTCCCTCAGTCAGTTTCAAACACATATTGCCTCTGGATGAGACACCCCCATCCCTATCGCAGCCGGACTTGTGGTACACCTATCCTGGGCATAGATGATGAGGTGGCTGGGAAGGAAAGGCGAGGACCCTCACATGTCTCCAAGCTTTTCTGCACACCCTTCTGGGAACTTCTGCTTCCCCTATAATCTCCAGAATATGAAGCTATTTTTTTTCTGTCCCCAAAAAGGGCCCTGGATCCTAGATGAGGCTACAGCCTCAGTCCTGGTTCCAAAGCCCCTGACTGCTCCCACGGCCTCTTGAGGGAACCCTGGGGCATGCCACAAGCTCACCTGCACAAAGATAGGGAACACCAGGACTTTGGGGGTCAGGGAGACATAGGTGCCGTAGCTTGAATGAGGGCCGTGCACTCTCAGGGCTGAGTAGTCTTGGTAGTTGCTGTGATCCTTCATGGTCTGCACTGTCTTCATCAGCCGAGACTTCTTGCACAGACCGGCGTACGATTTCCCTTTAATGGTAGTCTCTGGTTCTGTGAGACAGAGGTGGGGGATAGTGAGGCACTTTCATCACCCCTCAAAGGATCACCTCCCCAAGAACAAGTAACAATATCCAGTCAGTGGACCCACTCTCCAGCCATGTTTGGCCTCAGCCTCAAGAAATCCTGAGGGGGAGGGAGGGGAAAAGGGGGTCCATCCTCAGAGGTAGAATGGATCCACCAACCCACAGTAGTGACGGGGAGTTATCCCCACCCAATCCCGCAGTGACCCAGGCACCGAACCAAAGCTGTCTATTTATCAGCCTTGCACTTTTGAGAGCCAAGAAATTGTCTAGGTGTGGTGGCACATGCCAAGAATCCCAAACTTCAGAAACCTGAATTGGAAGAACTGAAGCCTGAGCAGCCTCGGCTGTGTGACAAGATCCCATTTCAAAACAACAATAAAAATCACAGTGCAACAAAAACTCCTCTCTAAAAGCTCCGCGCTGACCTCACTGATCCTGTAGCCCCACATGGAGCATGAACTGGAACAGAGGTGGCTTCGCAAGCGACAGGACATGCTTGCCCTCCACCCCACCTCAGATCACCTGTGCATCACCTCCCAGGCCCTTTGGACAAAGCCCTGCAGTAATGGCAAAGACAATATGCTTTGCCCATGTACATCAGGGTCCACACCTTCTACTAGCCAAGGTAGCAGGAGCCACGTGGCCACCACCATCAGTTTGCCTAGACTAACATGCAGCACTTGCTGTGTGTGTTCTGGGTGCAAGAACGGAGTAGGGAAGCCGGCCTGGGTCTCAGAGCCCAGGCTTCTGCTAGCTTTCTGCAGCCAATGATCAGGTGGCCTGACCCAACTCTACCCCAGGGAAGCTCCCCACCAACGCAGGGCCACACTGCAGAGGAAACAGCCTGGAGGGTTTCACACTTGCTCCCCCCCCAACCCCCTAGTGGCCCTTCTCAGAGAGAGGTGAGAAAAACAAGTCGACTCTCACCACCCCCACAAGTGACCAGCCACCACAGTCTGGAGGCAGCACTCAAACCATGATAACTCCAACCACTTCCTGCCTTTTCAAGGGTGGCTTAGATGGTACAAAGAGCAAGAACCCAGATGGGGAAGGAGGCACAGACGCAGGAAAGAAGGCCCACAGCTCTTCCTCTGGCCTGGCCCTGGGGGGTTGACAGGTTGTCTGTGCGACAGCCTGACCTTCCACTGGAAAAATCCAACCCATGTCTCGAGATGTGTACTAGATTTGAGTTGCACAAGACGCCTTGAACACGAGCAATGACTTCCTAACTCAGAAGCTGACTGCGAAGCCGTGCAGCACAGAGCAGGACCCTTCCCCACCTGAGTCGGTTCTCTCAGACAGACAAGGTTAAACCATGCAGGACTGACAAGCTAGGTCTGAGGCCAATCAGACCAAAATAAAAGAAGGACACAGTCCACAGTGGAAAAAAAAGGTAGGTGTGGGCTCTACGTCTCAGGCTTATGAGAGATTTCTTTTCTTCCCTAGGACCAGCTGCCCAGCACTCTCAAAGAATCTTCACCTTATACATCAAGAATGGCAAATGACCCATCTCTCTGCTTCCAGAGAAGAGGGGACTGCTTAGTCTCATTTTCCAGGTAAGCAAAGAGAGGCCTATACTTAGAGTGCTTGGGCAAGTGTCCAAGGTCATTTGGCTGTTAAATGACACCAGGCAAGACCAGCCCAATCTAGGTGAAAGCCACTCCCTAAAACTACACCATCATGCCCCTGTGGTGATGTGGGACTAGGGATGTGGCTCTCCGGAACTGATTTTTCCAAGTTATTCTTTTTAAGAACAATCCAGATTGCAGCCTGGTTGCTGAGCCCTGAAAAGGCAAACTTCCACCTGTTACCTCTTGTGATGTCCGGCCTAACCCCATATCATCTCCACTTCCTCTAGCAACTATTTCACTGACCAAACATAGTAATTACATGGCCCTGCCCAGAGCTTCCAAGGCGAGCCCTGGCACCCCTCCGGCTCTCGCAGTGGTGACTCTGAGGTCATTCTGCCTTCACACAACATTGGCCCTGGGGCATAGGACAACTACAGCCAGACAGGCATGGTAGGCTCTGGAAAGGCCTCAGACCCTGTTCAATGCAAGATGGCTAAACTGTCCCTGTTTCTGATATTCAAAAGAAAGGCCGCCTTCTGGCAGGCAGGAGGAACCAGAGGACAGCACCCTGGTGACAACCCAGGTGTGTGTGAGGGAAACCATGCGCCCGGAACTTCACTCCTTCTTCTCAACTCAGGACTTGAGGCTGCAAAGAATTAATCGATGGGAATGGAAAAAGACATATTTTGACACCTAAAGGATCACTGGGCTGAAATATAATAGGGGCTAGGGAGATGGCTCAGTTGGGAAAGCGCTCGCTGCACTATCCATGTAGATCTGAGTCTAATTCCCGACACCCAGCTAAGAGGCTAGGCATGGGGGCATGTGCTTGTAATCCCAGCGCTAAGGAGGCTGAGACAGATAGATCCCTGAGGCTCTCTGGTTGGCCAGCCTAGCCTAATCAGCAAGTCTCGGGTCCCAGTGAGAGAGTCTGTCTCAATAAAATAATGTGGATGGCCCCTGGGTTTGACCTCTGCTCTCCGGGTGCATGAACACACACGCACACACACGGATCTGGACAGAAGGAATCCAAAACACTGACACTGTTGTTGACACCAGCTTCTCTTCCTTACTTGTTCCTTTCCCTGAAGCTTAGGTGACTGTGCCCTTCTTGGCACTGAATTTTCAGAGAGGAATGAAAACACAGACACATTTTGGGACCTAGAGCTGTTTGGGAAAGGACTAAAGAGCTCCCACACCCATGGGTGACACATCTCTCTAGGCCCCTTCCTCAGTGACATGGCTGACAACCATGTCTGACAGCCAGAGGCACCCTGCTCAGCCACTCTGCCGAAGTTCCCCAAGTTTCTGTCTTCTGACAGGCACCGGGTGTGATGCTGGGCACACAGAAACACACCGAGCCCAGCCCTGCCCTAATAAAGTCACCATTTAGTAGTGACATATTTACTCTATTCTAATGCGCCCACAGAAAGCTTTTAGACACTTAGAATCACTACTGAGCTCCTCCCCAGAAGGAACACAACCTTTTTTTCTGGCAGGCTAGGCCCAACTGCCCACAGGCCCCAGCAGGGAGAGGAAGGAGGCGCCTTCCGTCAGCAACCCTGAGCTTGATGGGAGCCTCCTCTCCCCAAAGGCCCAAGTGCCCACTCTACAAATCATCTCTTATCACTAATGGAGGGAAACAGCACAGAAACGAATCTGAGAGAAGATGGGAAAAGGATACTCTCAGGGAGAGAGGCCAGGGGTGTTCTGCAGGCACTGAAAGGTTCAACCACACTCAAGGTAGGCCTCACAGGTCACGTGGCAAGGCTAGCCTCAACCTTCCAGACAAGCTAAACTTCTGGGTCAGGGCTCTGCGGCAGGTGTGTGAGGGCTTAAGGGCCACCCCTGCCAACTCCTGCACAGAGACCTATTTACCAGGCTTCCTGGAGAAGTGGTTGCTTTATGTCAGCTTCCATTTCTGGCCAGAGAAGAAGAATTGGTCAAACAGTGCTGACTCTGTGTGGCTCAGAGATGGCTCTCCTGTACCACCCTCCAGCATGCAGGCAACTGCACACAATGTTTTTTTTGTAGACTCCTCCAGGTAGCCCCCTTACCCCGCAGCAGGAACAACTGATCCTGTTTTCTAGGTTAAGTGAGGAGGCAGAGATTTATTCAAGCTACACAACAGAAAGGCTCCGACCTGAGGCCTCACAGCGCAACATTCCATGACTGCTTCTCAGGGAGCTTTGAGCATAGTGCCTACAGACCCTTACAGATGTGGTTGCTCAGCAACACTGGATAACAGCCAAAAGAAATGTCAAGTACCTGTCTCTTGGATGGTTCTCACCATCCCCCTCTACCACCTCAGTTTGGACTTTAAGAAAATACACACTCAAAAGAAAAGAAAAGGAATACACACTCATTCAGCAAGGGGGAAAGGGTACCAGGGAGGATAAGAGGTCCTTGTCAATACGCCGGGTAACCCCAGCTCAACTCAGAACAGAAGTTGGGGCCGACCTCAGCTGACCTCAACTATCTCTCCAGGCTGAGAGGGCTTAGCATTGAGGACAGCTCACCTTCAGTGACGTCCTCCTGGTACATAGGCCGCAGCAGCTGCAAGAGAAAGACAAAGGGCCCAGCTCAGTCCCAAGAATGGGACAGATCAGCCCAGCAAGTGGATGCACACAGGCCTGGAGGACAGGAAGTAGACTGTTTCAGGGCACGAGGGAAGCACGGTTGGCTTCTTAAGGAGAAGAGGTGGAACAGAGCTGAAAGAGGCTTTGTGTGCAATACAGCTGCGGCCCTTTGAGAGACCTCAACTTCCTTCATGGCAGCCTGTTCTGAAGTACATTCCATGGATCTCAGGAATGTGGTCCATGTGTTAGGTAGGACCCTAACAGCTAGACCATGGAGGTCCCACAGTCCAACTTTCTGTTTTGGAAACATCCTAGCCTACCACAGGGACCCAGTAGCCTTTCACATCCAGCTGTCCACACCTGGGGTCCAGGATTCACCGGAGCCAAGATGATGTAGTTGGGGTCGGTGGACATGGTGGCCCGGGACAGTGCAGGCAGAGTGTGCTGGCTGCTGCGCTTGCCCATCTCCGTGAGGCGCTCCCAGCCACCGAGCAGCAGCCTGTCAGAGTTGTCGCATACCAGGTGGCAGCTGTGGCGATGCTCAGAGCGTGCGGGGGCCCCGTGAGTACAGTTTTTCTCCCTCTTGTTGGGGGGTGACAGAAGGTCATGGGTGGACTTGAAAGTGGTCCGCCGCAAGATTCCACCATCTGGCGCCGGCTTCACCTGCGGGACCACGCGCCATACGAGCAGGGTGATCTCCTTGGGACAGCTCCTAGAAATTCCACAGAGAAGTTCAGACTGGGGGAGACCAGAGGCAGTCAGGGTAGGAAGCCTGCAGGGCAGAGGGCAAGAGAAAGAAGCCAAGTAGGAGCGAGTGAAATGCAATTCTCCTGGCATTCCGGAAGCAGACCCAAGTGAACCATTAAAGTGTCACCCTGCCAGAGTCAAAGAGCTCAGATATTTCACAGAGTAAACTTTCAATTGTGCAGTTGAAACCCTTAAACAACATTCAGTAGCAGGCGTGATTAGCTGAAGTGGAACCAGCCCCTCCCCCTCCGGAACCACGGCAGGAACCTCGGGGGTCTCTTCAGAGCATCTTTCCTGCTGTTTGCTGCGGGATCGAAATTCATCTGAGCCTGATACTTCCATTTCCAGGCCAAGAAACAGATTCCCCAAGGAGTGATGTAAATTGCTCACAGCTGGGCAGAGAGCAGAAAGAGCAGAATAGAGCAAGGCAGTGTGCCCAGGGCCGGGCGGGGAAGAGGCGCCCTCAGAGGTTTCTGCTGCCCACCGCCCCCTGTCACCGGATCTCGTGAGCCAGCTCCACGCATTTCCAGTGCTCCACGGACTTCTCATTCAGTTTTAGCACTGTGTCCAGCTGCTGCAGCCCTGCCCTCTCTGCTGGGCCCCCTGCAAGGACAAAGAAAAGCCACTCAAGGACCACTGGGGCCAAAGACTTCCTCAAAAATCCTGGAGTCCTTTGCATCCCTGGCGACACTGAACAATTGTCGTTTTCCTCTCTTGCTCCGTCTGGGAAAAGAGGTGCTGAACTAGGTAGCTACCAAAGGCAAAGGCACCCTTTGTCTTCTCCTCTCACGGTACTTGTGCCCCATTCCCACCATTGTCCCTCTCCAAAGGTCCCCTGGAACAGTAAGGAAATAATATCTTTTTTGGCAGTGAAAGTGTGGAGTTGGGGAGGGAAGGAAGGAGAGAGAACATATGTGCACACGCATATATAAGCCAGGGGACAAACTGCACACGTGTCTTTACTGGGCACTGTCCTTTTTTTTTTTTTTAAGACAGGGTCTCTCACTGGCCTGGGACTCAGCATGTAGGTTACTCTGGTTAGTGAGTGAGTCCAGTGATTCTCTTTTCTCTGCCTCTCTAGTAATATAATTACAAGAATGAACCACAATGCCTGGCTTCCTTTTTTTTTTTTTTTTTTTTTTTTTTTTTTTTTTTTTTTTTTTTTTTTTTTTGCATGGGTTCTGGGGACCAAATTCAAGTCCTTACCCTTGCAAGGTGAGTACTATACTGAGTGACCTTCCCAGATTCTGCTGTCTCTTTCTGTTTGTTTTGCTTGAAGGTTTTTCTGTCTGCTTTGGTCTGGGTTTCTGGTGGGATTGTGGGGGCGGGGACAGAATGGCAGTCTCATGGTCTAGGCCAGGCTAGCTTTGAACTTCCAGCAATCCTCCTGCGTCTGCCTCCAGAGGGTAGGGTTGGATGTGGGAGCCACCACACCCAGCTAGGAATGCTGTTGAGTGGGCTTTGAGATAGGATAAGAGTTCATAAATGGCTTTCAACTCCTCGGCAACCATAACAATTAAAATTTAGCTCCTCTTCTCAGGAATCAAAATATAAAACCTATTTTCATTTTGATAAAAACAAACCAAAAAAAGGCTCTATTTTCATAAACCTCAGATTCATTTGTAGGTCATTCAAAAATATTATTCTTTTCCCTTTGAAAGCCCAGACTCTAATCCAACTCCAGCTCCAAACTGTCTGTAAAGTCCAGCTGTCTGGTGGGAGAATGGGGCTGCCAACCTGTGTCGTTCACTTACCAGAATCCACAGCCTGCACTCGGACTGGAGAGTCACAGCAGATGGTGAAGCCGAAGCCGTCTTTCCCCCTCGGGATAGTAATCTAGGACACAGCCCTGTCCAGTTACTCCAGGGTTTCCAAGCTGAAAAGCCTGTCAGCCCCACCCTGTGCCACCTTCCTCTCCACAGGAACCAGAGCTGAGACTGGCTGGCCTGCCTCTCTCTATCCCTGCTTAAGACCCAGCATCTCAAAAAAAATGACTTATGGGCCAAACAGCTCAGCAGAGAGCAGAAGGCAGAGGCCAGAGGGCAGAGGACAGAGTAAACCTTACCCTAACAGCCCCAGCTCTTTACCCAGGAGCTATCTGGAATTGTGCCTCCCCTCCCCGCTGAAGCCAGCTGCCTGCCTCACTCCCAGCTTCCTTTCCCACGAAGATCTTGGGATCTCAGTCCAGGGTTTGCCTTGTGCTAGGGACCCAGAAATAAAGCCATGCTGGTGGCTGTCCTCCCGGAGCTCCAGGGTGGGAAAATGAGCACCGACTCTCAGCTGATGGCCAAGTGTCAAGAGAAGAGCACTGGGGTTCACAAGCATAGACAGGCTTGATGGGAGCCTCCAGACAGCCAGAAAGAGCGTTCCCAGGAGAGGAGGAAGGCAGAGGCAGAGCCAAGGCCTCCTGGATAAACCTGCACTAGTGACAGCTTTCAATCTGCCTGCAAAGGGCTATGTGTATGGGAGGGCCACAGCCCCAATTTTCAGGACTTCTGCCAAAGGACAGATCCTGCTATCTGGGTGCTCTTTGCAGATCAACGCTCTGCAATCCAACTCCTTCTATGAGTCATACATTGCCCAGGTACAAGGGACAGGGGCCCCTGGGGAGTAGCACTTGGTCTCTGGCTCCTAGAGGGCACAAGCCCACACCAATCTCTCCAAAGGGAAAAAGAGTATGACAAGCAACAGAGAAAATAGGGCTGAGTAGCAGTCAGGCCTGTGTGACCTCAGACCTCATGCCTGTGTGTGGCATGAGTTCAGCAAAGGCTTTGTCAGTTAGGGCGGCGACAGCATTTCACCTAAAGGATGTTTCCATCTGGGGCTTTGAAAATGGCTTAGTGCGATGGTTTTCAACCTTCCTAATGCTGCAACGCTTTAATACAGTTCCTCATGTTGTGACTCCAACCATAAAGTTTCATTGCTTCTTTCAAACTGTAATTTTGCTACTGTAATGAATCGTAAATATCTGATATGCAGGATATCTGACATGTGACCTCTGTGAAAGGGTCCCTGTGAAAGGACCCCTTCAAAGGGTCACACCCCACAGCCTGAGAACCACAAGCTTAACAGTAAACAGCACAGCCACTACTCTTGCTAATACTAGCACTTTTCCCAGTTCTATTCCGGGCATCCACGTCAGATGACTCCCAATCATCTGTAACTCCAGCTCTAGGGGGACCCAACACCTCCGTCCTTCATGTACACATAGCCCATGCACACATATAAACATAATTAAAAAAAAAAACAACTTCTGAACAAAATCTTCAAAAAACAAAAAGAATGAGTCTGTGTGCAGCATGGACCACTGGCTCATTCAGATTGCTAGGTCAGAAAATGGCTTCCAGGGGAGTCCCAAGACTTCTCTAGGAGAGGGAAAGATGAGGGTAGGTCCCAACCAGGCACAAGGAAAAGGTGTTCTGGCTGGAGAGAGGAAGAAAATGATACAGCATGCCTGGAATAGGTCAAGGGCACCAGCCTTTTGCAGAGCCTGCTGTCTCTTAGAACTGAGCACCTATATTCACCTGCTGGTCCCCCAAGGCCAGACATAAGGAAGGGGAGCAGGCAGGAGCCCAGGGTGACCAAAGGTCTCCGAGGCTCTGCTTCCCACAAGTCCTGGGCCTGGATTCAAAGCAGTTTGTAAAACAGGAAATCTGACAGACAAGGGGGAGGGAAAGGGGGCAGGAAAAATACCCTGTTCCCATAAGAATTCTGGGAAAACACATAGCTAAGACAGGAAGAGAAGGAAAGAAAGCAAAACAAAGCCGGGAGTGAAATGTGGAAAGCTGGAGGGATGAGAGACCTCTCATTGTCAGGCCAGCAGAGGCCCAGAGAAGGCAGCAGGGGCCACTCTGTGGGCCTGACAGGGGACTTGCAGCCCATCCTCCACTACACACAGAAACCTTTCTAGCCCTGAGCCCACCCTACACCACAGGGTGCTGAGGGCGACTCCTCCTGCCTGGAGGGTAAGCCCAGCTCCCTGGCCTCAAGATGAATGTGTATCCATGTTCTGGTGCCCTGGCCAGGCAGGGACAGGAGCCTCTTCACCCCTCAACCCTTAGTGCCACCCCAGAGAACAATCCCACCCCGCCGGCAAGCATAGGAGTGGCAGGCGAGGGGATATGAAGAAACAACAGCAGCTCCTGGCTCTGTGGGTAGAGCGGACTGCAGTGGAGTCGAAACCATTGCTCTGGCCATCGTGACCTCTGCGCATGCAGCGGGTGGTGTCCATAGTCTGTCCATCACTATACCCCCAAGGAATCCAGCTTCAGCAAACCCACTTCACAGAGAAGGTAATCAAGGCCCAAAGTGAGGGAGGGCACCCCAGCCTTCCTCTCTGACCTTGGGCTCAAGGAGGAAGACAATCCCCTCCTGACTCTGGGACCTCAGCAGCTCCTGGCAGCGTCCTTCCAGGGGTAGTTCATTCTCTTGCCTGTCAAGAGCAAGCTCTGCCACGCTTCTGTGTCTCGCCATGCCAGCACCTGCTGAGTGGACTCCTGACCCTAACTGCTGGCATTTGCTGACCACTCCCTAGATATGGGCAGCAGACACAAGCCAAGCACTTCATGGATCACCCCTTTGCTCCCGTAGGCTTGTCTCTATTTTACTTCTTCCTATGTTAGGGACAGGGGACTGTGATTTTCTTAGGAGAGGCAGTTAAAGTGGAACAACAAGGACTAGAGTTATTTTCCCACAGAAAGCTTAGTGCTCTCAGCTCTGTCCCAGCTCCTAATGAGGGAGCCAGGCCCCTGGGTCCAGCCCAGGTGTGTCCTAGGTCCCACTCTGACCACCAGCACATCCCAGTCTTCTCACCCCTTGGCCCAAGGATACCTGGGATTTCATTACCTTCTATCTAGTGCTCACCCTGCCTCACCACCTAAATGCTCTTGCCACAGGAACTGCTCTGTCCAACTGCGGGAAAGCAGAGAGCATAGGCTGGGGCCAGCAGGGCAAGACTTGAGAGTAGGGAAGGAGGAAAGGAACATCTGGATTCCTGAGTAACAGAGGCAGGTGCAGGGGACCCTGTGGGCTTCTCCCCACGACCCACACAATAAGGAATTGGGACCCAGATTCTAACGAGGGCCTTCTCTGTATCTTTATAGTCAGAACAACTTGTGTGCCCTTTGCAGCTTGGACTCTACCCAAATCTGGCTATCTTTTCCCTTTCTCCCTACCCCACCCCCAGGGCTTTTTTTTTTTTTTTATAAGAAAAGCCTAGTTCTAGAAGAGTCCCCGGGGTGACCATGACTGTGACTCCTGGCTCTGCCTTGCCTCTCAGCCCAGGACCTAAGAGACAGCCTCAGTGGAGGAGCACTCCAACGCCACGGGAGTGAGGAGTCACATCCAGGCATGTGGCCCCAGGGAGGATAGACGCATACATCATATCCCACACAGAAGCACACAGCAGTACCCACAGGAGACGTAATGGGCACACTTCCCGCCAGAAAGACAGTTAGTGCTACTACAGTTTTGGGGAGTCACTTAGCTCCCGAGCCCGAAACCACCAGCAATTTCAGACCCGAGATGTTCTTTTTAAAAAAATAAACAAACAACCACCTCCTCCTGGATGATAAAAGAAAAAAAAATCATCTAAATCATTTCATCAAGGATACAGCCCATGGGTAGGACAACACTCAGAAACAGCCTCAGCTGCCTGTAACGCTGGGCAGTAGGCACCACGGCTGGGTCATGGGTACAGCCCCTGCCTCCAACTTCCCCCCACACACACACACACCAAAATGTGCCTACAGGGAACAGGGGGAGGCATAAAAAGGCCTTGTGGAGAAAGAGAAGGAAATCTCCATGTGGATGACCCCCATCCCTGACTCCCAACATCACAAGGCACCCCGGGGGAATCGGGCACCCACCTGCCGGTAGCGGCGTTCTGAGCACACCTTGCAGAGCCCATTGGCGCGGTTCATGGCTGCGGGTTCTGCCTCAGCTGCCTCCCCATGAAAACCCAGCTCTCCCCCCCAGCAGTGGGAGCCCACACTGCGCCCGTCAGCCTGGCATGACCGCCCTGGGAAGCCCGCCCCTCAGAAGAATGGCAGGAAATCACCTCTCACCTCCCCAAGCCCTGTCTGTGCTGTGTGCCTCTGCAGATAAGCCCGAAGGCTTCCTGAGACCTCAGAATGACAAGGAAGAGGGAGAGTTTTATATTAAAATTCCTGTCAACTAGTTAGTATTCCTCGAGCCTGGCGGGGAGAGGGCGCCTTTGTTCTGGCTGCATTCTCTGCCCTGGGCCACTCTGTAAGTCCAGTGTTCTCACAAACACCCCTCGCTGCCTGCTGGAGGGAAACTCAAGCAGAAAACACGCCCTGTTCTGTAACAGTATGCCTCCCGGCAAACACCAGAGTCCCCAGGAGCAAACCCAGAAGACTGACCTAGTAGGGACAATCTGGAGTGCCCTGAGCACTGTACCCATGAACAACACATCTTAAGTCAGGGAAGACAAGATATCTGGAGACTGATGGCTCTCAGGAGCTACTTAACAGTCAGCCTCTTCACTCACAAAAGTGGGCTGTGTGGAGAGGCTGGTGGCACACAGACCATATAGCCAAATGGGCAAAATGGGCTTCCAGCCATGCGGGACACCTGCTTCCACATCGTAACAGCAAAGAAATTGAAGCCAAAAGAGGGAACAGTCGAATGCCAGGTTAGAGCCCAGACCTTGCAGTTAGCACCTTGTAGGCCCGGGAGCAGGTCCTGTGAGTAGCACAGCATGAGCTCAGGCCCTCTGCCCTGCTAGGTACCTTGGAACAGCCACCTGCTCACTCATGTCGTTAGAACAGAGGCTGTCTCCTGATTTGGTTCCTAAGTGACCACAGACAGGTGATCTACACCTCCAGGTCTTTCAGTGGAGGATTTGAATAAGAGACCTCTTATTCCCCGCCCCCCGACTCTGTCACAGTGCTCTCCTGAGCACTGTGGACATCTTCTGGTATACAAGCTTCCATATCCAATTCACCTGAGAAGAGTGTCCTCGGGGGCATGGGACAGTGTACAGATTCTAGCACAAAGCAGGTTTGTCACAGGCCACCTGGAGACTCGCAATGTTGATATCCAAGTAATTCCCACATATTACCAGGGTGGCTCCGTGGTCACTACCTCCTCACAGAGAGTGGGGAGATCTTTGGAACTATCCCTGAAGCTAGAGGAAGCTTCTGAACTAGCGAAACCATAGAAAAACACATCCAGCAAGTTGCTATAGCACTATAATGGGAGACAGATGTTTGTACAGGACACACGGAAATTACCTCAAATGAAACAGGTTGTAGTTCAGTCCCTCCGTCCCACTGCTACAGCCAGATGCTCAGAGGCCATGGACAGCAAGCAGCTGCTCTAATGGGTAATGATACTCTTTCTGAATAGACTGAAACAAAGCTCTGTCCCAGAACCCAGCACCAGGCCGGGGCCCTCACAGGTATAACCATCCCATAGTGTATGAGGGGACAGATGAGCGCACAACAGCACCCAAGGGGCTAATTGCAATACAAGAGGTCAAGGAGCATGCCAACACCAACACCATGTCTTCTTTGTGAGGACACACTAGAGACAGTGTGGCACAGTCCACAGTCCACAGTCCACAGTCCACAGTCCACACCCTTTTCAGAGGCTCTGTCAACCTCTTGCTGGCTATGTGGCCACACCAACACAACACCCTTGGATCTGTGTGTCCCCTTATCTATTTGTAAGGTGGGGTGGTGTCTACAACCTCACAAGAGGCGGCGAGAGTTCGCTCACAATAGTACCCAAGGGGCTAATTAATTCCCGGGAGTTTGCTTTTCCTTCTCCTGGTTAGAGAAAACCATGAGTCACCGTGACAGGTTCTCCAAAGAGATAGAATGAACTTTGGATGGATCTCCCAAATCCCCGTATGATGCTCCTCTCTAGACTCAAGGCTGGTGGGAGGCCAGACACCTATCACTTCCAGGTTCAGAGTCATGGCTGCTTCTCAGCCCCAGCAGGCTTAACCCAGGAAGATGTCTTGGCCATGGTTCTAGGAAACAGAGGTTCTGGAGACCTGGGGGGGGGGAGGTTCTGTTTCTAGAGGCAAAAAAAAATCAGAACTATCTAGTCACTGCCATTTCCTGGCTCTCTCTCACTCCTGCAAAGGTCATGAATAACCAAGACCTGTGTATAAGGCAACTTCCAATGGCACACCTTAGAAAAGTTAAGAAACCTTCACAAGGTATGACTTGCCAAGTTCCAAACACCAAATGCTGCCCTCTTTCACAGTCACTTCCTGAGCCAAGAAGTTAACAAAGAGGGGACCAGAGACCATGCTCAGATTCCACCAGTCCCAGCCAGAGGTGTCCCCACCTACCTGGATTTCCTTCCCATTCTCATTGGCCCCATCTCTCGGCATATCTGGAAGGTAATAGAGCTGAGTCAGAAAGCTCTGGTACGAAGGTCCATGCCAGCCAGGGATGAGACTGTCAGGGCAATTCCTAGCTTCCGGGATAGAAGGATGCCAAGGTGCAGAGCAAGTAGAGGCTCAGTAGCCAGGGCTGTGAGAGAAAGCATGGTGCTGAGGGGGCATGAAAGCCAAGCCCACGGCAGGCCTTAGAAGCATAACTGCAGAGGCAGGATTCCCATGGTAAGTAAGGTATTATGGGGAGGGCTTCTGAGAAATAAGGTCTGGGGAGGGGACTCTTGAGAAACCCTGATGCTTCTGTGAGTGAGGCAATGGAAACACCAGGCTTGTGTGAAGCCAGGTGGCACAAACTCTGAGGAACATCCATGATATGGCAGTGATGTCCTGGGCAGGAGTAGCCTATGATCCTAAAGGCACTAGCAAGAAGTGCCACTGAGGCAGAGGCTGATGCCTCACTCAGTAAGGGTCGGGGAGTTTCAGCGTAACCTGGACACACCTTTCAAGGGCTGGAGCCGCCGCCTAGCCACCTTGAGGTGCTTGGTCCGGCCCAGGCTCTCCGTTAGCAGATAGTACCAGCCACTGATCTCCTGCCGTGAAAGAAGGAATGAGACGTTCAGACCAAAGAGGCAGAGGGCAGAGGGCAGAGGGCAAGGTACCACTAACCCCTCAAAACTACAGCTGTGCAGTCTTCGTGAGAAGCACCTTTCTGAGAAGACTGAAGCAAAGGCTGAAGCCAGGAGACCAAAAGAACCTCCACACAGACATCTTTCGACTTCGTTCGAGGACACAAAGCTGGATGGCAGGCCACAAGGACGCTTGCAGATGTGCAAGAGAAGTGTAGCCCTCCCTATTCAGGGCTTACAGTTTGGGGCTGCAGTGCCGAGCAAGGGCAGGCGAGTGACAGTGACCCAGAGGAAGGGTCTCCTGGGCCCATGTCCTCCCCCAACCAGAGAGGAATGTCTGTGCTGCTCACTCCATCTGAGTGCTTCCTGCACCCAGGAGACATGTCAAGAGGATTCCTCCAGAGGGGTACCAGGCCTGCCTGCTCCCCTCATCCAGAGAAGGTTAGGAGCTTAGGGGCTGCCAAACTTCTCTCTGGAAGGGGATCCAAACTCTTAGCCAGGCCAGTGACAATAACTGCCGATAATTTAGGCTACAAACACCCGCTCAATGGGACACCATGTCACAGAGAGCAGCTCAACCCAAGCATTTCCAGGGTCAGCATGACTGTACCAGCCAGGGCCTAGGTGGACTATCACTTCAGAAACTTCCTGTGAACTCACCTTGTCCAGAGACAAGAGGGACCTCACCCCAAAGCTCATGCAGCCAATGAGTGTGCATTGCCTAGGAGAAGAGCAGAGGGTGAGTCTTGCTTCTACCACTCCTGTTCCTTTGTCCTCCCCTCTTTGTGAGTCAGGTGGAGGAGTTGTAGCCAGTTTCCAGAGGAAAACACCAAGCTCACTTGGTCCCCTTCCCAAGGACATGCAGTCAGATCTGAGGAAACCCGAACCTCCTAGGTCACGGCAAATGCTGCATTCTCTGTCGCCACAGGAGCTCAGGCTACCTTGAGAGTTTTAGCTGTTACATCGTTGGCTAGATGAGACAGGGTTGTCCCCATCAGAGCCTCTTTGCCACCACCTCAGCTGGGGACATGCAATAAGAGGAAAGTAATAGAACCTCAGCTCCCATAGCTTTGCCTCACATCCAAGCAGGACCTTAGTGGTTCTCAGATGGCTGGAGACCAAGTTCCAAACATACCCGACATACAAAAGTCACAGTTATCCATTTGACCCAACTGTCAACGGGGCAGGCAGGCATGAACCACGATCAGGCCTCATACATTGCCAGACTAGGGTGAGGGTTAAAGTTCAAGCTGGGCCTCTTGGGTGACAGAAATTCAAAGTGCCTAGAGAACGTCCAACCATCAGGAACTGATTAACAGGTTTTAATAATGATGGCACTGATTAATGCTAATGAAATGCCAAAGCTTGCTGTCATCAGAGCAAAGGGTGTGTACAAAGCTGCAGTTCCATGGGAAACAGAGTGGCAAAAACAAAAACACAAAAAACAAAACAAAGCAAAAAGCTATTGCTGTTTCTGGTAGGTGAGGCTGTTAGCAATTTTTGTTTTCAAATCTTCAACAAGGAAGCAGTCACTGCTCTTGCAATGGGAAGGGGCGGTAAATGCACTTTTAAGGACCTACATTGTGCAGCATTCTACTTGGCCCTGATACTTGAGCCTTTTGTGAGGTTTGGTTTCGTTTTGTTTTTCTTCCCCTCCTCTCCTTCTATAGCTCCCAACTCAGATTTCTCTGTAGACTGGCTTAATTTCTATCACATACCCCACATGTAGCCTGGACCTTAGTGCTAGCAGCCCAGTTTTCACTATCTGAAGAGCCCTCATGTGTGGAGGAGTTGGCCTGTCCTGGGAGGCAGTGTTAAAGCCAAAGATGCAAGTAGGAAACTCCCTGCAGATGCCTCTCCAAGGAAGGGGTCCAGACCAGGAGGCAGCTCTCAACTGCATCAAAGAGCTGCCTACAAAGTTCGCCTGAGATTTTTGAGCTGTAGAGCTCATGCCTAGATTTAAACCCAGTTGGTTCAAGGTCTGGGCACTGGACACAGAGATCGCTCTCCAGGGATCCTTCAAGACACCCACCCAGGTCAAGCAGAGGTCTCAACGCCTCCATAAATACCGATTGTTTGGATTCTCTGGAAAGGGTGGCAGCTTGCCACCTGATAGTTCTACAACAAAAACTAGCTTCTCCCAGGTGCCCAACTCAAGCGACGGGTGGGGACACAGAGTACTGCAGACTAGTCCCCAACACTGGCCACCTGCCTACCAATCCATGTTCTGAATCATAGCCACAGGGCTGGGGCCTCAGCGTTCAGCCAGCTATCTCTCTCCATAGCCACAGGGCTGGGGCCTCAGCGTTCAGCCAGCTATCTTTTTCCATGGCATCTTTGGAAAAGATGGCTAAGTGGCTAGTGGCTCCTCCCCCTGTCACCATCATACAAGACCTCAAGGAGGGTAATGCAGTCATTCTAATTAAACACCCTTCACTTTCCTACCCCACCATTCTGAACAGATAGTCTTCCCTCTTGGAAAGGGGCCAGAGTGGTGCTAGCAGGCTAGATGCACACAGCAGGCACCCGGATGGCTGTCACTGGAGGACAGCCTTTACAGATTCTCCCAGTGTGCTTCCTGGCAAGTTTGTTTTTCTCGTCAGCACATTTGGGAGAGCCTTGGCTGGTAGTGGGGTGATGTACACTCATGCTGTCGATTTCCCTGTCTCCAGGCTGGGGCTTTTGTTGTAACAAACACTGCCTCTCCCTTCTCTTCTGTAAGTGGAATTTTTATTCCCTGGTGCTTAGAGAATGCTAAATGGTTAATAGCCTCCCTTGAGCTTTGCTTCCTGCTAAGGGGCCTCCAATGATTTCATGATCATTCAGGCAGAGTAAATTGTCACAATTAATGTCCACAAGCAGGAACCTCTCTCTGAGTGTTCTTCAATTAGCTACTTCTGAAGGCTGCTTTTGCGAACCCTTTGGAGAAAAAACTGCTTATAAAAGCAGCCTGAGCAGACAGCAAGCTACCAGCCAGCTTACCAACTTGGGCCGGTTCAGGAGAAGCTGGCAATTTCCCTCTGTGAAGAGGCTCTGGAACCACGCCTTGCTCACTGCCGACTGCCAAGGCTTCAGCTCCAGGCTTCTGCACTCAGCAAAGGCTTGACAAATGGGGGGAATCCATCATGCCCATGGTTGGCAGGCACTGGGCAAGACGCCCCAGTGTTAAGGAAACAAGACAAATAGGCAGGAATTTAAATAGTAGTTCAAGACAGCAATACAGAGCCTGGCACAAGACAGAGTGAGATTGACAGATGAACAGTTTGGGCAACAAACTGTGAAGGCCCAAGAGGTGGTTAGGGCTAGGAGGCTTGCAGGAGGTCTAATGTGCAGTGCCAGGAGAATGGGAGGAAAAGCATTTCGGAGGGAGGGGACAACCAGCACAAGGGCTCAGGATAACTTTCTGGAACACATAGCAGAACAGAGCTTAGCCTACTGCAAGGTGGGACTCCTTACATTTTTTGTGGGGAAAGGCACATTAATCCACTCTTTCAAGAACCCTAAACTTATTTTATTTCACAGGGTTACATAATTTGATCTTTATTTCTAGTTTGATTCCTTAAATTGAGCACATGTCTTTCTATTTGTTTCTTTTTCTTTGTGCCACATCCATGACCCGTCACTGGGTCATGTCAAACACAAGCTTTTGAAGTTTGGCCACTATCCTTCTCTCTGTTTGAGAAAGGGTTAAAGGAGAGGCTGTCCCGAGAGTATTGAGGGTGGTGCTTGCCACAGGGCCAAAAAGCCCTTCCATACATGCAGCTACTGTTACAAGATCCGTTCTTGACTTTTATATATAGTCATAATTATATATATGCTTTTCTTAAATCTATTCATTTCCTTTCATAACAGTCTTTCACACCGAAAAGTCAAATGTCTGTCTTTCAGAGGAACAGTTACATTTCTCTCCAAGGTTGTTCTCTGGCAACAAGTTCAAAAGGTGCTGTAAATGATATTAGAAGCTTCAGTTTGGCTTCGGCTTATTTTCCAACAGGACTTCCAAACAGCTCAGCTCCATGTTCAAAGCACCCAAGGAATTAGATGGATTACCATTATCTGGGTGTGATTACATCTTTAGGGTTCTGTTTCTTTAGAAGTTGTCATGTATATAATGTATATTATACTGATAAGACATGAAAATGTGGGGTTTGCTTGAAAATGATCCACTGGAAAAGGGGAAAGTGGGTGGGGCAGAGAGAAAGAAGATTGAACACATGTTGATAACAGATGAGTTGGGGCTGTGCCGCTCTGGGGGTTGGTATCTACCTTCTCTGTTTATCTTTGAAAAGGTGTATAGTTGTTGTTCTTTTAAGTTTATCAAGCCACTTTATGAAAGTGGCTATAATTTATAAATACTCACAGAACTTTGAAATTGAAAACAAAAGGCCCTAGAGATGGTTGAATTTTACAGATAAGAAAATTGAGGCACAGAGCTGGAGAATGCTGGTCCACAGTCTCCCGGCCGGTGAGGGTGGCTCTCCTTCAGAGGCTCCCTGCTTCTCCCCAGCTCCTGCGGAGATGCTGACATAAACTGAAATCAACAGCGCCCTCCCAGGATTCCATGTGTCTGTCGGGGGTAGGGGGAGCAGGAGCATGTACACGGGTGTATAATGTCAGGCGTCCTGCTCTTTCATCGATTCTTCTCTCAGGACGAGGTCTCTCTCCAAAGCTACTGCTAGGCAGGCAGCTGGAAAGCCCCAGTCATCTTCCTGTCTCTGACCCCGCACAGTGCTGGGACTTAGAGGCTTGTGTCCTGCTGCCATGCTTGGTTTTGATTTTTTGGAGGGGGTTGTTAGTTTGTTTGTTTGTTTACATGACGGCTGGGGATTCAAACTTAGGCCCTCGTGATTGCACAGCCATCTCCCAGCCCCACCAGGATGTCTTTGTAGGCATCTACAGCCAGCACTGGGAGACCTCTGCCTCTTGTAGCCCCCACATTTCAGAATGTGTCCCTACATGTTTGACTAGGTGGTCTATATATTCCAGCTGTGTTACTCTAGACAAGATACATAACCTTTCTGTGCCTGCATCCTCTCCCATAAAAGAGCAGGGTGAGGATTAAATTACATAAGGCACGCTGTGGGCTTAATGTTCAAACAGAATAAACCAGAGTAAACGTTCATTGAGCACCAGCTGTTATATAATCTCAAGGTATTATGCCTTCATGGGTGTTTGAAGGGAAGGAATCATAATCTTCACCCCTGAACACCCTATTAAATGAGATAATGTAGAGAAAATCTTGACATGGAGGACAATTGTGTAAGTGCTTGTCTCCCACCTTCTGCAATGGTCTTTCACCTCGAGAAGCTGAATGTCTGTCCTTCAGGGAGGGAAACACAATTTGATTTGGGAGTGCTCAGCAGAGCCCGAGTCTCCTCAGTTGTTGTCTGCTCCAGCTCAGAGGCCTCCTCTTTCAGAACATTGATAAAGGAGAGTGAGCTGAGAAGGCTGCCCAGAGGCTGGAAACAGCCAGCACGGTGCTGACAGCCATGTGGTCTGCAGGCAGGCCTGTTGGAGCCTGCCCCGGCCCTCTTGAGCTTAGGGCTGGGACTCTGACCATGAGTTTGGCTGTGTTTTATTTAATAAAGAATCTCACTTTCCCAAAATAGGCAACTAGTGGAGACAGTGTCCTGATCAGGCGACCTCGCTGGGGGCTGACTCACTTTCCCCAGCCTCACTTTCTCTTCCAAAAAATGTGACCCGCTGGCTCCTCCAGCAACTCTGCCTGCCTGCTTCCCACAGAAGACTTAGCTCCAGCCGTCACCTCCATCAAGAGCTTGCTGAGTGCCCCTCTGCTTCTCTGACAGTCCTCTGAGTCTGACACTCAGTGCATCCTGGGTGGCCTGTCTCATCTGTTCTATACATGTACCACCATCAGAAACTACACTCACTTAGATATTCCAGGTTCCAGAACCTCACCTTCCCCTTTACACACTCTGCTGGTGACACCACCAAACACCCAACGTGCATGTCAGACCCTTCCTCCTGTCCTCACAGCTAAGCACTATGTCCAAATGCTGTTCCTGTCTCTTTCCTCTTGTTCTACCAAAGACCATCCCGAGTCTTAGATCTACAGCATGTATCTGTCACTGTCGTGCTGGTGTCCTTCAGGTATGTCCCAGGGGCCAAACAGCATTCTCAACACCATGGGGCCTTGTTTGAATGTAGAGCTCGAGGTCCTACTCATGGAGATGTGGGTTTAGCCACAGGTGCCTGAAAAACCTGTGTTCCATACAGGTGCCCTGGGAGATTCTGATGTCCAGCCACGACCAAGGACCACTGACACTGGAGGGGAAAAAAACCCTTCTCTAGAGGCCCTTTGGCTCCACCTAGCTGGGCCTACACCAACTCCATCTCAGCTCTGCTGAAGGCCTACTTTGTACTTGACCCTCCCCCAAAAACACCAGTAGTCCTTAGACATTGCCTCATATCTGAACCCATTGTCTCTTCTCTGTCCCTTTGGGCCAGGAGGCAATGCAAAGCTGAAGACAGATCTTAGATGCAACTGCCTGGCTTTTCTTCCCAGTTCTACTACTCATTTTTTGGGTGACCCTGAGCAAGGTCTAGTCTCCCTGAGCCTTGGTCACCTCTCCTGGAAACTCAGCACAGACTACCCAAGTGAGAGAATGCATCCTTGGCTGGATTCCGCCCAGCACCCAGCAAGTGAGGCGCCTGTTATGAGTGGGACAGCCCCACCCCCGTCAACCCCCTCCAGTCTCTTTCACTGCCCCTCCAGAGAGCTGTAGGAGTGCAGCACTTAGAATGCTGGTTGCCAGGCAGTGTCAGCTGGATGGATGGATGGATGGATGGATGGATGGATGGATGGATGGATAAGGGAGGTAGTACCATGAACATCACTCTGTAGATTCCATCAAAATAAAAGCTCTTCATTCTCAAGGTTAAATGGGACCCCTAAAAAAAGCATGTTAGCTAATGGGATTTATGTTTCCAGAAAGAACTCAGGAGTAGGGATATACTTCAATGGCAGAACATTTGCCTGGTATGTTCAGGGTCCTGGATTCAATTTCCAAAATGGTTCATGTACATAAAGCATTCCACCCCAAACACTTTCTAAGTCGAGGCTGGAGGGCTGAGCTGACTTTCACTCACACAAGCCCCTTTTAAATACATTCAGCTCTATTCTACACTTGCTTGCTGGCCACCCAGTCTCCCAGATTCTTACACTGCCTCTGTGAAATGAGTCTCACGCTGCTCCTGCCCAGTTGGCCATGGCAGGCAGATACTCTCACCTGCTTTCCTTAACAGCCAATCTGCATGCCTACCATACCCCTAGACCCATGCTAATACTATCTGCCTCTCATTATTCATAACCACAACTGTCTCCTTTGTCCCCCACTGCCAGCAAAATCAGCCTCCCTCTCCCTCTGTCTCTCTCCCTCTCTCCCTCTGTCTCTCTCTCTCTCACATACACACACACACACACACACACACACACACACCTCTGTGTGTACCTAAACCAGGCCTCCTCATAGCAGACTGAGGCTACCACAACTACCCTGCTTCCTTATTACTTCCTGCTTACTCATGCCATGCCTGGCCCAGAATGACCCCTCCTTCCCTCTTTGTCTTATTCTTACTCTCTGCCCAGGTTCAAAATTCTCTCCATTTCCCATGAAAGCTGCCGAGTCACCTTCCCACACTTGCTGTCTGTTTCATTCATCCCACTGCGTTTGTGAGGTTGGTGCTCATTTGGCATGTATGCACTGGGCACTAAGGACAGTGATGACTCAAAGCAAAGCAGGCCCAGTGATCACAGTCCTATGGACCCGGCTTACATGTACGCTGCCACTGTAATTTATCTCCAGACCATGCCCGGTGTCTCTTCCTGGACAGTGGGCACTTTCAAAGCAGAGTCTTCTTGTATGCTAGTTGGCATCCCTGGAGGCTGAATCCCTGCCTTGTTGATACCAAGAGCTCAGCAAATGTTCACTGACAACGGTGTCTTGGTGTCTCCTGTGTTATCACCTCCATGTGATAGGGACTCGGCGTGCCAGCCTCTATATATAACTCATTTATCCCAAAGGCATGAAGCAAGTCCCTGCTGCGTGTCGGCACCCCTAACCCAGAGAAGGTTCTGAGTCCAGCTCAGCAGGCCTCCTCACCTGGTCCCAACAGCTCCGTTCCACACAGTCACCAGAAGCCGCTTCTGATCCTCCTCCTTTGGGACAGGACTAGGAAGCAAAGCAAACCACCAGAGCGTTAGGAGGGCCCAGTGACAGGCCAGGCTTGCAGAGCTGGCCACAGTTACAACAGCTGAGAAGGAATCCGCAGCACTGGCTGAATGAAGTGCCACGGTGTGAGAGATGAGTCCTCATGTCCACATAGCTAGCGTTTATACTACATTGTTAAGGACAACAAGGAGGCTAGGACATACCACTGTGTTGGTATAATATTCTTTTGGAATGTATACAATTGATCCTTGTTCATTCAAACGCTGATTTCTCTACCCCAGACATTGCATTGTGATGCTTATTCTAAACATCACCTGTCTCAAGTTTGTGTAAACACGCCACCATTTGTTCTCTGCTATTGCCTTAAAACAACCAGCCAATGCTGAGCAATGGAGAGGATAGGGTGGGACATCCTGGTCCGGAGGGAAGAGAGATGAACCAGGAGGGAGGAGGGGAGAATCTGAAGGAGAGATGGACAGGACCTAAGATATGACAAAGAGCAAGTATAATGGCTGAAATTTGAATGGTAGGAAACTATGCAGGTTTGGAGGTTTAGGAGTAATCATTGCCCAGCATTGTGCTCTAGGTTAATTAAATAAATCTTAGTCTCTGTGGTGATTTGGATATACAGCAGGTTTAGGAATAACTGCTGCTTAGCTAAAAAATATATCAAAAGTAAATATTAAAGAACCACAACACCACTGTAAGACAGTCCTGTGTGGTAAACACACACAGCGGTTCACGCCCACATGAATGAAGGGGACTGATTACAAATGCAGCAGGTCATATCTATGTGAGTAGGAGGGCTCTGAGTATTTTCTATCGTCTTCCTTTTGTTCACCTGTATTGTCCAATTTTGCATAATATGCAAAAGAAAGCCAAAATATTATGATTCCTTCTCACTAACAGGAAAAGACTAAATGTCCATGACCTTCCCATTGGCCCCAGTGTATCCAGATATGAGGGATGGAAATAATAGTAGTAACAACAGCAGCAGCTCCCACTCTGCCGGGTGCTGCCCCACTCCCCACCTAAGAGTCCTCAGTTCCCTGAGCAGAAACTGTTATTAACTCTGTTCTACAAATGAGGAAGCTGGGGCTCAGCGAGGTTAATGATTTTAAATGGGGGGGAGCAGGTAATACCTCCCCTCGGCTTGGAAAATTCCTTCTATTGAAGGTGAAAACTTGGCCAGAGGCAGTGGGAAACGGGCTACTCTTTTTTGGGGGGTGAGGTGGGAGGTGGGGAAGGCAGCCCTTAGCTAGCCCTAAGCAGTTAGGAGAGCCAGCCAAGTGAGACGTTATCACAGCAGGCCTCGATGCTGGGCCCAGGCCAGGGATGCAAGGACACCGGGGATGAGAAAACAAAGGCATCCTTCAGAAGTCGCTATTTTTCTGCTTAGATCTGTGTCTAGATCTGGCAAACAGATCTTTCCAGACAAACCCTCCCTTCCTCTGCTCTCAAGGGCGGCGCTGCTCCCGACTCTTACATGAAGAAGCGCTCGTTGAAAGGTGGGTCTCTGCAGTCTAGGATGGTCTGTGTTCTCTGGGAGCTTAGCTGGTTGTCTTCGGGGATCAAAGAAACCTTGAGTTGGAAAAAGTGAAAGCATTAGGTGATTGCTGAGCCACACAACCACCAGACCCTGCAGCCAGCTCTGAGCAGCCAGCTCTGAACAGACAGATAGCGCTGCACCGCTCTAAACTTAAAGCTTCCGGGGTCCTTCAGACCAGCCTGTAAAGAGGACAGAGTGGAGTCCCATCACAAGCAAGGAGCCTGTGGCCAGTGGAACAGAAACCAGGACAGCGGTCATAGTGGTAGTCCCAAGCAGGCAGCAATAGAAAGGGCTACCAGAGAGAGGGCACAACTGTATCATCTCTACCCTTCCCTCCACCAGGAAGGTCTCACCAAAGCCAAAGGCCTCCTCCCTTCTAAGACCCCAGGAACTCCTGGGCACTCTGTTCCCTCCCCGAAGAGGCCCTAAGGCCCTGCTCCACTATAGCACCTTCTTTCTCCAGCCGCAGGCCTCTAGCCTGTTCCTATGAAGCTTTTCCCCAGCTCTTGGTAGGAAGGGCATCAGGAAGGAGAAGGAAGAGAGCATCAGGCCTGCGTCTTGGCTGCCACAAGCTGGGATGTCCCTGGCCTTTGCCTTCCTGGATCCTTCTCCACTCTGGATTCCTTGCCAGCATCTAGCCTAGAAAGACCTTTTAGCCCTCAGGGAACCCCCTTCCACTCTCCTGCCTGAGCCTGACTGTTCTGCCTCTACTTTGGTGGGGAAGGGGGTGAAGGCGCTGTTGTCCATAGGAAAGCTTGTGTTTTGGTCCCCAGCATGGTCAGTATCCACTATATGGATCACCAAGGTCACCTTTAAGAGGAGGCTAGCTTAAAGCCCAAAGCCCTAGGGAATATGTCAGTCAAAAAACAAGATTCTAGGCCAACACAGAGCCTCACAAATGCCCAGAGACTCAGGGAATGAGGTGCTAGTTACTACCTCAGACCCCAAACCCACAGGTGTGTGTGGACCTTGAGCCTCCACTCAGAGACACAGCTCCTCAGTACCTCACACCTGCCTCTAGTCCCATCACATACCTTCACATACGGATCGCAGATGCCAGGCACTTTGCTCATCAGGCTTTTGCCTTCTATAACTAAAAGAGAATTGAAAGGTTAGGGTGGATGAATGGGGATACACACGTATTTCAGCACAGGCTTGCTCTCATTAGTGGGAAGATATGAAAATATAAGGCGTACCTGTGGGCAGTAGGCTTCTGACCCCGACCCCTGGTCTCTTTGACATGCTAACTGATGGTTGTTACCCCCTCTCTGCCTGGTGTCTTGCCACTCCCCTCACCCCATTTTCTGGCAGCACCCTCACCATGGTATAGAGTGGGGAGTGCTGGAGGGCAACTTACAGTGTACTCAGGCTAAGCCATCACTGACTGAGAGAAATGTGGCTGCCAGAATGACCCAAAAACATAAGGAGCTTGTGCAGACTCACAGAGCAGTGGAAATGACAGTTAAATAGAACCTATGTCCCTTGACTCGCAGTCCAGTGCTCTCTCTACCTCCCAGGACGGCCTCCAGGGATAGGAGCCCAGGCTGCGTGGGGCACTGTGCTATGCGGTATCCCAGAATAGTCACAAGCTCGAAGTCCAGAGGCAAGCAGACCCCAGCTTGCCATTCACCAGCTGCACCATTCACTAACCATGAGTGTGAGAACAAGTACCTCTGGCGTCACCAGATGGACGGCTCCATACCTCCAATAGCTCAGGGCGATACTCACGTGACACTTACGCTTTTAAAATAAAAGAATGTTTCTAAAGCAGGCAGTAGACTGCCTGGCCAATAAGTAACTGTTCTATAAAAATGTTCGTTAAATAAAAAGAATGAATAAGGGCTGGGGAGGGCCCAGTTAGTAGAGTATTGGCCCCCAATTTGATACCCAGCATTAACAACAAAACAGAAAATAGTGATGATGATAGATAGATAGATAGGTAGGCAAACAGACAGGAAGGAAGGAAGGAATGGGGTAAGTGCTTTCCATGAATGTAAGAATGGCTCTCTTGCCTGATGTCCACAGCAATCAGGTAATAGGTCTTACAGAACCCAGATCTCTTGTTTTTTCTTTGTGTTTTGTTTGGTTGGGCTCTGGAGTTTGGCTCACATAGAGCCTCAGCAGTCTCGGGCATGAGGCCTGGGAAGCCAGGCTGGAAGGGATGAAGAGCTAAGGCTGGGGGAAAGCCAAAGCAAACTACACGGGACAAATGGTGTGGCGAGGGCCAAGATGCATTTTGCAAAAACTGTTTGCACAGCTGGAGAGTGAGCCTGGCAGAAACAGAACACCCCTCTTTTGGTCCTTGGGAACTTCACATTGGGCCCCTTAAGGCCAGGAGCAAAAGACCCAGGCGCCTGCTGTTCTCTGTCCTGTATCCTAGCTACTGTTCTCTGAGAGCATATCCCTCCCCTCTAGGGTGTGGCTTTCTTGGGAAGGAGCCAGGCCTGGTGACCTCCTGGGTCTTCCTGACAACTGATGGCAATAGGTAGCCCTGACCGCACCCTCACTGCACTCCTGTCATGGTGGAGTGACCAAACCTCAGGCTACGATGAGGACCTAAAACAGGGGGCAACAAACAGCCCCTGAAGGTGGGTTAAGGGCAAGGAATGACTCCTGAGCCAGAGGTGGGGTGAGCAAAAACCAACCTTCCTTCCTGAGGCCCATTGACCTCCCGGGTAGCCACAGTTTTTGCAGAATCAGAGGGAGGAAAGGTTCATTTTAGGAGGGAGCTAGCAAAAAGAAGACAGTTGCACAGGCACCAACAAACACTCCTGAGGAGTATCTATTCCTGAGGAGGAATTGTGGCTAGAATGGGGATGGAGAGGAAGCCTAAAGAGACAGGTGGGGTCTTCCAAGCTAACCTGAAGAGTCCAAACATCAAGAGCCGCAACAAAGTGTGGCAATCCCCACATGCTGGGTGGGAGGAAGGACAAAGGGATTAAGTGGGCAAGTCACATCCTCCCTGGCAGCCCACAGCACCAGTTGGACACAGGGAAGTACTTCTCCTTGCTGTCTGTAGCCCTTAGCGAGGGGCAGTGCTTCCCCACTAACTGCAGTTCCTGGCTTTCCAAGTCATCCTCCCGACACCTCTGCTGTGAGCTGGGTGCTTTCTCTACCGATACAACTCAAGCAGTCCCTGAAACAACCCATGAGACGGTTGGTGTTTCCGGCACCGCGTGAGGAGAAAACTGAGCTTCTCAAGTTTACTTAGTGAGCAAAGCCTGGGAGCCAGGACTCAGATTCTAGTGGCCTGTCTCCAAAATCGATGGCCTTAACCATAACCCTGCGCTGCCCATCAGTGTGTGAATAAACAAAATAATGAGAGAGGCAGAGAGAGAGAACCAGCAGGGAAGCTAGGAAGGCTTTTCCACGGCCCCTGCTGTGCCTGGCCTGAGTGTAACTCAGATGTCCAGAGGCAACTCCAGCCTGCTGAGACTACAGGTCTAGTAGACAAACTCCAGACATTGCAGAGTGAGGACAGAGACTGGGTCTACAGAAAGAGCTCCGAGTGAGCACCCACTTTGTCGGTGGACAGACGGCAGAATGCTCTAGGAAAGGAAGGACAGGGACTGCCCGTCTTCTCCCTTGGTGAGCCGGCACACAGCCATACTCACTGTGCAGCAGCAGAACCCGATCCTGGACTTTAATGGACAGCTTCAGTTGACCTAAGGAAACAATAAAAGAAACACCTTCACTTCTGCTCCCTGCTGGGGAGACCGAACAACGGTGATAAGGGAGCTCTTTCTGTTCACGTGGCATCATCCAAAGACGTGCATTATCTGACTGGAAGCCACCTGGTTCTGTGTCCTCTCCCCATCAGGAATGCCTTCCTTCCGAGGTGACTCCAGCCAGACTGATGCCATTCTGGTGATGGGGAGCTCACACCTGCATGAGGCAGCCCAGACAAGAGTGGACGGTGCCCACACTGGCAAAGGACTAGGATTCAAGACTCTGTCATACTCTGCCACAAGGAGGTAATATTGCCAATGCTGGTAATAGCCACTGGAATTTATGTGTGTGTGTGTATCCTTCAGCTAGGTTCCCATCAGAAACAAACTACCCACATATGCGCACAGACTGCTGGAAAAGAAGAAGAAAGAAAACATGGGAACCCCTGAGGTGCTGCCTCTAAAATTATCTATAGACAGATGTGGTGGTGCATGCCTTTAATCCAAGCACAAGGGAGGCAGAGGCAGGCGGATCTTTGTGAGTTTGAGACCAACCTGGTCTACAAAGTGAGTCCAGAACAGCCAGAGCTATACAGAGAAGCCCTGTGTCTAAAAACCCAATAATAAATAAATAAACAATTGATAGCTATACTGGGCAATGGTGTGGTCTGGTTCTATGTGGCCTGGTGCAGGGCTATTATTGACAAGTTATTTGTCTGTTTTCAGATTATTTAATGTGTGTGTTTGTTTTATCTGCATGTATGTCTGTGCTGCTCGTGCATGTCTGGTAAGGTCAAAAAGCTCTGATCACCCTGAACTGGAATTCCAGAGGGCTGTGAGACACCTTGTGGGTGCTGGGAACCAAAGCCAGGTCCTCTGAAAGAACAGCAAGTGATCTTAACCATCATGGTTCACCCCCAACAAGAGTTTTAAAAGGACAAACTTCAAAAGAAAACACCTTGTGTGTGTGCACGAATGTTAAAAAAACAAAAACAAAAACAAAAACAAAACACCAAATTAAAAATAGAATTGCCTGAAGGGAAGAGAGTGGGAATTGGATGGAAGTAGTTAAGAATTGTAAGTTATGCTGTTTTCCAACTCCTGCCGTTTTAGCAACATGAATGCATCCATGAGCAACAACACTTCTATAACTAAAAGTGCAACACTCAGGAGGCAGAGGCAGGAGGATCTCCAGTTCAAGGCCAGCCACAGCTACATAGCACGATCCTGTCAACCAAAAAAAAAAAAAAAAAAAAGAAAGAAAAGACCACGATGTAGCTCAATCTACAGTGCTTGCCCAGCACACATGCAAGGTCCTGAGTCCAACTCCAGAGAGAGAGAGAGAGAGAGAGAGGAGAGATAAAAGGAATGGAGAAAAGGAGAAAATCAAAGAAGGGAAGGGAAAGATGATGAGTGACCTGGGCTGGGAAGCAGGTGAAGAATGGGGACTTGAGTGGAGTGGTTGTTTGATTCTGGCTTCTCCTGTGTTTATTTAAATGAAAGAAAAATAAACTAAGACTTCAGCTTAAGATGGAGAAATGGCTTCCTGGTAAAGCACTCACATGCAAGAGTGAGAGCTTGGGCTCAGACCCACGTCACACCTAGCACAGTTCTGCGTCAGTGGTCCCCACGCTCCTGTGGGGGTCAGGAGTGGAGACCCAGTCCCCAGAAGCCGGAGGGCCAGCTAATGTGCTGAATGCATTCCTAATGAGGGTTGCCATTGCTCTAGTGAAACACCATGACCAAAAGTCACTGGAGGAGGAAAGGCTTTATTTGAATTGCACTTCCACATTGTGGTCCATCACTGAAGGAAGTTGGGGCAGGAATCTGGAGGCAGTAGTCGATAAGATGCCATGGAGGATGCTGCTCACTGGCTTGTTCCTCATGGTTTGCTCAGACTGCTTTCCTGTAGAACCAGAACCACCAGCCTAGAGCTAGCCCCACCCACTATGGGCTTGTCCCTTCCCCATCAATCACTAATTAAGAAAATGCCCTACAAGTTTGCCTGAAGCTCAATCTTATGAAGGCTTTTTCTCAGTTGAGGTTCCCTCCTCTCAGATAACTACAGTTTGTATCAAGTTGACATAAAACTATCCAGCACAGGAACAGTCTGTGCTTCAAGTAAAATGGAATCAAGGACCAACATCCAAGGTTGTCTTCTGACCTCTACACATGTGTGCCTTTACTCTACTCCCACACTTACGATACACACACAGAGATTCAAAACCCAACCAGACAAAAAGTCAGGTCCTCCTCACAGACAGCTACATCCATCACTTGCCAGACATAAAAAATTCTGAGTCCAGCAGTCTCCTTGAAACCTCAGGCAGCCACAGGATTCTGTCCACGCAGGGACATAAGCTGATAGGCCAGAGAGCAGGGCCAGGAACCTATGCCTGATCCACAAATGAGCCCTGCCTAGCTGTCCCTGCCTAGCTGTCCCCTCCTCTGCTGTCACCTCCAGTAAGGGAAGTCCACTTCCGTGATGAGAGTGTTTTCTCCTGTTTGATGCTCTATCTAAATGGATAGTTGGTAACTTCCATTAACCTGATTTGGTCCTGCCACCTGTAGGCTGTCTCCTTTAGACCTGATGCCCAGAGTCATTCAGCCATTCTCAGGCACGGTGAGATACCTTGTCACTATCCCAACTGTTCATCTCTGTGTGTGCCCTCCAAAACTGGGCTGATTCCTGAGACTTGGGCTTCTTTACTGACTAGAAGACAAGCAGGCAGCCTTTGGGGAGCAAAAAGAAAGGAGTCCTGTGTCTTGAAATTCTGCATGAGGCCCCCAACATCACATTCCAGTAATCAAAATGCCTCAATCCTCACTCTCAATCCACAAGCCACTCAGAATCCAGCCTCCGCCCATCAGAATTCTTGCTGTTCTCCTGACCAGGTTGCCGGCCTCAGAAGGCCAGGAGGCCCAGTCTAGTTCAAGCCCAACTGGCCGCTTCTCTCCCAGGAGCACGATGTCCACAGCTGGGAGGCAGGCTAACGATGGGGTTCCTGTACTCCAGGCTGTGATCAGATGATACCGGAGGGTGATAAGTACCGGGATGAAAGGGAGCGTGGGAACCCAAGGGATGGTTATCTCAAGGTCCCTAAAATTGCTACTCTGAGGCTCCACTGTGCCTAGAAATCGGCTGCAGATCCCATGTCTGCTACATGGTGGGGTGGGAGAGAAAGCTTTGAAACAGGCATGGCTACAAGTCATGGGGCAAACCTCACCAACCCAGTGGCATCTAGGTTTAGCATGAAATGTTATTTGTTTCTGAAACCGCTGCAGTACAAAGTCAACTCTGGCCCAAACACACTCCAATTTGCAAAGCAAGCCCTTGGAACTGCTACACTGCACAGCACCAAACAACAGCCCTTCCTAGAATTGGAGGCATATCCCCATACACAAAAGTCATCAGTTCCACTGGTCAAGCCTGTGAGAGACAGGGCAGATCTGAGCACACAGGTTTCTGCTGTAGCAGGCTCCCAGCCTGATAGGCTGGACAGGGGTATGGGCCAGGCCAAAGCTGGAGCTGAAGCGGAGAAAGGTCCTAGGTCAGTGGTTCTCAACCTTCCTAATGCTGTAACCCTTTAGTACAGTTTCTCATGTTGTGGTGACCCCCAATCAAAAAAAAAAAATTATCTTTATTGCTACTTCATAACTGTAATTTTTCCTATTGTTATGACTTGCAATGTAAGTCATTTTTTTGGAGCTAGAAATTTGTCAAAGCAGTTGCAACCCACAGGTTGAGAACCACTATCTAGGTCAAAGATTGGCTCAGAGTTCTGATGAGACTACAAGGTCTGCCAAGGGGGTCTACTCACAGAGAGCCTGGGGGCCCTTTCCCATGTAGTAGCAGAGACCAAACCAAGCAGCCAGACAGGCTCCTGGTCAGGCCCCCTAGGCTCACGGAGGAGGTTTAGATCAAGAATAAGCTATACGTCCTCCCCTGTCTCCCCTATCAGGCTCCTCTATCAAATGCCCAACGCTCAGGGACCCTCAAGCCATGTTACTCCTCATTGGTGACTAGTCATACCTGACATAGACAGTGACTTGGACCCAAAGTATCCAGGACTGGAAACCAAAACTCAGCTCAATTCTGCACTCCTTCCTGTGCAAGTCTGCTGGAATCCACAGTCGTGCCCTGCCCCCAGCACCTCCTCCTTACAGGACGGTGTACCACACCTTAACTCAAGAAACCAAGAATGGGCATCGTAGCACATGCTTTTAATCCAGCACTTGGGAGACAGAGGCAGGTGGATCGCTGAGTTCGAGGCCAGCCTGGTCTATATAGTGAGTTCCAGGACAGAGGTATGTAGAGAGACCCTAGCTTAAAAAAAAAAAAAAAAAAAAAAAGCAGGAAAAAAAAAGCCAAGAGAAGGCCAGCTAGATGGATCAGAAGGAGGCAAAAGCACTTGCTGTATAAGGCTGACAGCTTGAGTCTGGTACGCAGAGCCCATGGTAGAAGGAAAGAACAAACTCTCCACAAGCTGTCACACCCATGCCATGGTACCCACTCACTCACACTCATACTCACACGCACACATTACACAACAACAATAATACATAAAAAATAATTTAAAGTGAAGAAAGCCAAGAGAGTATGAAAGAGATGGTGGCTTCCAAAAGGCATCTAGTCTAAAGAAATGAACCACTGGGGAAGGAGAAGACAGATCAACCCTGAGTCTTCAGCTGATCTGAGAAAAAGCCAGCAAGATGTGGCCCCCTTCATTTCTGTCCTTTGCAGTAGTCCTACTTCATCCTTGCACTGGGGGTGTGGCCTGAGAGAGTGCCAAGTGCCTTGAAGTGTTGAGGCTATGGGCTGAAGTCATCACCGCAAGGTGGTGTGGGGACCTGAAAGGACAGTTACCATGGGCCTGTAGTAGATACCTTTTCTATCTGCAAAGGATCCTGGTAGTGGGTGCCCAAAGAGCCTGTGAGGATGAACTGGAGACCCATGGCCCAGAGCCAAAGCAAGAACAGACAGGACCCCACAGGCCAGGGATAATGCTAAAGGAGGGAGCTTAAAAAGTTCAAAGAGAGCAACAAACACCAATTCTGTTAAGCACCAGACTGAGAGGTACAGGCTTGCTGTACAGCGCACAAAAAGAGCTGCCAGAGAAATTCTGTCCTTCAGGACTTACTCAGCAGGGGACCACGGGTAGTTGAATTCACTCACAGGAGCCCTGGTCCAGACTCAGAGAGGACGAGGGAAGTTAGGCAGCTCTGTTCTCTGTTCTCTGAGAAATGATAGGCAAGGTGTCAGGCCTGGGAGCCACACGGCTCTTTATCCTTAAATTCCAGTGTCTGCTGGATGGAAAACTCTTGAGTTCCCTGCAGGTTCATCCAGTTCCTTTCTGATGAAGGCTAAAGCCCCAGAGGGAGGGCTGAAGATAAAGCAGCAGGGTTGTTGAATGGAGATAAAAATTGCCATAGGTCCACTTGCTTTGCGTGACTCTCTGCTTCCTGTCCCATGTCTAATGCTGACATGATGTCCCAAGCTGCTTTTCCTTCCAGAAACACTGTGCTAGCCAGAGGAGTCTTCCAGTCTTTCGAGCACAAACTCATAAACTGGCTTTCAGGTCTCCAGACGATTTCAGTTCCTGTGGGACATTCGGAAGGGATTCTCAGCTCTTCCTGGAAAGTCAGTGAATTACAATCTCTGATATACCACCATCAACATCCATCCTTAGCTGAGCCACATTCCCAGCAAAGCCTTTGATCCCTCAGGGCTCAGATCCAACACCCCAGAGGCTATAACATGACCCCCCAGTGTCTGAGCCACCGGGAAGAAGGCTAGATGCTCACAGGGTTCCCAGAGCTTCACTAAATGCTTCTCATTGCTTTTTTTCCTCAGGGTAACGCCATATAATAGTTACTGTTCTGAATCCTCACTAGGCAAGCTAAGTGGAAGTGAAAACCGAACATCCAGGCTGTGCAAGCAGTAAGTGGTTGGCGTGTGACAATCAGACCCCGGGCATCCACTGTGGTTGGTTCAACGTCTGTGTACAGGTCTCTGGTGCTCCCTCCTGTCAAGAAGTGGACAGGAGTTGGAATTGGAGCGGTGGCTGGAGGACTGTAAGCACATACTGCTCTCACGGAGGGTCTGAGTTCCATTTCCAGGACCCATAGCAGGCAACTCAAATTGGAAGCAACTCCAAAGGGATCCATCACCTTCTTCTGGCTTCTCCAGGCACGTGCTCTCGAATGCAATGCCCATATACATGCACACATATGTTTTCTTAAAAGTAGAGACTAGTTCATCCGCTCCACTGTGGAGTGGACTTAGTTACTTCTAATTGAATGTGGTAGAAGTGACAACAGGTGACTTAGAAGAACAGAATACACTAGGCATTAAAGGTCCCTTTTCTTTTTCTTTCCTTGTTTTTTTTTTAATGAATGGATGCCCGGAGTCTGATTGCCCACATGCCAACCATTTACTGCTTGCGTAGCCAAGTTGGTTCTTCCATGGAGTCACGTGGGCAAGCTCTACATGTAACACTTTTAACATGGAGCGGGGTAGCCGAGCACTACTACCTACTTAAAACATTCTCCATCTCCTGGAAGAAATTTCGAACTCATTAGCAATCACCCTCAATTGTTTTCTTCCCGCCAGGCCCTGTCAACCAACTATTCCCCTTCTGTTTCAGTGGATCTGCCTTTTCTAATAGTTCATATAAATAAAATCTTACAACATAGGTGCTTTTATAACTGGTTTCTTTTCACTTGCTGTAGTGCTACTTTTTAACTCTATTTATTTTGGTTTCTTATACCTCTACTTTCCTTCCACAAACCCCTCAACAGTAGGTAGGAGGAAAAAAAAAAGGGTTAGAGGGGAAAGGGGGCAGAATTCCCTTTAGCTATTTCTAGCTGTTTAGAATCACTGGGTTCTTTGGGACAATACCAATATCAGTCATCAGGATATCCAGCAGTCCAGCAAACAGCAAACACAGCAGCAGCCTTTTTCCTTCTCGGAACATCTCTTGAAGCATTCTGACTATCTCCTTGAAGCATCCCCTTCTCCTCTCTGTACTCTGGTATTTATACCCTCTCAGAGTCCTCAGAATCAAACTAACTGGAGCTGACAAAGACCACACCCCTCTCCAAACCACACGAGGCTGTTACCAACTGTGGACAAACTAAAAGCAGCTCCATATCCCACACTTGGGATTAAAACAAAATCATATTTACATAACATAACTGACTTTTTAAAGAAATCAAAGTTTCTACTATAACTTACCATATGTTTCTAAAATTTATCTATGTTGTAATATGTATCAATAACTCGTTCCTTTTTCTGGCCCAATAATATTCTATTATATGGATATACCACATTTTCTTCATCCTTTCATTTTACAATAAGTATTTGGGTATTTCCATTTTGAATTTACTATAATTATTGCTACTGTGAGCATTTATATACTATTGTTTTGTGACCAACATATAAGCCCCCACACATATTTGTAAGTACATTGTCATTTCTCTTACATATAAACCTAGGAGGGGAATTGCTAGGTCAAATATTAACTCTGTCTTAACTTTTAAAAAACCTACCAGACTCTCTTCCCAAGTGGCAGTGCCTTTTGCATTTCTGTTAGCCATGTGCAGGCATTCAAATCTCTCCTTATTTGAATGTCTCAACATTTATTATTTATCTCTCTAGTTATAGCCCAATTACACCTCTCCAGAGGAATCTCCTCATTTGTTTGTTCCTGGTTTTACTTTGTTCTATTGCTCTTTGTTTGCTTGTTTTTGGTTGTTTGTTTGGTTTTTGGTTTTTGTTGTTGTTGTTGTTTGGTTTGGTTTGGGTTTTTTTTTTTTTAATTGCTGCTGTTTTTACTTGCTTGGCTTTAGGAGGGTTTGTTTTATTTATTTTTTTGGTACTGGAGATCAAACCCTACGATTCAAACATGGCTAAGCAAATTAATTTCTTTTTGTTGTTGTTGTGTTTTGAGAACGGTTTTTCTGTGTAATAGCCCTGGCCTGGCCTGGACTATTTTGGAAGAGAGGGTAGAAAGAAAATAAAAGCCAGAAGATGGGGAGGAGGTCTGTGAAATGCCATCTTCTGGGCAATTATGCGATCATTACTATCCTAAACGCACAGTAGCTGTGGATGCCTGCACCAGATCCAAGTAGAGTAAGCCCCTCAGCAGGGGTTCAGGAGACCCTACTCTTCACTACTTGCTGTGATAGATTTGGGGAGAGGGGAAGTCAGTGCCTTCAGTTGTACCATCAGTGACCCCACCAGGTTCCAGCAGACAGTTCCAACTCAGTGGTCACACAGATGGCCCTGGTTAAACTAGATGAGTTGCAAAACCAAAAGTTCTGAACCTGGGAGAAGAACAGGGATGGTAGCGATGAACTGATAAATGGAAGAAAGATTTTAGAAGGTTGGAAGTGAGACCAGTCAGAATGCATTATACACATGTATGAAGTTGGCTGATAAGAAAATTAATCAATATAAAGGAGAAAAGCTAAAGTAAGAAACAAAGAAAACAAATGCTGGCAGAGATGGAAGGAAAGAGAGACCTTTAGTCACTGCTGGTGCGAGTGTAAAGCAGCGCAGCCATTACGGAGAGCAGCGCGGAGGTTTCTGACAAAATTAACAACAGACCAACCAGACGAGCAGTGTAGCACCTATAGGCATACACCAAAGGACTCTGCCTCCTACCAAAGACACACTTGCACGTGTTTGTGTTGCTCTATTCACAATAGCAAGGAAATGAAATCAGCCTAGATGTCGACCAAGAGAGAGGAATAGATACTGAAAACAGGGCCCATGTGCAAAATACAATTGCACTCAACCAGAGAGGAAAATGAAATTATGAAAACTGCAAGAAAATGGACGGATCAGGAAATCATTCTACGGAAAGACTCATTCCTTCCCATATGCAGAACCTGGCTCTCAAGGCGTGTGTGTGTGTGTGTGTGTGTGTGTGTGTGTGTGTGTGTGTGTGTGCATGTGTGTGGATATAGGTCATAAAACTGGAACAAGAACCATAAGAAAGAAAAGAAGGTGGGGGGTGGGGCAGGTAGTAGGATCCATGTGACTAGGAATGGAAGGACGAAGGAGCAAGAGGGGAAGAGCAGGAAGATGGGAAGAAGAGGGCAGGACGCTCAACAGAATAAGTAAGCACATAAGTAATAAATATGCTTATCAGGTGGCCATCAGCGTGGCTCAGTGAGTAAAACTGCTCGGCAAGCAAGGCTGACGACCTGAGTTCAATCCCCAGAGCGCACAGTGAAAGGAGAGAACCAGCTCCTGAAGATCATCCTCTGACCTCTACACATACGCTGCAGCAGGCATCTGCAGTCTCTCTCTGTCACACCCATACACACACACACACACACACACACACACACACACACCATACCTGCACACACACAATAATAATAATAAACGAAATTTAAAACTTTTTTCACACTATCAGAAAATCTCATGTTGGAGGAGCAATTTACTCCTCCGTCCTTTCCTGAAGTTCTTTCTCACTGTCAAATTTGCATGGCTTGCAGGAGGGAGCCAGCTGCCTCTGGCCTGTGCAGACTCAAGCAGCCCTAAGAAGAGGACAAAGTGATGAAAGACAGATGCCTCCTAACAATGGGTAGCAGGGAGCGAAGGCCTCCTACCAGGAGTCACATGGACAAGCCCTCTCCTAGAGGAAACTCCAGCCCGTAATACCATCAGATAACAGAGTCCCTGAATAACATCTTGGCTGCACGCCCTGTGAAAAACCCTGAGAAAAACCATTCCTCTCCGCCACTTCCAAACTCCCAACTCTCTCTCTCTCTCTCTCTCTCTCTCTCTCTCTCTCTCTCTCTCACACACACACACACACACACACACACGGAGAGATAGAAGTTGTCCAGTTTAGCTAATAAACACTGGGATAAATTGCCTCCCCAATTAGGACAATTAAGTCTGATCTCAATTCCGAGACTATTTTTCAGTTTTAAAAATTGGAAAAAAAAAAAAACCAGTGCTAAGAGATACTATTTAACAAAGACTGGAAGACTTTTTTGTACCTTGATGTCTGATTCTCTTAATAAAGTGCTGACAGAGAGGCTGAGGAGATAGCTCCATGGAAAAAGCACTAAGTTGCCTGAGCATGAGAACTGGAGTTCGGATCCCCAGAACCCACATAAAATGCCAAGCAGGCATGACTGCCGTCTGGAATCCCAGCACTTGGGAGGCAATGACAGAATTTCCTCCGGCAAGCTAGCTAGTTAGACTAGCTAAATTCTGTGCGCTTTTGGTTCAGCCAAAGATCTTGCCCCGATTAAGCAGAGAGCAACTGAGGAAGACAACCAATGTCAAATTTGGGCCTACGCACACACACTACACACATGCAAAAACAAAACAAAACGAAAGCTAGGCAAAAATATTTAAAAGTACCCTTTCCGAGCTGAAACAGGATGCACAGAAAAGGGCAGGGTGAAGGGTGGTGAGTGCAGGTCTGTGGAAGCCTCACGTTTTCCCAGACTAACTTCCTATTGGGGTGTCTCTGAATTCTGGTGACGAGGAAACCAGAACCCATGGAATAAAAGATGAGGTTCTTTTGAACCTTTGCTTTTTGCACTGTGACCCTAAAGGGGTGCTCCCTTGGAATAGGGTAAATTACAACCAGACACAGATCCTCAAAGAATGGCAGCTCATTTTCAATAGTCACAGTCCCTAACACTGAATCAAGATGATCCCAAGAGCCAGGCATGCAAATGCACCTGTCATAAATTCAAGCTCAGCCAGGGCTGTGTAGCAATTTGACACCCGATTTGGGTAACGTAGTGAGACACTGTCTACAAAATGAAAGGCTGGCTTGGGCTGCTGGTGGCCCTGGCACCTGGTGAGCAAAAGAAAAGACATTTTTTTTAAAGCCCTGATAGATGAGAAAAGATAACATCTTCATGCCTGCCTTCTGCAGCAGACTCTCAACACCTAAAGAATGAAAGCACAAACCCAGCATGGTGGGGCATACCTGTAATCCCAGCATTTGGGGAGGCAGAAGCAGGCAGATCTCTGTGAGTTCAAGGCCAGCCTTGAACAAAGTGGGTCTAGGACAGCCAAGGCTACACAGAGAAACCCTGTCTGGAAAAACCAAAAGAAGAAGAGGAGGCGGAAGAAGAAGAGGACATGGTATGAAAAGACAATGAATTGAAAAAGGCAGGCCAGGCAAAGGCTGACCTGGGAAGCTACGTCAGTCCAGGAAATGTGAACGGTATCTTTACTAGAAATAAAGAGAAGGCTTATAACAGCCAAAGAGTTCATAAAAGTCACTACTCTCCAGAAAAATGATATTTATGAATCTGTATATTCATAATGTAACTTCAAAATATTTGAAGAAAAGGCTGACACTGATGATGACAAGAGACTGACAAGTTTATAACTACAATAGGAATGTGACATCCTTCTCTTGGCAACTGACAGAATAAACAGATAGAGAAAATAACAAAGATGCAGATACTGGGGCAACATGATGAGCAAGCCAGAGCTGACACAGGAGGAGAATGCTGTACCCACGGATTGCCAGATTCTCTTCAAGGACACACGAGTCTCTTAGAGTGCGTGACAGTCTGTTGGGCCAGCAAGCACACCTCAATGAATGGCAAAGACCTGAAGGGTGCAGAGAATGGTCTCTGACCAAACCACAAAATAAACAACAGAAACATTGCCAAAGCTGGGCTCAGTGGCACCTGCCTATAATCCTAGCATTCAGGAGGCAGAGGCAGGAGAATTGTAAATTTGAGGCCTGACTGAGATATATGATGTAGTAATAGCTTATCTTAGGAAAAATAGGACTGGGGGTTTTATGTACTGGCCAGGTGTAAGGAGCAAAGTGTGTCTGTGTGCGTCTGTCCATATATACTTTATATAAATATGGGAATTTGTTTATGCATGTGTGCCATACACCTCAGTTTTCTTTAAAAAAAAAAAGGCTAGAAAAAGACTTACATGGAAGAACTGAAAAAGAACAAGGAGCTAGCAACAGCCACACTGAGGAATTTCTCAATATTCCCAAGCAGATGGAGTACAAACGAGAGGAAAACAAATCAGCGCTGAGGACTCTGCCCAGCAAATTATAAGCTCTGGAGAAAGGGATGGGTTTCCTGAGCCAAGTCTAATGAGTCTGCCAGGCTCAGGGCAACAGGGCTGGAGACAAGGGCTGATGGCAGTTGGCAGGGGCACGTCAAAGGCCTCCAGTTCAGAGACTGACCTTGTTCTGCCCAGCGTGGGGAGCAGCTGGTGGGCATCAGTCCCAAGCTTCATTCTCAGTACAGAAATGGATTCATTTTTCTCTGTGGTTTCAAAGAGAGGCAGAAAGCGAAGAAGCAGGGCCCTGGTTAATACCGCTGCCACAACAAACATGGAAAAAGAAAACGGCCAGCAAATGTGTGCCATCCCTCACAGCTCTCTCTGCCTTCAGAGGCATGCTTCCCTCTGATGAGCCAGGCTCAGGCGTGCCTCTCGATTGAGCCTGCCTTGGGACTGTTCCATAGCTGTCAGCTTTCAGGTTCGGTAGGCGTGACATTTCTGACAAGAGGTGGGTGGTATCACCTATGCCCATAGCAATCTTCACAACACATCGGATATCTGATAGCAATATTAGATATCACATAGCAATCTGTGCTCTCTCCTGGCCTCTTGGCATTTCTAGGATGCTAGACACCCCAGGCAGGGCAACAACTTGCTCAGAGACCACCCAGGCAGGTTGGTGATGGGGCTAGAAAGCTGACGTCCTTTCAAGATTTTCTGCTAGTATCCAACATTTTTGTGAGACAGATTTTTCTATATAAAAGAATTGTGCCTAAATTTCAAACGGAAGTTCCATGAACCCAGAACAGCCAAGATAATATTGAAGAATAAAATTAAAGGATTTATACTTTGGGATTTCAAAACGTACAACAAAGCTACAGCAATGAGTAGGTGTGGCATGTGGATGGTGACAAAGTAGCAGATTGGAAGCAAATCAGTAAGTCCAGAAAGAAAACACATTTCTCTAGTCGCTCCCTTTAAAAAAAAAAAATCTTATTATTTATTGTGATGGTATGTGTGTAGTAGATCCACGTGTGTGCTCCTGTGTGCACGTGCAGAGGCCAGAGGCAGATGTAAACTGCCAACTTTTATTGCTCCCTGTCTTGTTCCCTTGAAACAGTCCCTCACTGAACCTGGAGCTTACCAGTTTGTTTAAGACAGGGTAGAGGGTTTCTCTACATAGCCTTGGCTGTCTTGGAACTTGCTATGCAAACCAGGCTGGCCTCAAACTCACAGAGATCTGCCTGTCTCTGCCTCCTGAGTGCTGGCAGATCATGCCAGTCTTATTGAAGTTCTTTTTTTTTTTTTTTTTTTTTGGCTAAGGTGACAGCCAGCAAGGCCCAGTGGTCTTCTTGCCTCCTCGTCACACCCCCATTCCCTGTGCTGGGGCTATGTGCCATGCCAAAGACGCACATGATAAAGCATGGAGCTTGTTCTACCAGTTGTGCTCAGACCGCCACACTCGTGCTATGGAACATGTGAACACACACAATAAATACATGTGAAAGATATTTTTAAATGGAAGACTGCTATGTACAACAACATGAGCTTACCTTGAAAACACAAGTGAAAGGAGTCGTTCATAGAAAAACACACATGCTTCCATTTATATGAAATCCCCTCAACAAGGCATACAGATTGAGGCAGAAAATACAACAGTGATTGGTTGGGGTTGGGAATGAGGGAGGGTTGGGAATTGGAAAAAAATATGCTAAAAGTTACGGTATCTCTTTCTAGGGTGATGAAAATATTCTAAAGTTGATCACAGCAATAGTTGCATAACTCTGCAGATATACTCAAAATTGTGAAGTTGTACATTTCCAATGAGTGAACTGTGTACATGAGTTATATCTCAGCAGAGCTCTTACCAAAGAATCAAGAGATACCCTAATCAAAATGAGAGGTATGACCCTGAAAGATGCAACCAGAAACACCTACTATGACCTCTTCAAATTACACGAGATTACAACAAAGAAGGCAGACCTGGGTCCTGGCCTTGGCTTGTATACACCTTCCCTTGGAGTCAGCCAAGTCCTAGAGACGCAATGAGGCAGTCAGTGAGTGTCATCTGGATTTGGCCTTTCTTGGGGAACAGAAGTTGTGCTCATGACCCTCACTCTTTGTGTGTGAGAGAGAGACAGAGACGGAGACACACAGGGAATTCTGATTGAAATACTCTTTTCTCCTTGTGTTTCCAAGATGCAGCCAACTCCTTTAAATGTTTGCTGCAGCATCACCAGGTTCCCCCAAAGTAAAGCCACTGTTGAAGGCCAGGGGCTACCTGCTGTGTTGGGAAGAGGCCAGGGAACTGAGAAACTTAGCAAAGATATTTGCATCAAATGGAACCCACATTGGCTGCAAAAACTGACCTGGAATCCATTGCTTCCAAGTCTGGATCATGTTCAAAATACCTCTAGGAAGTCTTTAAGGGTTTGATCCTCAGGCTCCACTCATAATGATCCAGTCACACTCTCTGGGTCCTGGAATCCTGTGTGCTTTCAGGGGTGGGACATAACCCAATGGCATAGAACATTTGCTTAGTGCTGTGGCCCTGGGTTCAGTCTCCATTACCACAACAACTAAAAGCCCAGAAATGCTTCTGGTCTGGTTTGGTAATCACTGACAGGAATCACCATGAACCCAGTGACAATTGCTGGCCAACAATAAGCTCACTGTGGCAAATAGCAACCCAAGAAACAGCACTATTGCAGGAAACATTTTTCAAGCATTCAAATTACTGTCAAAAAGATCCAAGAAGAAACCGCATAAAAAGAGCAGGCGTCTCCCCTTCCTCCCCAGGCCTTGCCCGCCTCCTGAACACTCAGGTGGCAGCCATGGGTCCACTTGATAGCCATCATTCCCAACCCAAAAGCTAGGGGCCAGGCTGGAGAAGCCACACCCTTCTGGGACTGGACCTTCCCCTGCCCCAGTCTGGAAGAGAGTTTAGTTGAACAAAAGAACTCAGAGTGGCTGTGAAGAAACATTCACATCATAGCAGCTAACGGGCTTTTTCACAAAACTGAACACACAGAATGATGTGAATCTTGTGAAAATTAGGAAGGAGCGGGTGAAGACACCTAGAAGAATGGAAACTGGAATGTCTTTATTAGCTTTCAAACTTGAACCTGGGAAAGCTGTAGCTCCCTGATCCTCTCTTATCTGGAAAACTCTTTTGTCTCAGAGAGCCCTGGGTCCCACTGGAATTAATAGGATTGGCTTGTAGGGCTTGGGCAGGTTAAATGAAGCCATGCGGCTGACACACTGGCACAAGCCATGTGCCTAGCGAGCCCCTCTGTTTTCACCGTCCAGCACCAGAAGCAGTGGAGTCCAGGCTGCCAGACTGCGGCCATCTCTAGCGATCAACCTGCTGCTCTCCCATTACTTCCCCTGCTCCTGGGGACCAGAGGTGTGTGAGTAGTGAAGATCCAAACAAGCTGGAGGGCAGGGAAGCCAAGAACCCTTCTTGAAGGTCTGTTTCCTTGTGTGCTCTGCCTCTGAAGCGAAGTCTGGCTCTGTTGCAGTACCCGCTCCAACTTCATGAAGGAAGTGTATTAAAGTTAAAACAGCAGTGCTGGGAAGGCTCGCGCCAGCTATCAAGCCCACGGCGTGCCCCGTCTCCTCTCAGCAGCTCTGCTTTGCAGAGTCCCTCCTGACAGGGAGAGCTGTGCAGGGCAGTGATCTGGGGAAGGGGTGCGAGCCTTACTATAGTTCCTTGGAAGACCAGGCTTGCACAGGCCTTAGGGACAGCTACTGTCCAGCTGCGATTTGGAAGAACTGAGAGTCTGCAACTTTGGTGCTTGTAGGGCCTCTATGGTCCCTTCCTGTTCCCCTGACGCTTTTCTAAGGTCTGTCTTGTAGTAGAGACAGCTCTCATCCCCACTTAGAGCCTCCAGAGGGGACCCCACGAAGGCAAGGCCACATAAGCTAACCCTTCCATCACTAACCCCTGAGTCAGGTGATTGAGCTGTGCTGTCACAGTACACTAGACCCTGATTTAACCTGAGCGCTAGCTAATGGGGAGCTCCGTGGATACAAGGCAGACCTCTGAAAGATGAACTGGGACACAATTATTGCAGCCAAGCGAGGCAGAACCGACTGCAGCTGGCAGCAGGCAGCAGGTGGTGTCCGTTGACCTGGAGGAGGGGGCCAGAGAAGGTAGCCAAAACGGGAAGAGCACCTGCTCGCAGCCTCTCTGCCACGATAGGGGCTTTCCTTTTTGGCTTGGGTTGCCAAGAAAGCAGTCCGTTCGCTGCCTGGCCCAGAGGCACTTACCAAAGGTGGTGAGATAGAAGGACAAGGTCGGGTGGGCGCGCCGGCTCCCGAGGGAGACGCGGTGCAGGGAGCGCTCCATGGCGTCCCTGTTCCGGACGCCGGGACAGGAGGGCCTGTCCCCAAGGCGGTGGTTGTGTGGGTGCAGTAACCCGGGCAGCAGGCTCAGCTTTCCCCCACCGCACCAGCGTCTCCCGGGTAGGCGGGATCCGGGCCGGCTACACCGCGCGTTGGAACGGCTGGGCGCGCCAGCCCCTGATTGGCCCGCGCTGGTTTGAATGGGGAGATTTCCACCTGACCTGGCTGACGCTCGCGGGCCAGATCGGGGGAGGGTAGGCTCCTGGAGCTGGGAAGACTGCCACCGGCTACTAGAGGTGGCTCCTTCGCTAGTGATCCCACAGGAACCCTAGCTCCAGCAGCAGCCCCACAAGCTGTAAGTGCCAACTCCACTATGGCCCCGCCGCCTGACTTGCCCACTTGAGCAAGCTCGGCCTGCTCGCCCAGCTCCCCCAGGCTGCAATTAGGTTTGTAACCAGCTTTAAAACTCAGACCTGCAGTCGCCAAACCAACCTAGAGCAAAATGGGCCCTCTCGAGTGGCCCATGAGGGCATGGGATCGGGAACACAAAATTGCACAGACAGGCCTGGGTGGCTCTCTTGAGCCTTCCTTTTGCATGAGAGCAGCCTGGCACGGGCCCAGGGAGGAGCAGCTTGCTCCATCCAGCCTCGGGGCTTCCCATCTGCAGCCTGGCACCATCGGACGGAAGAGCAAGCCCTGCCATCTGCAGACTCAGTGCAGGGTAGGGCCTTTCAGTCGTCCCAACCTAGCGCAGAAAGGCAGATCAAGAAGGAAGGTCAACCGTTGCATGGATTTGTCAGCAAACATTCATGAGACACCTCGAGGGAGCGGCTTCACACCAAGACATCTGCTCTGCAAATCGTACTGCCGCTGTGGGAAAGAAAGCTGTTGGTCTCGTGTAAACCTAAAAATGGGAAGTTTTAGAGTTTGTTGCTGGTCCCTGACTTCATTGCCAGTGGATATTTGTGGTTCTGTGAGCCACTCCAGACAAGATTGGAGGAAAGCAAGAATGTATACACAGTGCCAGGAGCTGAGCTGAGCAATTCACTCACATGTGTGTCGTTTAGACTTCACAGTAAGCTCCAGTTTGCCAGGGAGAGATCTAAACGTCAGACGGAAAGGGAAGGCAGCTAGCCCAAGATCTGCAGAGCTAGAAACAGGTGGGACTGAGCTTTGATCCAAAGACCTGTCTGATCCAAAGACCATTACCCTTTGTTCTTCCATGGCCAAGAGCGGGTATGGGCAGCAGACCTGCCTTTATGAGGGCAAGAAACTGGATGCCATGAGCTTAGTTGGCCATGAAGATGGGGGGGGGGGGGGGGGGAAACAGAGCAAAAGCTGGAGAAGTCCACATGAGATTGGCAAATACGTGGACGAGTGCAAATGAGTCACAGCCCACAAAGGCCATTTGATCACTTGAATCCTGGTTTTTTTGGGAAGCCCTGTCTTGCTCTTCACCTCCACCCTATCCCTCCAAACCATGAACACCATCCTTAGCAGGAGCGGCCCACCCCCCTAGCCCTTGCTCACTGGCAGACCAACTTACCTGTGCCCTGTACTTGGGCAGGCCTGATCTTCCTCCTAGGTGGGCAAGTCTGGGTGCAGGCATTTTTTTTAGACGTGGAAGTATCCTGGTTTGGCAACTCCATCCAGCCAGGAAAAAAAAAAAAAAAAAATGGATGGCTCTAGCTTCAGACAGTGGATACAGAGGACTGAGTTCCTAAGTGCTACAGACCTGTAGAAGCAGGAAGAAGAGCAGAAGTCAGGTGTACCCCCTGCAAGGAGTGAGAGCTATACATAATACCATGTCCACACATACCTCATACAAATATGCATACTCCGTGTGTGCACACACACATACACATTCTGTATGTGCTCCTGATGCACAAGAACACACATATATATCACATCTGCGTATATAAAACACATTTCAATATACCGCCTACATACAGCATATCCATAGGGACAGATTGATTATAACCTGGCTTTTTAAGAATCAGAAATATTTGAATTTAAAAAGGAAGAGCTACAAAGATTTGTTTGGGAACATTTTCACACTGGCTAACAAAGAGTAACATATCTTCTTGCCCAATAGCCAAAGTAGTTTTGAAAAATAATAAGAAAAGATGCTTGGACTACCATGACGGTTACCTTAGTTGTAAACTTGACTGGATTTGGAATCGCCTGGGGCAGGTCTCAGTGAGGAAGTGTCTGGAGGGATCTTCTTGGTTGGCGTAGCTGAGGTGAGGAAACAGCCTTAGAGTGAGTGGCACTGTGTCATTGACCAGTCCTGGCCTGAGGGAAAGGGAGGGGGACCAAGCCTTATCCATCCTTGCTCTCTACTTCTCCACTGGGGGGCGGGGGGCCTGCCACTGTGGCCTCCCTCAAACCGTGGATTATAGCCTGTAACTGCTTGAGTAGAAGGAACCCTTTCTCCCCTAACATGATTTTGTCAGAAGTTTGTAATCACAGCAATAGGTAAGACACTAAGACCAACAACCAAATGTTAAAGAGTATTTTAATAATATCATGCCAGAAAGAAAAGACAAATACCCAATGGATTAGAATCAAAATTCCAAGAAAAATACTTTATTTAGAAAACAACAAAGCAGATTTGTTAAAAAAAAAAAAAAAAAGTAGAAAGGTAAGTCTAAATCAGATGAAATTTTTTAAAGAAAGTAGCAGTTCAAAGGGGAAAAAATAGACTCAAACAATAAAACAATGTTTATTTTTGAAAACACCAATAAACAAAAACCCCTGCAAAAGTATAAATAAACAATAAAAGAAAGAAACAGATAGCTTCATATGAAGGTAACTTCTTAATTATTAAAAAAAAAAAAAGCCATTGGTCTAGGGATACAGCTCAGTTAGTTGAGTGCTTGCCTAGAATGCACAAAGCCCTGGGCTCAGTCCTCAGCACCATAAAAGCTGGGTTTTGTACTGATCATCTGAAATCCCAGCATCTGGAAGATGGAAGCAAGAAAATAAGAAGTTCAAGGCTATCCCTTGCTATATAGCCCAAGGCCAGCCTGGATGTGTAACACCCCATCTCTCTCTTTCTTCATTTTTAATTAATTCAATTTACATCTCAGTCATAGCCCCCCCCTTCCAAAAAAAAATGCCAAGAACAACTGTAACAAAAAAGTGAAACCTTTGTAAAAAGGCTTATGTCTTATTTGTTTCCTGTGGATGCATTTCTGGCTGCGCGCGCGCGTGTGTGTGTGTGTGTGTGTGTGTGTGTGTGTGTGTGTGTGTGTGCGTGTGTGTGTGCACGCGCGCGTGCCAGTTGAATGCCTCCTGCCCACAGAACCAGGAGGACATTGCCTGTCCTAGAGCAGCAGCTCTCAGCCTTCCCCATGCCGTGACCCTTTTACACGATGCAGTTCCTCACGCTGTGCTGACCCCCAACCCTAAAATTACTTTCGTTGCTACTTCATAACTGTAATTTTGCTACTGTCGTAAGTCATCTTGTCAGTATCTGTGCTCTCTGAGAGTCTGAGGAGACCTCCGTGAAAGGTTCCTTCTACACCCCAAAGGAATCCCCACCAGAGGCTGAGAGCTACTGCCCTCGAGCTGGAGCTGCTAAGGGCTGTGAGCCACAGGACCCTGGTCCTCTGGGAGAGCAGCCAGTGTTCTTAACCACTGAGCCGTCTCTCCAGCCCCCGGTATAACCTTTTCGTATCGGTTTATAAGTTCAGAAGGTGGGGGAACTGGGTGGCTTTTAGGAAAGAAAACTTGGGGGAAAGCCCAGGTATCAACCTACAGATCTGACAGAGGAGGTTCCTCTCATGCAGAGGTCTGTAGGATTTGCTAGGCCATCAGCCAAAGAAAAAATAAGAAACAAAAGCGAACTCCTACCTGCAAAGTTCCAGAAAGCCTAAATAGTTTTAGAGACCCATTCTATAATACCTTCCAACTAAACTGTTTCAGAACAAATAAACAAACAAAAACCTGAAGTATTTGTCAGATAAAAATAGGAAGGGGGGCCTGGAGAGATGGCTCAGTGTTTAAGAGCACTGGCGCTTCCAGAGACCTGGGTTCAATTCCCAGCACCCACATGGTGGCTCATAACTGGCTCAAGGGATCTGATGTCTTCTTCTGACCTCTATGCGCACACGTACACTTACATGCATGCAGCAAAACTCCTCTACACAAAAAATAAGTAAATTTTAAAAAATGTAAAAAATAAAATAAGTAAATTAAAAAAAAAAATGAAATAAAAAACACACCATAGAGAAAATCTATAAAAGGGATAAAACTGGGCCAAAATGTTCTCAGTTTTGGTACATCTCTTAGAAAGTCCATTTTGATGTATTATTTCCCACTTTCTTAATATTGGTAACTCATTTAAGTAGGCTATAGGCAAAATAGAGTACATCTGTGCCACACCACCGGTTTGAGATCTCTCACAGACCAACCTGAGTTATAAATAAACAAATGCAAAAATCTTAAATATGCACAAGCCAAAGCCAACAGTTTATTCATGGTCAAGTGGTATTTCTCCCAGGAATGCAAAGATGGTTTGAATTTAGTGAATGTATTACTCAGAAGTTGGCAAACTACAGCTCAACAAGCTAGATCTGGCTGTTTTCCAGTCTGTGTACATCAGGTAAACTAAGAGTTTGCAAATGGTGGGTACCAATAAAAGCAAGTAAGTAGCTGGCCTAGGAAAGACTGTCCGAACAAACAAACAATTTTCAATACAGCAGCTGATAGCACACACCTATAATCCCCGCACTCTGGCGTCTAAAGCAGGAAGATTGCAAGTTTGAGGGCAGCCTGCTTGCATAGTGAAAAATGTATCTTAAAAAGCCAAATAAGCAAACAACTCTTTAAAGATTTAATGTAACCACTGTTTGCTGCTCATCTATAGGACTGAGCCTCTCACTCGACACTGGGAATGTGGAAGTCATAGGCTATCAGATGAGTGTTACCACAGAGAAAACAAGAGTGACATTTGAAAGCACAGAATAATACCTCACTCAGTCTTGGCAGACCAAGTTGATAAAAAAAAAAAAAAATCGAAAAGAATTCCCAGAGAAGGGGGCCTGAAGGGTGACTGAGCAGAGCAAAAGTGGTAATGAAGGGATTACAGGCAAAAAGAACAAACTTACAAAGGCCATAAAATAGCAGAAGCATCGTAGGTTGAGAAAGCAAACAATGGGACACAAAGGAGTTTAGACTTTAGACGGGGTGACGCAGAGCAGGTTAAACAGAGGCCAGATCATATGGGACCTCATGCTTTATTACTGTAAGGAACACAGAGGCCTGGGCTACACCTCAGTGCCAGAGCATTTGCCTAACATGCAGCCCAAGTTTGAGCTCCAGCTCAATGAAACAAAACAGAGTGAGAATGAGCTTTAGACGCTAAAAGCACAGGGTAGTCACTGACAGGTTTGAACAGGACCCGGCAGGCTTTCAGCCATCTTTTATAAAAGACTTTCTGGCTAGAGTTGGCAGAAGGGAGCCATGAGAGAAGATGGTATGGAGGATGGAAACAGAAAGCGCTCTAGAAAAGTCTTTACTAGACTAACACAGCAGTGCTCCCGAAAGAATGGAAGGTGTGTCACTGGCAGAGCGTGGTGTCCAAAAGGAAGACTGAATAAGGAATTCTGGCCTCAGAAACAAAATGTGCGGGAGTGTCCTTCACAGAGACGTAGCATCTGCCAAGAAGACCTGAACCAGGGGGAACAGGCATCTATGAGGCATGTCCTAGTTAAGGCTTCTTTTCTGTGACAAACACCATGACTAAAGCAGCGTGGGGAGGGAAGGGTTTCTTCGGCTTACACTTCCACATCACAGTCCATCACTGAAGGAAGTTAGGGCAGGAACCCAGAGACAGGAGCTGATGCTGAGGCCATAGAGGGGTGCTGCTTACTAGCCTGCTCATCATGGCTTAGCTTGCTTTCTTATAGACCCAGGACCACCAGCTCAAAGATGGGCCCACCCACAATGGGCTGAGCCATCACCCAACAATCAGTAATTAAGAAAATGCCCCACAGGATCTTATGTAAGCATTTCCTCACTTGTGCTTCCCTCCTTTCAGATGGCTCTAGGTTATGGCAAGTTGACATAAAACTAGCCAGAACAAGGCTGCTATGGTTGAGTTAGCACCCTAGGGCCTAAGTGAAGATGGCAAGTGAACAACTGGACATTCTGAGCCGGTGCTCAGAAGAAATACTTAAGCTAGAAGTGTTGCTTTAGAATTCCCAGGAAAGCCACAGGCATGGATTTAAAAAAAAACAACAAAAACAACAACAACAAAAAAAACCCTGAAGATAATGTTCCATGTGAGAGGAAGGTTCAGGGTCTAAGCACACAACTTACCAACTGAAAGGACAAAAACAGAAAGACCAAGGAAGGGAGAAGAAAAGACAGGGGATGTGCTAAAGAGAACTGTCCTCATCAAATGCCATTGAGAGGTTAATAGGTCAATAACTGAGAAGTGCCCCTTGGATTTAGCAGCAAGGCAGTAGTCATCTTGACCTTCCATCCCAGAATATAATGCTGACAGGCAGCAGGTCCACATGAATGAAAATGTGCCCAAGTCACTGTAAAAGGAAAAATACCCGGGCTCAATGCCAGAGAATATTCTGGACTTTTTTTTCCTCTTCCCCTCTTGTTCTAAATTTAACAAGCCGGAATGCTTGGCTAAGTGGTGTTTTGTTCATCACTGAAATGGAGGACCTGCTTTTTAAGAGTATGTCTGCACTTCATCTTCAAAGTGGAACACGGTGCCTTTGGGATAGTGCTGTCTTCAGGAGCAAATGCTGGGTTCTATAAGCGCAGTAGGAAACTTTCATTTGCCTCCAGTGGAGTTTTTGATAACCTATATACACAAACAGTGGAAACTGAGACACCTCCCCCCCCAAAAAATGGTGATTTCAAGTGGTGAGCTTCACCATGAATATGACTGAACCTCCACCATCAAAGTGAAACAGCTAACTTGAGGTCAAAGACTTGATAAGATCCAGGAAGAAAGCACAGGGCCCTCAAACTGCTCTCTCCTCGGACTTGAGTTGGAAGCCCTTTCAGCCCTTGGAGAAGCATCCCTTTTCCTGGCCTGATAAAAAACATTTGGCTTGCCATAGTCTTATATTCCAGAGTGTTCCAAGCTTAAAGAACAGTGAAGACTTCTGCTTCTAGCCAAAGCTCAATAGCAGGGACTAGATTTTTCCCTTTCATCCGAAGCAACCAAATGACCAGGAAAAAATATATGAAACAATAGTTTTCTAGATACATGGCATTAGGCATTATGAACCCCCAAGAAACTGAGGCTAGAGTGGGCCCTATGGTCCAATCAGCCCACTACCACAGGAGGTTTTCCAAAAGGGAAAGAGGCCCAAGGGCAACTCCCACTCCTGAGTTAAGGCATTTGGGAAGTGAAGGTAGTAGAGTTTACGGGTAACAGAGAGTGCGCCAGAGATCAGTCTGCCAGAGGTCCTACCCAAACCTTCTGCTATAGCAATGACTCCTGGGTATGAAGAAAGTACCCCACGGATGACAAAGAACTACCTAAAAGGATTAGTGAGAACAATCTTTGAAGCATGCACAGCTCCCCTCCCCCTGTTCACGAGGCACCGTGCAGCATGCCGAAAAGGGTCTTGCTGCATTCGTGCCCTAGATTCAGTACAGTTCTGGACCCATCTAAACAATCTGAACAGCAAGACCCAAAAAAAGATCAAACTGTTTCTTTGTAACCTAACAGCATCCCAGAACAAGCTCAAATTTATTTATAGGACTACAAAAATATCCAGCACACAGCCAGGTACTAGTCATGTCTGAAGTCCAGTGAAAAGCCGCCAGGCAGTCAAAGAAGCAGGAAATATGACTCTCGGCAAGAAAGAGCATCAATCAATAGAAATTAACCCAAGGAAGAACACAACTAGTACACTTTGCAGACAAAGACATTAAAATAGTGAGTGTTACTGTATTTTACATGCCCCAGAAGCCCTTTAACAGTGTTATTGTTTGTATATAAAACGGCCCCAAAGGCTTATGTGTTGAAGGCATGGTGCCTTGTTAGTGGTGCTGTCGGAGGTGACTTTATCATGAAGGCTCTAACTCCATCAGTAGATTGGTCTATTGATTGGTGCATCCTGAATGGGAGGCAGAGCCCGACTGGATTTGGAAAAGACCACTGCTGCATGCCTTTGCCTTTGAAGGGTTATATCTTGCTTTCGGCTACCTTCCCACTCCCCCCATCTTATTCTCCCTCCCCTTCCCCCCCTCTCCTATTCCCTTTCCTTCTCCTTCTCCTCTCCCTCTTCCTCCCCCTCCCTCTGGCTGCTCTGAAATGACTACCTTTCTCCTGCCACTTCCTTCCACCATGACATACCACACAAGCCCAGAAACACAGACCAAGTAACCACAGACAGAAGCCAAATAAATCTTTGTTCCTTAAAGTTATTCCCTCAGGTATTTTGTCTCATCAACAAGAACCAGGTAAGTGGAATATTGACTACCTGAGAGGAGACACATGATGTCTGAGATGAAATAATTGCGCAGAATGGGATTAGGAGTGTATTAGGCACTGCAGATTAGTGAACCTGAAGATTAAAAAAATAAATTCAAGGGCTGGGGAAATGGCTCAGTCATTAATGTGCTTGCTGTGTGAGCATGGGGACTGAGTTCGATCCCAGAACCCTGTATAAAACCAGGCATGGTACCATGTAATCTGGGCATATTAGGCGTGGAGACTGGTGAATGCTGGAGCCCTCAGGCCAGCCAGCATAGCCTACTGGGTCGGTTCCAGGCCAACTGAGAGACTCTGCCTCAAAAACCAGGTGTCAGCACCTGAGGAAATACACTGAAGGCTGACCTCTGGCCTCCACATGAAGGCACATAAATATACAGCCTGCTTTTCACAGATACACATACAAGTTCGTGAGCACCCCCCCAACACACACACACACACACACACACACACACACAGAGAGAGAGAGAGAGAGAGAGAGAGAGACTGAAAAAAAAGATAGTGCTTCAGGAAGCTTCAGGAAAACTTCAAAAAACCTTTTATCTATCACCAGAACCCTGAAGGAGGTAGGAAGCAGTGGGTTGTGTTTTTCTAAATTTGAAGAAACTCTAAGACCATAAATTCAAACATCTCAATGAACCCAAACAAAAAACACATGAAGAGGCTTAGGCTGGAGCATCATGATGCGATGGATGCCTGAGGCTGGTGAACTGGGAGGTCTTGAAAGCAGCTCTCTCAGCAGCCCAGGTGTAGAGAGAATGGCATCAGACTCCTCACCAGAAGTGACACTGAAGGCAGGTGGGGACCGTCGGGGTTTTGTTGTCATTGTTCTTTGGGTTCTGGGTTTGTTTGGCTTGCTTTGTTTCGCTCCCTTCTTTGTTTGGAGACAGGGTCTCGCTAGATAGTGCTGGCTGGCCTGGAACTCAAAGACATCTACCTTCTTCTGCCTCCGGAATATTAGGAAAAGAAACAAAAAGTCAAGCAGAATTTTCCACCCAGCAGAAATACCTTTCAAAACAATGAAGATGAAGTCTTTCTCAGATTTGCAAAAGCTGAATGAACGCAACTTCTACATACACAGGAAAAGAATATTAAGGGTCTTTCAGGCCAAGAGAAAATGCCATACTGCACTCTGCTTCTGCTCAAAAGCCTGGAAGAAACACTGGAAATGCTAAGTGTGCTTGTATAAAGAGGGCTTTGGTGTTACTTAAATCTTTTTTAAAGAACAATGTAACCATGATAAGGAACCGTTGGCTGAAAACACCCAGGGCCCTCTGCTCCTGCTGAGGCTGCCTTATCTAGACTCTGATGAGGCCACACAGGGGCAAACTCCAGTTTGTGTGGCTCTACCTATGGAAGAAATGCTGCAGATTTGATTAATAGAAAGCACAACCACTTCTGCTTACATCAGAGGTGGACCCCACGCAAGATGGACTTTAAGGCTGAGGTAGAGCCTGCTTCTGCATTAGGAGATGTAGAGATGCAGTTCCACAGGCCACAGCAGGTTAGCAGGGGGAAAGGCCATGATACGGAAGGACCCCATTCTTCCAGGAGGCCGGTTTTACTGGAGCTGTAACAGAAAAGTGACATGGATTCCCTTTGCTCCCAGATTTTCATCCATTGCTTTTCCTGCCACTTCCTCTCAAGTGAAGCTGTTGATTTGACAGTCACCACCAATTCCCTTATGAAAGCTGTATTTCTGTCCTTGGCTGTCCCACCTTGCCTGGACACCTTGCCTCCATTTCTCTAACTGCTTTCTGTCATGACTGACTCTTCCTACATTTCCAGGAAAAACATGCTGCTTGCTCTGCCCGAGTCCTCTCCCTTTGACATGTCACACACTCTTGCTGCTCTTCTTGATTATTCTGGTGAGTCCAAGATCGATATCTAATCCCAGCCCCCAGGCCACCCTGGCCTTGACATACCTGCCACCAGTCTTCCTCTGTGTGCCCAGCTTTCCAAATGTTCACCTACACTGAGCCCTAATTGCTCGCTTCTCCATCTGTCTTGGGATTTTTATTGCTGTGACAAACACCGTGACCAAAAATCAGTTGGGGAGAAAAGGGTCTACATTTTCACTGTACTCCATCACTGCAGGAAGCTAGGGCAGGAACTCAAACAGGACAGGAACCTAGAGGCAGGAGCCGGTGCAGAGGCCACAGAGGCTGGGGGTGCTACTTACTGGCTTGCTCCACATCGCTTCCTCGGCCTGCTTTCTTATAGAACCCAGGTCCACCAGCCCAGGGATGGCAGCACCCACAATTGTCTGGGCCCTTCCCCATCAATCACTAATTAAGAAAATGGTCTGCAGGCTAGCCCACAGCCTGATCTTACAGAGGCATTTCCTCAAGCAAGGTTTTCTTCTCTCAGATGACCACAGTTTATGTCAAGTTGACATAGATCCAGCCAGCACACCAGCTTTCCACTCAGAGTGTGAATTACCCCGGTCCAGTGACTGAGAGGGTTTTCATAGCTGCCTACTGCCCATTTAGCACCTGCCAGGAACTGGGGTGGGGCGGGGTAAGTGGGCGTCTAAATCTTGCCAAGAATTTCGATTCTATAATCAGCATATATGACATAGATTATGAATAGCCACAATTGCCCTCAAATAATCCCTTGTGTCACTCATAAAACCACGTGGTTTTACAAATAAAAGGGGGAACAGTGAATTTCCCTTCCCACCTTGGCCTCCCGTTGGAGGCCCTGTGTGGAGTGGGAGAACTGGGACAGCTTCCCTTTGCTGCAGTCATTATCTCTGCTGCTTCCTCCTCCCACTGCTGCTTTTTTCTTTTTTTTTAACCCCACACGTCGATTGAATTCCCACAAGTGACATGGAGCCTTTACCCCACCGCATAAAGGCCTGGTGAATGAGTTCTCTCCTTCAACTGGATCTTCCCCATAACTTTGACTTTTCGCTAGTGACAGCACCTGCAAATCAGGCTGAAAAAAATGAATTTCCCTTTCCAATTCTTCTCATGTTCACTCTTTTTCCCTTTGTACTCTCTACTGCCACCCACTAATCCAGGCCCTAACCACCTCCCATGTTGACTTCCAGGAAAGCCTCTTAACCATTGTCACTGGTCCCTCTAACAGTTCAGGTTTTACATGGCCACTGGATCAACATGTTCTGAACCAGTAGTTCAGTCTTATCAGACTCTACTTCAAGAGCCGTCACTGGTTCTCCATTGACTAGCTGCTAGCCTCCAGGTCCTGTACAATCTAGTTTCAAGCTATCTTCAGCCCTACCTCCTTCTCTTCCCTGAAGAATTTTACTCCTTGCCTATTGTCCAAATTTGTCACTCTCCTATACCTCACATGTCACCCACCGGAAATCCAACTCCCAATATGACATCCCACCGCCAACTGTGGCTCCACCTTTGTGTGCTGTAACTCACGCTCTGTGCTAAAGAAGAGAACACGTAGGGGCTGGAGAGATGCCTCAGCAGCTAAGAGTACTGGCTGCTCTCTCGGATTCCCAGCACCCACGTGGTGGCACAAAACCATCTGTCCCTCCAGCTCTAGTGCCTCTTCTGCCCTCTTCAGGAACCAGGAACTGGTGTGGTGGGGCACAGATCCGCATGCCTGCACAAAACGCCCAAATATGTTGTTTTCTTCATTCAAGAAAAGAGAGAAATGTTGGACATGGTGCACACCTTTAGTCCCAGCACTCGGGAGGCAGAGACAGGTAGATCTCTGTGAGTTCAAGGCCAGCCTGGTCAACATAGTGAATTTCAGAACAACCAGAGTTACACAGTGAAACACTATTTCAAAAAAACAAAACCAAACCAAACCCCAACATAATAATAATAAAGAAAGAAGACATGTTAGACATGCATTTCGTTCATTCACTGCTTCAGCATGCACTATTGGGCACGTGCAATGTGCCAGGAGACCGGCAGCAGCACTCTCAGAACTCAGATGGCAGGAGAGGGCGACAGCAAGACAAGCTGTGACACTGGTGCTCCATAGGGGCCACAAGAAGACAAATAAAAGGGGAAATCTCAGTTTTTCAATGATCAGGTGGGGGAAAGGCTTGTTTCCAAATTGAGGAACATGTATAGAAATAGCCAAACAGGAAGGAAAAAACAATGTTCCAGGTTAAATGGAAAGTACCAAAAATTTCTAAGCCTAAAAATAGCACAGGGCATGGCTCCTAAGAAGAACTCAAAATAAAAACCAGCCTGGTTGGAGATTCGGAGTAAAGTGGGCACAGGTGATAGGAGGAGGCCTCGCTCTGCCCTGTGACGCTGTAAGCTGGGAGGGCTTAGGGAGAGGTGTGAGGCAACAGGCGCCCACAGTCAGAAAGCAAGAGAATGAGGGGCAGCTGCACCGAGAAGGGACAGAGCGGAGTGGGAGGGCTCAGTTACAGCTGAGCTGATTGGCTGACTGACTGCACTCTGAGGGACAGGGACAAGGAAAGATAAGACCAGAGAAGCTACCCAGACCAGTGCTTTACACACAACAGCTTCCCAACTAATAATTGGGCAGTGGGGGCTGGTGAGCTAGCTCCGGGACTAAGGGCACTTGCTGCAGTTCTGAGGACTGGAGTCCAGATTCCGGCGTCGACAGAGCAAGCAAGGCTTCTTGCCTGGACCCCAGCTCCAAGGGATCTAGTGCCTCTTCCTAGCCTTCACACGCGCACCGGTGCGTACCCGTGTGCATAGACTCATCCAAACACACACACAAATCTTTGCAAGATGTTGTGTCATTAATGACTTTACAACAAATCAGTGAATGAGAGGCAGAGAAAATTAATGGATGACTTTTAGCAATCCCCTCTAAGGCAGAAATACCTTTATCCACGGTACTGACTCTCTGGAAGAGGGCAAGGGCTAATTTTCTGCTTCTTTCACGTGGAGCCTGGAGATCAAACCTAAGTTCTCAAGCTTGGTGCTAAGGGCCTTTATTACCCACTGAGCAACCTCACCGGCCCATTCCCTATATTTTTAAACATTTGAGGCCTAGTCAAGAACACATGGGCCCCAACACACAGGCCCCGTGCTAGTACCACACACCTGTAATTCTAGCCCTTGAGAAGCAGAGGCAGGAAGGACCTCAAAGGAGAGGCTGGGTAGGCTGTATGCAAGACTGTTTCAATGTTTCACACACAAATAGACTTGGTTCTTTCTTTCCCTTTCTTCCTTGTGGTGCTAGGACTTAAACCCTAGGCTAATAATCGTGAGACATGCAACAACCCCAGCCTATACACTCACACCCAGAGACAGAGAGAGAGAGAGAGAGAGAGAATGTTAGTGCCTTGGATTGCCTTTGGTATTTTCATCTCCCTGAGTCTGTCCTGATGATGTCACGTCATCAATAGCTTCCAACTTCCCCAAATCCAAGGCCTCTGGATTCCAGAATTCTGCACATCCCTGAAATGGTCCTTTCAGTGATAATCTATTACTGAGGTATGTCCATTTGTCAGCTATATATTCACTGTCTCCTATTTATCATTTGTAACCTGACGTTGTAACCATGACAACAGTCACAGCAGCAAGAAACTACCAGTCCCCTCAAGCATTTAAAATGGCCCTCATACACAAATTAGAAAACATATCTTTTCCTTCATTTACTCTTGAAAAATGCCTTTGTTGTACAGACGGTGCCCTCAAATGATGTCATTTTCACAATGTAATACTTCCACCTAGTGGTCACAACCAGTGAGACCGTGATCAGGAAACACCCCCCCTCCCCCCACGGAACTAGATTTCTAGGTAATAACTTCCTACCACTTTCTTTTCTAGATAATTAGAAAGATAGTGTTGTGTTGGTTAGTTTTTGACAACTTGACATAAGCTAGAGTTATTTAGGGAGAAGAATCTCAACTGAGAGAACGCCTCCATCAGATTGTCTGTAGGCAAGCCTGTTGGATGTTTTCTTGATTGATGACGGATGTGCCAGCCCACAGGGGAGTCTTGAGTTGTATAAAAAAGCATGCTGAGCAAGCCAGAGGAGTGAGCCAGAAAACAGCACTCCACCACAGCCTCTTCCTCCTGGGAAGTCTTTGCTGACTTCCCTCAGTGATGGACAGTTGCTGCCAAGTAAGTGTCTGTAATCCCAGCCCTTAAAAGCCTGAGGCAGGAGAATTGCCATGATTTTGAAGCCACGCAGGGTTACAGAGACTGCTTCAAATCAACAACAGAAGATAAACTAGTAGTTAATTCTCTAACACAGTGGTTCTCAACCTTCCTCATGCTGTCCTCCTCATGTTGCGGTGACCCCAACCATAAAATTATTTGCATTGCCATTTTGTAACTGTAATCTTGTTACTGTTTGCAATCATGATATAAAATGTTGACGTGCAGGATATCCGATATTCCACCCCTGTGAAAGGGTCATTCCACCCGCCCCCAAAGGGTGGTTCTCACAGGCTGAGCATCCCTGCCGCTGTAACATCTAACAGGCGCTCAGGTGCTAAATAAGCATTCGTTAGTGCATAACAGGACACATTAGTTTCATAATCTGGTACTTTATGGCAACAGAAAGAAAAAAAAACAAATTCTTTCAGATTCCTCTAAGCTCCAAAGGGCCTCTAATCATTAAAGGCCAGGGATATTTCTGTTCCTAATCTAGCAAGAAATTCTTGTAGGCATATTTGAATAAATTGATTTTTTAAGGGTCACTGGTGAAACCCTGACCTCTTCCCACCAAACCCAGTGAGTTTTTTATAATCCAAAAATGAAGACCAGATTCTGTGGCCCCTGTAGCCAGGACAACACCCAGTCTGGACTCTGGCTCTGAGAGACAGTGTGAGCGTGGCCTTTCTGAGGGTACTTACAATGACTGCTTCTGCACACAGATAAGCCTGAGCCCTGCGTCACCGGGAAGCACACTCAGAAAGTAAAGTGAACCAAATCAACTAGCCTGTCTCTAGCGGGGATCGTGAGGGGGCAGGCGACAAGAGGACTGATGACTACTGTCTTGGAAATATTGGCCTCCCGAGACAATGTTTCAACAGACTAGACTCCAGCGTCCCCTGTCAGGTTATGGAAAGCTAATCTCCAAGCCTGAGCCTTACTTCTGCTTGCTTCTGCGTCTCAAAGGCCCCGGTGATGGAAAGTGGCAGTTAGCAACAGTTACCTGCATCCTCCACGGTTAGAACACTGCCAGGCCGAGGGAGAGGCTCTAGGAGGGTGGCGACCCCCTTTGTCATTTCTTGTTTATATAGCCTTATCCTCTCTTTATGCTTTAGGGTCCCTATCTCAGCTTACATTAAAGAACCAGAGAGAGGCCACAGGCACTATGGAGGGAATCTACTATTGATGTTTTGCAGAATGCACATATAGTTAATTGCCTTCTGCATCCACATGTTTATACCCATAGACTAGTGAGTTCTCAGCCTTGGTCAAAGAAGCCTCTCTCAGCTGTGGGGTGATGGTCAAAGTGTGAGCTCATAACTGATCACAGTACTGAGAACAAACTGTTGAGTGCTTGGTCCTGAATGGTATACATCTATGACACCAAGGCCCAGGGACATCAGGGAAGAGGGAGTGGATGGACTGTGAGAACCAGAGGACAGGGAAGAGGGGGCTGCTGCTTTCTTGATCAGGTGTGGCCATTGCAATCACGAACACACAGCAGCTGTGATGCCTGCTGTGGCACAAGTGATGTCATGAAATGTTGATGGAAAGAACGGGGAGGCAGCAGATACGGCTTTCGATTATTGGTCTGTTTTGATACCATATTCAATCTGTTCTCCCAATCAAAATATACTTAGGATAATGAAATAATTGATGAGGGAAAGTTTCTCTTCAAAGATCTCTCGGGCCCGGTCCAGAGTTTCCACTACGGTGTGATGAGAGAGGAAGTGGGGGAGGCTAGGAATAAGGTCACAGTGTATTCTATACAAATATGTTGTCAATTTTTGAAAAAGTAAAAAATAAAAGGGAGTCTAGAGCTGGAGAAGTGGTTCAATGGTTAAGAACGCTTGCCCAGAAAGCCTGGGCTCAGTTTCCAGCACTTACATGGTGGCTCACAGCCATTTGTGACTCTAGTTCCAGGAAATATGATGCCCTCTTCTGGCCTCCAGGGGCACCCGGCACGCATGTGATACACAGACATACATGCAGGCAAACAGCTACACATAAAATGAAATATATCTTTTAAAATATATTTTGTAAGAAGAGTTCAGTGCTAAACCCAGTTCTTTTCTTACTGGCCTTTGATTTTGAGCAAATCCCTTCATCTCCCTCTCATCAGCCCTGTATTCTGAACCTTGTCTATAAAATGAAGACAACCTACACCTATCTATAGAATTGGTAAAAGAACCACCCAAAACAGCGTGGGGGGTGTTTACCCACAATTGAAGCAAACATGCTATGTGGGTTATATTTCCCAAGATTCTCTTTGTGATTATCCAGCCTTGAAGGCTTGATAGGGAAGGAATGGAATGAGCTCCAGCCTGCACAGGTTTCTCCCTTTGAAAAGAAAAGGCCAGTGCTCAGACAGTATTTTCTCACTCAAAATGTCATGATTCAAACGGTCACCTCCGACTCATTCGCAGGACTTACGGGAATCTTCTAGGGGCCAGGAGAGGGCTGAGCAGAGGAAAAGCACTTGCTGCACATGATGGTCTGAGTTCATTCCCCAGAACTTGTGTAAAATGCACATAGTGCTGTGCCTCTGTGGTCCAGCCACTCTGGCTGTGAGACAGGAGACAGGAGAGCCAGAAATCTCAAGAGTGGAAGAAACAAGAAAGACCTTTACTCCATAGGTGGAAGGCAAGAACCAACTCCCATTGGTTGTCCTCTGATCTCCAGATGTCCACAGTGTCATACAGGGGTCTGCATTCACACACACACACACACACACACACACACACACACACACACACTTTTTTTTAAGAATATAAAGACTATTGTAGTTTCTGAGGGTTATTTCACCAAGTACTTGGGTTAGTTATAAAATAATTAAGCTTCTAAGCCAGGCAGTGGTAGTGCATGCTTTTAATCCCAGCACTTGGAAGGCAGAGGCAGGAGGATCTCGGAGTTAAAAACCAGCCTGGTGACAAAGTGAGTCCAGGATGTAAAGTGAGCTGGGGGTACATAGAAAAACCCAGGCTCAAAAAACAAAGCAAGGGCTGGAGAAATGGCTCAGAGGTTAAGATCACTGACTGCTCTTCTAAAGGGTCTTGAGTTCAATTCCCAGTAACCACATGGTGGCTCACAACCATCTATAATGAAATCTGGTGCCCTCTTCTAGTGTGCAGGCATACATGCAGGCAGAACACTGTATACATAATAAAAAAATGCTGGTTTTGTTTTTTTATAAAGCCAAACAAACAAACAAAAAACACAAAAATTAGGCCTTCTCTTCTAGGTATGAATCTTCAGTAAAGTTAGTGGGTCCTGTCCTTACTTCTCACCCCTGGAAATGGGATTGTGCCCGATGATAGATGTCTTCAGGTAGGCTAAGAAATGGAAAGTTAGAAAATTCAGCCCACAAAAAGCATTCTGCAGTTACATGCGAGAACTAGCTATTTTCAGGAAAGCAGGCCACATAGCACCTCTTTGATTTCTCTTGCCGTGGAGGCTCAGCGAAACATACTCAGGCTGGCAACACAGGTGATGTCAGGCTGCTGGAAAGATCGGGGAGGCAGCCTGCCACTTCGCTCTGTTTTGAGACCGTGTGTAATCTGTTCTTCCAATCACACTGTACTTAGGATAAGAAAATAACTCATGAAAGCTTCTCTTCCAATATCTCAGACTCAGCCCAGAGTTCCTCGGTGACACAGGATGCGAGAAGCCCCACTGTTCTCCTCTTCCAATAAGAAAGCAATAGTCATAAAGGCACACAGCCAAGAAACACTTAAATCGACAGGCAGGCTAGAGAGCTGGATCGACAGTTAAGGGCACTTGTTGCCCTTATTTAAAAGCAAACAAACAAAACCCCCTCCTGTTTGGCACCCACATAGTAGCTCTGTTTCCAAAGGATCTGAGTCCCTCTTCTGACCTCGGGGGGCACCAGGCGTGCACAGGTACATATACACACTTGTAGGCAAAACAGTCAGAGACATGGAATAAACCAAATATTTTAGAAAAAGAAGCGAAAAAAAACTTTTTTTTTTTTTTCAAGAAAATATCCAAAAGCAGGCAGGCAAGATGGCTCAGTGAGAATAGGCACTTTCTGCCAAGTCTAACAACCCAAGTTGATCCCAGGGATCCTCATGGTGAAGGAGAGAACCAAATCCCACAAACAAATCTCTGACCTCTACACAAGTGCCACGGCCTGTGCATGCACACACACACACACACACACACACGCACACGCACACGCACACGCACACGTACTTAATTTTTTTAGTATTTCCTCTTTAAAAAATAATTAATTTTTATTGTATGTGCATTGGTGTTTTGCCTGCATTTATGTCTGTATGAGGGTATTGGATCCCCAGGAACTGGAGTTACAGACAGTAGTGGGATACCACGAAGGTGCTGGGACTTGAATCAAAGTCCTCTGAAAAAAATAGCCAGTACTCTTAACTGCTGAGCCATCTTTCCAGCCCATTTCTTTGTTTGTTTGTTTGTATGTTTATCTATTTGTATGTGTGTACATATGTATGAAAGCTCTGTCTCTGCTGCATGCCAGAAGAGGGCATCAGCTTCCATTCTGGATGGTTGTGAATCACCATGTGAACTCAGCTCTTCTGGGAGAGCAGCCAGTGTTCTTAACCACTGAGCCATCTCTCCAGCCCTATTTACTTTTTTTTTTTTTTAAATCATGACATTTGCAGGCAAATGGTAGGAACTGGAAAAGATCATCCTGAGTGAGGTATCCCAGAAGCAGAAAGACACACAATATATACTCACTCATAAGTGGATACTAGACGTATAACATAGGATAAACATACTAAAATCTGTACACCTAAGGAAGCTAATCAGGAAGGAGGACTCTAGCTAAGATCCTCAATCCCCATTACAAAAGGCAAAGAGGATGGACATCGGAGAAGAGAGAAAACAGGGAACAGGATAGGAGCCTACCACAGAGGGCCTCTGAAAGGCTCTACCCTGCAGGGTATCGAGGCAAATGTTGAGACTCATAGCCAAACTTTGGGCAGAATTCAGGGAATCTTATAAAAGAAGTGGGAGATAGTAAGATCTGGAGAGGACAGGAGCTCCACAAAGACAGCGACAGATCCTAAAAGTCTGGGCACAGGGGTCTTTTCTGAAACTGATACTCCAACCAAGGACCATTCATGGAGATGGCCTGGAACCCCTGCACAGAGGGAGCCCATGGCAGTTCATTATCCAAGTGGCCTCCATAGTAATGGGGACAGGGACTGTCTCTGACAGGAACTGATTGGCCTGCTCTTTGATCACCTCCTCCCGAAGGGGAAGCAGCCTTACCAGGCCACAGAAGACAATGCAGCCACTCCTGATAGATGAGACCTGATAGACTAGGATCAGAGGGAAGGGGAGGAGGACCT
>NW_026591643.1:4058235-4154423 GCF_907164565.1 Psammomys obesus | reverse complement strand
TCATAGTAATGGGGACAGGGACTGTCTCTGACAGGAACTGATTGGCCTGCTCTTTGATCACCTCCTCCCGAAGGGGAAGCAGCCTTACCAGGCCACAGAAGACAATGCAGCCACTCCTGATAGATGAGACCTGATAGACTAGGATCAGAGGGAAGGGGAGGAGGACCTCCCCTTTCAGTAGACTGGGGGAGGGGCATGGGTGGGGAAGAAGGAGGGTGGGATTGCAAGGGAAGGATGGAGGTACGGGGGGGGGGATACAAAGTGAATAAACTGTAATTAATAAAAATTTAAAAATTGGAAAAAAAAGAAAATTAACAAAAAGTTTTATGGTATGTGGCCAAAAATACACACTTTCCGTGCATCTAGTCCTCTGAGAGACAAAAACTATACTCCAGTCTACTGAAGCCCAAAATATGCATGTTTGTCTCACCTTCAGCAACAAATCAGAGGGCTAGTTCCCAGGTGGGGGGGAGGACCACATATCGTTCCCTGATACCCATTTCCAAGACTAAATACCAGGTTAGTACAACCTACTTAAGTGTAGACTGCCTCTGTCTACTCAAGCCCTGTTATGTGGGCTCTATTCTGGGTCTGGTACCACTAAGAACACTGGGGCCCTGGGTGACCTTGTCATGGCTGTGAAGTGAGCTTCCAAGCCAACAGAGGTAGGCAAAGTCTCAAGACCTGCATGTAGTGGGCCCACTCACATCTGCCAATCATTCAGCTCTTACACAGAGAAGCACATCACTGACCCTGTCCTGCCACCACCTGGGCTCAGAAACTTTCCCAAATACATATACAAATGTATACATAGGTGGGGAAAATGAAAATCTGGGCAAGTCACAAATATGTAGACATCAAATAACATGTACCCTTAAATAGCTGGTAAGTAAAAGAAATTGTCAGAAAGATAGCGATATACTTGAGATCAATGAAAATTAGGATACGTAAATGTATAGTTTATGCTAAACTAGGACTTAGAACCTTATAGCCCTGTACTTGTGTTTTAAAAGAAGCCCACCAGGCCAGGTGGCACACAGTCTATGATAGATAGATAGATAGATAGATAGATAGATAGATAGATAGATAGATAGATAGATAGATAGATTTTATAGTTACTAGGAAGCTACCCAGGATTTCATGTTCAAAACCAGCCTTGGCTACAAGAATATGAATTCTAGGCCAAAATGGAAAACTTTATTAGTTAGTTAGTTAGTTGGTTTTGTTTTGTTTTTTCAAGACAGGACTTCTTGTGTAATCCTGGCTGACCTGGAACTTTCTCTGTAGACCAGGCTGGTCTGGAAGTCAGAGATCTACCTGCCTCAGCCTCCCCAGTATTGGGATTAAAGGCATGCACCATCACTGCCTGCCTAAAACATATCTTACCAGAAAGAAAGGCAGGGCAGGAAGAACAGGGAAGCATTACTGCCAACCTTACAAATATAAGTGGGATCATAAGAAATGACATGTATAACTGTATGCTAAGAAATGAGAACTCAAATGAAATGGACAAATATTTAGAAACTCCAGAAACAGACTGAAAAAGAAATAAGGAGCTGGAGAGATGGCTCAGCAGTTAAGAGCACTGGCTGCCCTTCCAGAGGAGCTGGGTTCAATTCCCAGCACCCCCATGGAGGCTCCCAACCATCTGAAACTCCAGTCCCAGGGCCTTCAAAGGCACCAGGCATACATATGGTACACATGCATACAGGCAGACAAAACTCTCAAACACTTAAAATAAAAATCAGTAGATACTCTGAAGACTTACAACAATATGTTGAGTTAGTAATTCAAAACAAACAAACAAACAAAGCCAGGCACAGTGGCACATGCCTGTAATCCCAGCTCTCTGGGAGACAGAGGCAGGCAGATCTCTTTGAGTTCAAGGCCAGCCTAGTCTACAAAGTGAGTCCAAGACAGCCAAGGATACACAGAGAAACCATGTCTCAAAAATCCAAAAACAACAACACATACACACACACATACATACACCCCAAAAGAAAAGCCCAGCCCCGTATCACTTCATTGGTACACTCTACAAAAAGTTAAAGAATTAAATGCCGTGAGGTGGCTCAACAGTTAAGAGCACTGACTGCTCTTCCAGAGGTCCTGAGTTCAATTCTTGGCAACCACATGGTGGCTCCTGACCGTATAGAGGAATCTGATTCTCTTTCTAGCATGCATGTTGTACATGCACACAGAGCACTCATGCATTACAAATAAATTAGATAGGTGATATATAGATATTTTTTTAAAAACATTAAGTGCCTTCTCTTCACCAATGCCTCCCAAAAACCAATATCAATAAACAAACAAACAAATTTCCCAACTTACTATGAGTCTTTGATACCAAAACCAGGGCCCTCACAAGAAAGTTACAGCCAAACAGGGCCGTATGGCACAGTGGCTGAAGCCTGCAATCCAGCTTCTCAGGAAGCAGAGGGCGAAAGGACTATAAATTTGAGGCCAGCCCCAGCTACATAGTATTGCCATACCAGCCCAAGCTGCACAGTATGAACATGTCTTAAAACAAAACAAAACAAAACAAAAAAACCAACCTAGCATATTGATTCCAACAACATACAAAAATAGCCATATGCCACAATCAAGTAAAAGTTATCCCAGGAAGGCAGGTTGGTTTAACATTCAAAAAATTCAATTAATGTAATATATTAATAGAATAAACAACCAAAATAGATAATCATTACAATAGAAAACAAAAAGATTTAAAAATACTCCAATGTCTTTTTACAGTTAAAGAACAAATCAATTCTCAGCAAGCTAAGGATAGAACAAAAATTAATCTAATAAATACTTATATAAAAAGAAACCTGGAGCTAACAACATACTTTGTGGTAAAAGACAGCATTTTTTCCTCCTAAGATCAGTAACAAGACAGAAATGTCTGCTTTCACCACTTCTGTTAGCACTGTAGTAGATGGCATAGCTGGAGCAGTTAGACAAAGAAAACTAAAGACACATCTGTAGAACAATGCAGATGGATCCATCCTTACCACTCTGCACAAAACTAAAGTCCAAGTGGATCAAAGACCTCAACACAAAACCAGACACACTAAACCACTTAGAAGAAAAAGTAGGGAAGAGCCTTGAACTCATTGGCACAGCAGACAACTTCCTGAACAGAACACCAACAGTACAGGCTCTAAGAGCAACAATCAATAAATGGGACCTCATGAAATTGAAAAACTTCTGTAAAGCAAAGGACACAGTCATCAAAACAAAGCAACTGCCTACAGATTAGGAAAGAACCTTCACCAACCCTTTATCTCACAGAGGACTAATATCCAATATATATAAAGAACTCAAGAAGTTAAACAGCAACAAATCAAGTAATCTGATTTAAAAATGGGATACAGAGCTAAACAGAGAATTCTCAATAGAGGAATATAGAATGGCAGAGAAACACTTAAAGAAATATTCAACGTTCTTAGTCATAAGGAAAATGCAAATCAAAACGACCCTAAGATTTCACCTCACACCCATCAGAATGGCTAAGATCAAAAACTCAAGTGATAACACATGCTGGAGAGGTTGTGGAGAAAGGAGAACCCTCCTCCACTGCTGGTGGGAATGTAAACTTGTACAACCACTCTGGAAATCAATCTGGCGCTTCCTCAGACAGTTAGGAATAGCGCTTCCTCAAGATCCAGCTATACCACTCCTAGGAATATACCCAAAAGAGGCTCAAGTACACAATAAGGACATTAGCTCAACCATGTTTGTAGCATCTTTATTTGTAATAGCCAGAAGCTAGAAACAACCCAGATGTCCCACAACGGAGGAATGGATACAGAAATTGTGGTACATCTACACAATGGACTATTACTCAGCAATGAAAAACAAGAAAATCATGAAATTTGCAGGTAAATGGTGGGAACTGGAAAAGATCATCCTGAGTGAGCTATCCCAGAAGCAGAAAGATGCACAAGGTATATGCTCACTCATATAGGCACATAATATAGGATAAACCTACTAAAATCTGTAAACCTAAAGAAACTAATCAAGAGGGAGGACTCTTGCTAAAATGCTCAATCCCTATCCAGAAAAGCAAAGAGGATGGACATCAGAAGGAGAAAAGAGGGAACAAGTCAGGAGCCTGACACAGAGGACTTCTGAAAAGCTCTGCTCTGCAGACTATCAAAGCAGATGCTGAGACTTATGGCCAACCTTTGGGCAGAGTGCAGGGAATCTTATGAAAGAAGTGGGAAACAGTAAGATCTGGAGAGGGCAGGAACTCCACAAGGAGAGCAACAGAACCGAAATATCTGAGCACAGGGGTCTTTCCTGAGACTGATACTCCAGCCAAGGACTATGCATGGAGATAACCTAGAACCCCTGCACAGATGTAGCCCATGGCAGTTCAGTGTCCTATAGTAATAGGAACAGGGACTGTCTCTGACATGAGCTGATTGGCCTGCTCTTTAATCACCTCCCCCTGAGGGGGGAGCAGCCTTATCAGGCCATAGAAGAAGACAATGCAGCCACTCCTAATGAGACCTAATTGACTAGGATCAGAAGGAAGGTAAAGAAGACCTGGGGAGGGGCATGCGTGCAGAAGGAGAAGGAAGGGAGAGATTGGGACGGGAGGAGGGAGGGAACCACAGTGGGGATACAAAGTAAATAAAGTGTAATTAATAAAGAATTTTTTAAAATATCAATCACTCAAAATTTATGTTCCTGAAAATAATTATAATTAAAAATGTTTGTATCTAAATATATGTATATAAAGAAAACTAAAGACGCGAGATGGCTTGCGGTTAGGAGTGCACACTGCCAGACCCAAGCTTAGTTTCCAGCGCCCACGCCAGACAGCTCCTGACGTCAAAGCAGCTGAGGCTCTCTGTACAAGACCTGCAACTTTTTCTTAAATTTTCTTTCTTATTGTGTATGTGTAGTTTGCAAGTATGAGTGCAGGCAGGCATGAGCCATCTCACCTTATCTTTACTTCCTGTGCATCAGTGCTTTCCCTGCAGGTATGTCTGTGCAAGACTGTCCAATCCTCTGGAACTGGGGTGACACTTGTGAGCTGCCATACAGGTGCTGCGAATTGAGCTAGGTCTTCTGGAAGAGCGCCCAGTGCTCTTCACCGCTGAGCCATCTCTCCAGCCTACCTTGTTTAAATTCTATTGTGAAGATACCAACCGAAAAAAACAAAAACAATTTTTTAAAAATCCACTAAGTTTGGAAATATACACATGCTTGAATATTTGATATTAAGCAACCAGTATTAATTTTTGTAGAATGAATTTTTTTTTAATTTTAAGGCTTTTCTTTTAGAGACACATTGAAGTATTTGTGAATAAATAACCTAGTGAAAAGTGAGAATAAAAGTAAGATTGACCCTAAATAGGGGCTGCTATCCCTGGGACCTAGTCTGATCGATCACAGAGGAAGACAGGAAGTCCGCAGGGAAGGGGAACAGGTCAGACTCTGCTGAACACAGTGATGAACAGCTTAACACAGGCTGGAGACTGGAGGAAGAAAAGCAGAGTGGAGAAGGCCTGACCTTCCACTAGAAGACCAGTGTTTGCTCTATCACTCCAGTTGACAATCTCATTCCAGACACATCTACTCTCTGGCCTCCAAGGTCCTTGCCTTTAAAATGCAGTACACATGATGGCTAAACTACGGGGTTAAATTATCCCTCCTTAAAATTACTACCAGACAGGGGTCTGGGGAGATGGCTCAGCAGTTAAGAGCACTGGCTGCTCTTCCAGAGGTCCTGAGTTCAATTCTCAGCAACCACATGGTGGCTCACAACCATCTGTACTGGAATCTAATGTCCTCTTCTGGCATGCAGGTGTATATGCAGATAGAGCATGCATATGTATAAATAAATAAATAAAAACTCAAGGTGAAGAAAATTACTACCAAGACAGAAAGTATGTGCAATTTAACCCCCACTTTTTCTTAAACCTTAATTTATTGTGTGTTTGTGGTTTGTAAGAATGAGCGCAAGCAGGTATGAGCCATGTCACACACACGGAGGCCAGAGGACAGTTCAAAAGTCAGTTCTCTCCTTCCACCATGGGATCTGAGGATTGAGCATAGGTTTTCAGTATTACACAGCAAAGTACTTTCACACACTGAGCCATTCCGCCTGCCCCCGTAGGCCCACACATTCGAGCATTTGGCCCCCAGTTGGTAGAACTGTTTGGGAAGGATTAGGAGGTGTGGCCTAATTGGAGAAAGTGTGTCACTGGGGACTTGCTTTGAGGCTTCAAAGGACTTTCAGAATCTCCAGTGCTCTCTCCCTCTGCCTCGTGCTCTCAGATCAAAATGTCAGCTCTCAGTGGTTCCTGCTGCCATGCCTTCACTCCATCATCGTGGACTAAGCCCCTGAAACTGTGAGTGCCAATTAAACACTTTGTTTTATACATTGCCTTAGACATAGTGATTCTTTTCTTTTTACAAAGGGTTTCTCTGTGTAGCCCTGGCTGTCCTAGAAGTCACTATGCAGACCCCGCTGGCCTCGAACTCACAGAGATCTGAAGTGGAAGTTTCTGGTTTCTTTAAAGATTCAGTTTTATCATGTGATATTTTGCGGTGAGCTCTCTTGTGAGGGGCATGACTTTGGCCAGCTGAGAACATACATGAGTGGACTCTGAGAACAGGAGGTATATAAAGGACCATGCACAGGGAGGCATCCCTTTTTGGATAGACATTGATGCACTGATCTTCATGCTTGACTTCACAGAGAGAAAGGCTCCAGAGAACTTTTTGGGACAATCCCACTGGGTCTTTCAGCTTTCGCTGACTTGTCATGCTGACTCCTGTTGCTGCTTGGTGTTGGCCTCTGGACTGGACTGCTGGTATCCTGAGGACTGAGTTTGGTAATCCCCTAAAGACTCATTGACCCTAATCAGCAGGAAGTAGATAAAAGAGGTCTACAACCCTTTTCCCTAGTACTCTCCTACCTAAGGTGGGGGGGGGGGGGCATTAGAAGGGAGATAAAGGTGTTTAAGAATCCTAAATAAAGTAGGTTTGGTGAAAAATCTAAGCCTAAAGAGATCTGTCTGCCTCTGCCTCCTAAGTGCTGAGGTTAAAGGTGTTCACCACCACACCCAACTAGACATGGTATCTTATCACAGCAATAGAAAAGTAACTAAGAAACCAGTTTCCTCATGAACTAGAAGCCCATCATCACATCTTTGAGATGCCACACCTGACATCCTGTGCAAAATAAGAACCAACCTAAGTCCCATGGTCCATCCTACACGTCTCCAGCTCCCACTCTGATCAGGTAGTCACACTTACAGATACCCCAACGGCCCTGCCCAGTGTCTGGAAGCATCCCATCTAGCTAACTCTCTCTTAACCACCTCAAACCAAGCAGTCCACACATAGACCTCAGTCTCAGAAAGAGCCACGCAGAGGCCACAGAGGCAAATGCGAGAGCATCTAGTCAGGGAATTGTAGGGTTCCAGATGCCAGTGGCCAAATACAAAAGAAGAAATGAGACTTCAAGAAGGTATGCTGGGAAATGCAAGGGTTAATATAATCAAAGTACACTTGTGTGCATTATGAAGTTCTCAAAGTATTTTAAGAATTACATTTTTAAAAGAAGATATGCTTATCCTTGGCCTTACAGACTTCTCCTTTGATGAGGAACAACATTAGCTAGAAAAAAAGTAGGTCTTTCTAAGGTATGTGTTAAACTCAACCAAGGGCCTTTCTTTTTTAATTAATTAATTATTTATTCACTTTACATCCTGGTTGTAGCCCCATCCCTCTTCCCTCCTCCCCTCCCAGTCCCACTTTCTCTCCCTCCCCCTTCCACTGTCCACACTTCCTCAGAAAAGGGGAGCTCCCTTTTCCATCCACCCCAGCTCATCAAGTTGTATCAGGACTAAGAATGTCCTCTTCCCCTGTGTCATGTCAAGGCAGTCCCTCCAGGGAAAAGTGATCAAAAAGCTGGCAAGTGAGTCTGTGTCCAGTGCAGTCCCCACTTCCCTTACTAGAGGGTCCACATGAGGCCTAAACTGCCCATCTGCTACATCTTTGTAGGAGGCCTAGGTCCAGTTAGTGCATGGTCCAAGGGCCTTTTTTTTTTTTTTTAATAAGCAAAGATTAGTTTATACAATGTTGACTATATACATCAGAAGGAAACATGGTAGCTAGAGCAACATTAAGGTCTGAATGTAAACATCCAAGGTCACAGAAGCCCCAGAGAACCCCTAAATTACAAATTCACATTACTTGCATGCAATGTTCACTTTTGTTTTTTACCCATCAAAGGACACACAGTATTCTGCTGTAAATACCAGCCACATTTACAATATATGCAAAAACTAGAATGCCAGTGTTAAGTTTCTTATTTAAGCCTCAAATGTGCCAGCGGTGAAAATTCATTTAAGAATGGAGAAAAAAGAAAGAATATAAATACTCAGAGATATTACACAAATCAAGTGAAACTGTGCATTCCGGGAGCTCTGTCAACATCCCGAAACTAGGCGAGCAGTGGACCGGGTAGATGTGCTCTAATGCTGTACCTGTATGCCATAGCTCTCTAGCACTGACATTGGATAAGGGCTTAGACAGTGTTTCTTCAGGCCGAATCCATATACATGTAGCTGTGACAAGCAGGGAGCACATCAGACTGTTCACGTGCTTTACCAGCCTTTAAGCACATCCAGTGTTCACGGAATACCAAGGGCCTTTCTTAAGAAAGCCGTGAGTGGTGTGAGCTTTGGGGTTTTGCTATATATTTGTATTATACAATATTATATTCCCTTTCTATTCCCTTTTACTTTTTATGCAACTTTGAAATATGAAAGCTTAAACGATTTCTGAGGAAATTTTTTTTTTAGTTGGTTGTGGTTAGCAGGGTTTTTTTGATTTTTTGAGACAGGGTTTCTCTGTGTAGTCCTGGCTGTCCTCTGTAGACAGGCTGACCTTCAACTCAGAAATCCACCTGTCTTTGCCTCCTGAGTGCTAGAATTAAAGGTGTGTACCACCACTGTCCTGTTAAAAGTTTTCAAGGACTAAAACATGATGGGGGGAAAAAATCTGTTTAAAAATCAAGTTAGCATACTCCTGAGACTCTGGAATTCTGGGTCTTTGTGAACACTAAATTTCTCTGCAGACTAGATCTCACAGAAATTGGAAAGCTAAGCTCTTCAGAGTTGGTATAAATTCTAGAAAAAGAAAAAGAAGGAGGAGTGTGCTAACTAAAAGAGACCAGAGCATACTGAGCAAATGCAACTTATGGACCTTGTTTGAATTCTAATGTGGATATGTTAAACTGTAAACAAACGAAAAACTTAAAAAGACATGGAAATTTAAATAGGCTTAGATATTTGAGATCAAGCAATCAGTATTAATTCTGTGGGATAAAAATCATTTTTAGATTTTTAGTGCTTTCTTGTAGAGATCCATATCGAATTATTTGTAGATCAGATGAATTTTTCTTCAAACAATGTACCTATAGGTGGAAGTCAGACACAGGTGCAGGCCCATCGCCAAAGGAAACCATCTCCAGGGAATGACAGGCCATTTAGGGATATCGTGGAGGTTCCCATAAGCCAAACACAGCTTCCCACCACCGCAAACACTTCCGAAAAAAGACAAAGGGGACCCAGAAAACAGACACAAGCGAGCGGTACCTCCATTCTTCCCAGAAACAGAGAATGAGTCTTTTGATAGAAGGGATTTTATTTAATTCTGGAAATACCCCGGAAATGCCCAGGGAAAGTTGCGTATCTTTTGTGGGATTAGGGCTTTCTTCCTCATTCATTTTAAAGGTAATGAAGAAAGCATTGTCTCTAAGCCTGGTCCTGATGGAGGATCCAGAGAACAAAATCCTCCCCTTTCCCCTCCTACATCCAAGGTTGTTGTCCTTAGAATACCCAGAACTGTTCTGGCTAAGGACGCCCCAGATAAGAGCGTCAATCCTTCGCCTCTAGAGATGCCTCACTGTGTGTCCTAGAGAGATTGTTCTCATCATCCTCCACATTGGACTGAAGAATCCTCAGCAGTTTGAGCTCAGGGTTCCAGTCCATTTTGTCTGGACTTCCAGGAAGGCCGAGGGAGCTATCCTCTTGCCTGGAACTCAGAATTCCCATCCGAATGTCATCCACATCACTCTCTGGGTCATACTGTTCCGAACCTTAAAAAAAAAAAAAAGACCCAGCCAGAGTTAGGAAATACTTTAGGACCCCTCCAAAGGATAAGGGCTGTGCTCATACACAAACCCAGGCCCCATCCCCGGAAAGTCAGTCATCCTGACTATCACAGGGTCAGTTCTGCCCATCCTCAGGCACTTGATAAGCCTGTTTCCACTTACGCTCTAGCATGCTGTAATAGTCCTTGTAGAATTTGTCAAAGTCAAACAACACCGGTTGAGCTACGGAATCCTAAAATTCATTGGGTTAAGCAGAAGAAATGTGAATCTAGACCTTAGCAAACTAAAAGAGCTTTCTAAAGCACACTTTTCTAGGGAAATTAATATCTAAGACAGGACAAAGACCCATCTCTTAGAACTGAAAGCAAGTCTACTCATATATTCTTTACTTTCCAGGCCACCCAGATGATGCCAGGGCCCACTTCTCCCCATTTTGAAAAGTCAGCCAACGGAAGCCTGCTTCCAGAGGTGGCTGCCAGGACAGCCACTGCTCTTTCATCAAGAGATTTGGTCTATTTTCATGCCTGGGAATGTGAGTGAAATGGTAGCTTCTTCGACTAATAAATGGTGCAAAAAGTAACACTGTTTTAGCTCTAAGTCTATCACTAAGAAACGACTAGAGAAAAATTAATAATTAAAGAAAAGGCAGACTGAAGACATGGCTCAGCTTAGCGGTCAAGAGCAACTGTTGCTCTTGGCAGAGTTTAGATCCCAGCCACCACAGCAGAAAGCAATTCCAGCTCCAGGGGAACTGATGCCACCGTGTGGCCTCTGTGGGCACTGCACATCCATAGTCTACATTTTCTCTCTTTCTCTCTCTGTAGCAATACATATACAGACAGAAAATAAATGTATTTTTTCAAAGATAGAAAATGACTAGTCTCTCATTAAGCATCAATAAACCACACAGAGAGAAGTCATAGCGGAGAACACCAGCAACTTGACTATTAGCCCCTGCCCAGTGGCACTGAATGACCTCGAGGAGGAGGAGAATGACTGTCCAGTCAACCCACAGACTTATTAGAAACAACACATTATGAACTAAGGATAGTGGCATGCATGAGCTTGTAATCACAGTACTTAGAAGGCTAAGGCAGGAAGATCAAGTCTGAACTCACCCTGTGCTACTGAGCAAGTTCTAGGCTAGTCAGGGCTCTATAATGAGATCCTGCCCCAAGAAAAAAAAAACTAAGAACATTATTTCTGCTTGCACTTTGGGGAAGTTTGCTATGCAGTAGGAGGTCGTCAAAACCAGACTTCAGTAGGGGCCTTGCTGTACACTCACATGTACTGTGGTGGCTTCTTTCTCCTCTATCTCCTTCTCATGCATTTGCACACTTTCCTCTTCTGGGAGAATTCTGTGACCTAGTAACACAAAGTCAGTTCAATCCTCTTCTTATTGGCACTTCATGTCCCATTGCTGGAATTCTAGTTGACCCCTAGAGTAACCCTCTATTTGGGACAATATAAACCTTGGTGGTAGATGAAAGGGAGTGAAGCCTTCTGAATTCCTTTTTTGCCAAGGAGTGTCCTTTATGTAACTGATGCATAAAATAATTGTACCTGTTTATGAGCTTCCATGTAATGTTTCAAAATATGCACACCCCATGGAAAGCCTTCTGAGCTCTATTTGTGATCCTTTTTTACCTAGGCTGTAACTGTATCTGCTAGAGACTAAAAATGGAAATAAAACATATACTCGGAGCACTCATGAGGCAAAGGCAGGTGTATCTCTGTGAGTTCCAGCCCAGCGTGATATACACAGTGAGTTCCAGGCCAGCTGGGATGACACAGCAAGACTCTGCCTCAAAACAGGTGTGGGGGGTTGCAGGCTATTTGATCCCATTGTGAACCCCAATACTGTGAACTGTAAAAACTTGTTCCTAGTTGTGCAATGGCTCAGCCCTAGCACACACCTTTGATCCAAGAGCTTTCTGTAAACAGGATTAAACAAAGTCAACCCTAAGGGCAAGAGGCACAAGTAGCCAGCTGACAGGGACTACACAAAAAGGAGGGACATTGAGAGAAGGGTATTTAAGTCAGTGTGGAGGAGAAGGGCTTTTAGCTTTTTCCTTCTAGGATGTGAGCTGAAGAGGAAGAGCTTTTTTCTTCTGGGACTTTGGCTGAGTAGGAAGATCAGCAGGGTGCTTTCTCTGCCTCTCTGAGATGGCAAGTTTTCACCCCAATACCTAGCTCCTGAATCTTTGTTGATAAAATAGAATGTTTGGGATTTTACTGTTTTAAAAACAAGAGAGGGCTGGAGAGGTGACAAAGTATTTAAGAGGACTGGCTGCTCTTCCAGAGGACCCAGGGTTCACATCCCAGAAAACACACTGCAGCTCACAACCATATGAAACACTAGCCCTGGGGGATCTGATGCCTACTTCTGGCCTCCTCGAGCAGTACATGCACATGGTCCACAGACAAACATGCAAAACACAAACATAAAATAAATATTAACTTTTAAAAAAAGAAAGACCCAGGCCATTGCTGGAGTGGCAGGAACCAGATAAAGCCCAATGCCTTCATGAATTCTGACAAACAAAAACCAGTCAAGGCATTTCAATGTACCTTTGCACCTTCAGGGGAACATCGTGTGTTCCCTGCCTTACAGAACTGCGACAGAAGTATAATGTTCAATCTAGGTCCATCTGAAAGGATAATGAAGTTCATGCTGTATGAGGCACCTCAAAACTGGCACCTCAGCCCAGGTTTTTGGGAAGAAATGTGTCATCTGTACTGAATGGGTAGAATGAATAAAAGTTAATGGCACAACTGTCCATGTGGGCACTCGCCCCAGCAAGGTATCATCATCCGGCTAAAGCTGGATGAAGACAGCAAAAATATTCTGAAATCAAAAGCCAAATCTCACCATGTAGGAAAGGAAAGAGCAAAAACAAAGGAGCAATTGAAAATGCAGGAAGACAGAATATTATATGTAAATTGCATTCAAAACTGGTCAATAAAAGAGACAGACAGACAGCAACAAAGAGACCCAGGATTCCTCAAAGAGGTACAAAGTGCCGTTAGCAGTGGCAAAAGAAAGTGGAGCTGTAAGCAGACATGGTAGTGCACTCCTGCATCCCAGTGCTTAGACGGAGGATGGATCAAGAGTTCAAGGTCAACCTCTATGCAGTGAGTTCCAAAGCATGCCTGGGCTACATAGTGAGAGCCTGTCTCAGAAAGGAATAAGAGGCTGCTAACTCTGTTTTCTAGCCATTACTACCCCTCTTTTGAGAATGCCACTTGCCCTCTTCTGGTGACACCCCAGCAGACCCTGAGTACAGGGTCTTCATTGCTCCTTTTACACAGTCTTCCCAGCCACAGCATGAATGCAGCCAAAGCCTCCTTTCTCAGGCTTCTCCAGACAATCCTTAAGCCTCTAAGAATTCTGCTAGAACAGAATACTTGTGTTCCTCCCTACAAGCACTGGTTCTCACCTAAGCTTCCTAGCAGCAGCACTGGGGAGCTTTAGTAGACACTGGGGATTGGTTCCCAATTCCAGAAGTCCTGTTCCAAAACATTTGGGGTTTGGGTGCTTGTTAAGAGTTTTAAAAGCTTCTCATTTGGCTTCAATGTACATCAGGGTGGAACTTACTGTCATGGAAAATAAAGGCCAAACACTCGTGCAGACAGTCCGTGCAGGCCCTGCTCTCCACATTCTCCCTTAAATCCTCACAGCCATGCTAAGCAGCCACACTCTTCTGAGTTGCCTCCTCACAGGCTTGTTGTGGATGTTTTGGTTTATGATATAAAAATTTATGTTTATGTTTTTATTATAATCCCAAGTGGGAGGTTTTAGTTTGTCCACACCTGTTAATTGTCTCCTTCGGAGTATGGTCTTTGCCAGCTGAAATTAGTTAAATTCTGAGGACCTTGAGGGTGTGTGTGTGGGGGGGGTAACAGCCCAGAAGAAAGATGTGTGGCAGCTTGGAGGAGCTGGAGGAGGACCGCTTGCTGTGTTTGCTGGCTTGCTGGTTTGCTGGTTACCTGGACTCCTGGATTTCCTGACAACTAAGGTTGGTACTGATCCCAAAAGAATCCTGTGACCCTACCCAGCAGGAAGAGGTAGAAAAGGGCTATGTTCTCCCTTTCCCTTACAACCTTCATTCCCCCTATCTGGGATTGGGGGGTTGGAAGGGAGGTATAAGCTTTAAGGAACCCCCAAATAAGGTAGGATTTGAAAAACTAGTGCCTACACAGGCTACTGTCGGTTCTAAAAATAAAGTTTTCCCATAACAGGAAGCCACACATATCCAAGATTCAATTCACAAGTCATCTCTTCCATAAAGCCCTTCTCAAGTCCGGGTGGGTAGGCCACTGCTCGAAGACCCCGGCTCAAAGAGGCCTTCCGGTCACCCAAGCAAAGCAGCTCTCGTTGGGAACATCAGGAAGCATAAAGGTACCAGAGTACAGTTATGAGAGTGGGAATGATCACTCTAGATGTGAACTCAGCTTAGACACATCTCCTACCCTGGACCTCTGACTCTTCCACTTCCCACAGCAAGGCCAGGACCCTTTGTAAACCTTCAGGCTAATGGATGTTGCTGATACCAGAGACAGCAGCGCGGTGTGAAGCAAAGCAAGAGGACAGCGCCTTTCTCAGGGACAGCTCATCTGATTCCTCTCAGGACCTCAGATTCCAGAGCAAAGTCTGAGAATTCGACTATTTGCAGAGTAAAGCCAGCAGCACACAGTCTGAGCAAGGCAGAACAACCTTACAAGATTCAGGGAGAATCTTCCTTGGTCCTTCCTACTCTGCAATGAAGCTGAGAAATGTCAGCCAGACAGTGCTACATGTATCCCTCAGTTACATGAGAGCAGAGCTCCGGAAACAAGAGGCTATTCTGGGTTTCAACATGAACATCAGTCAAAAAAGCCAGTGCTGCTGTTGCTACAAAGTGTTGACTGCCAGCTGAGCCCCAGAACCCTCCAGCTTCCAACCTGTTATAGACTGGTAGAGGCATGTATCACTCCATGCTTCCTAAGTCAGGAGCTGAAGAAAACCTAACTCTGAGTCAGTCATTTCTCCAACGCCACGTGAAGCAGACATGTGGCCTAATGTGCTTGTTTAGAAACTATTTAGTTCAAGGATGACTCAGGGTAGATCAGCCAGCCCAACTGAGCTTCTCCAGAACAGTTCCGCATGCCTGACAATGGCAAGTTTCTAAATGACAAAAGCGTGTTTGACTTCTGCCCTTAGCCCCACCTCAGGGTTCTATCCCTGACTGAGCGCAGGGAGGGTTATAAATGTCAATGTACACATACTGGACTGGAGCTCAACCTCACTCTTGGCTTTCTTCTTAGCCTCCTGAAACCAACATAAGAAGGAACTGAATTAGGGCTTTGGAAGCAAAGAAAACTTTTGCAAAAAGAAAGAACTTAAAATGACTGTCAGAGAGTAATGTGATACCCACAACCAACGGCCAGGGGCAAACCCCTCCTCTTAGCTACCCCTTCCCACCCCATGCTGCACCCATATCCAACAGGATTTTCTCACTACTCTACCTGTTCCTTAGCGGTTTTCCCCTTCCCCTTCCCCTGCCGCAGCTGAAGCTGCTGCCGCTGCCGCAGCAGCCACTGCTGCTGCTGCTGCTTCTGCTGCTTCTGCTGCTGTTGCTGTTGCTGTTGCTGCTTCTGCTTCTGCTGCTTCTGCTGCTTCTGCTGCTTCCTGTGACCTGGTAACCAGAGAGGATAGCTCAGTTCCCTCCTTCACTGATGGCCCACACCTTTTGCTGGGCTACCTACTGTGACCTGCCCCACTATGGTGACTCTCCTTCCCTAGCCAGAACCAAGCAAGAAGCTGCTCAAAACTAGAGTCTCCTGAGTTCTCCACGTGACCCTGTGTGGCTGGCAAGAAACACAACTGAACAGGGACCAAGTGGCATGAGAGAACTGTGCGGTGGCAAAGGGGAGGATACCTGAAGGTCCCGTCCCAGCAGCCCCCTTGCCTCTCTTTAGGTTGTACTGCAGCTTCTGGTGTTCAGGGTACCGCAACGATGGTCTCTGGTAGAAAGAAAAAAAAAAATGAACAAAAAGCCTTTCTGTGGGTCTTTCTTTGCCCCAAGTACACACAACCTGGTCTATAAACATGCTTTGAGAAATATGGTTGGCAGCAGCACGGTAGCAAGGTTCGAGGATGAAGAGAAAGGAGGTGGAAGGGGAGTCCAGAAGAAGCAGAGGCACTGCTCCCCTGGCCCCTCCCCCTTCACTGGCTTTCACTTCCATACAAGCCAGCCCTCTGCTCTACAAGGCCTGGGTGACAGGGCAGAAAACCAGTTCTTCCTGTCTTGAGGACAGATGGGCCTCTTACTTGCAGGGTGAGGCGGTGGATAGTTAGATACATGGTAGAAGAGATAGCGCTGTCGGGTCGACTCTTTTTCATGGGAAGATCCTTCCTCATCTTGGACAACTCTATCTTCACTTCAGGGTAAGCTATGGTTTTCTCATGTGCCAAAATGCTAAAGGAGACAGAGACACCCATACATTCAGGAGCAGTTCTTGCCAGAGAGTGTGGCTACTGACAAAGAAGAAAAAGGCTCAGGTGTAAGGAAATCTTCACTTTGGCTGTAGAAAGGCGTGCCTGGGCCTCCCTTGATCATACCTTTCCCACTCAACCAGCAGGACCATGGCTGAGTCTAAGGGCTTATTCTATGCCAGGCTCCTGTGCTTTATACCACCAGCCCCTCCTAGCACGCAAGGGCAGAGTTATCATCCTCCTCATTTTGCAGATGAAGAAAGCTAAGCAGAAATTAGCTAAATAAGTTACCAATATTCACAAAGCCAGTCAAATTTCAATATGCAATTCAAGAATTGTCACACTCCAAACCACATATACCATTTTGCCTCCCAAATAGATAAACGTCCATAATTAATCTATGAAGAAAAAATAACAGGATTTCAAATGAAAGTCCACATAATGTGCTTAGCCCTAAGCCCAGTAGATGGTAGGTGCTTGATGAATGGTGGCAGTGATGACTGTCACCCTGAGTGTTAGTAGATCCAAACAAGTAGGGTCTCAGCTTGCTACCTATTCTCCTCAGAGTACATGGTTTTGCTTTTTCTCAGCTTCACTGAGAAGCAGGACTCTGGCTCTCCCCACAGGACTCCATGATACGCACCACTCCTGCAGTAGATCCGGATGAAGCATGCTGACTTGGGCCCACAGTGGTAAGGGATCCGAACTTAATTGGTCAAATAGGTGCACTGGGGAGGGAGGAGGAACAATCACCCCTGGACTTCTCGAGTGTGCTGATACATACTGCTTTCCAGAGAAATACAGAGATGACCTGGTTTTCTGGAAGAGAAACAGTTCAAGGAACTCTGTCAACTATTCTTCTCAAGCCTGTTTCTTCCCATCAGTATTCTACCCTGACAAATGAAACTCCATGTTTCCAGACAGTGAGTGCCAATTTGACTGAATTAAAAAATGCTGAGGGCAGCAGGCAACAGGGCTCAGCGGGTAAAAAGCCCTTGCTGCACAAGCTGAAACCCATGATGAAAGGAGAACTGACCCCCAAGGGCTGGCCTCTGGTCTCCACAGCTGCACTGTGGCACACATGTTCGCACACACACATTCAGCAACAATAACAACAAATAAAAACGTTAACGAGATCAGTAAATCACCTCTGGGTGTATCTGTAGGAGGCAGAAATTATCAGACCACGAAGCCACTGATGTGACAAGTGGATGAATCCCTTTGTGGATTCCTAATGTGATGGTATAATTGGGAAGTAGTAAAGGAGAAGTGGAGCCTGGTTGGCAGCAGTAGACATCAGGAGACATGGCCTAGAGACTACATCTTTCCCTAGACTCTTCCTGCACTTGTCTCGCACCCAGTCTACCAAGGATTGAACAGCTCCTGTGGGCAGCACTGGCTACTTTGTGGGCTCTTCTTTCCTCCACCCCTCTTCTTCCCTCTCAATGCCCAAATACTAGAAATGAGAAAGGCGGGGGTGGGGGGGAGATCCCTGAATAAAGTCAGGACTCAGAAAGGAATAAATGTTACTTCCTGCTACTTCCTGCTGATTAAGGGAGTGGAGGTCCTTGGAGCAAGTTTGATCTTCACCATCAGGATATCTAATTTCTTCTTGTGTTGTTTCTTCTTTGTGCACAATTACTTAACAAACTGCGACCAACAGCAAACAGTAAACAGCAATCAGCAACCAACCAACAACCCACCCAGTTACTGAGGCCCTAACATTTATATACCCTCAGAATTCCAAACATCACACAATTGCAGAAACTATCTGCAGCTGGCAAAATCATGGCCCCTCCACCAGAGCATGAGGTAAATCATAGTCAGCTGCTGCAAAACAGCCCCATATCCCCTGGTATTAAAATGAAAACATATTCTTATAATAGTTCTGTAATTCCAAAATACATGCTCCTGCTCTCCCAATATTCTGCCCAGGTACATGAGGCCAAGCAACCATGTAGTGTGAATCCTCTGAAACTGTGGGCCAACAGAAATCTTTCCTCCTGTGAAGTTGCTCTCTCAGGTAATTTGTTGACAGCAGCAACAACAATAACAAAATAACAGACAGGCCAACTGCAACCTTTCCCACCTCCTCTCCACCATGAAGGGACACCAGTTTCTCCCTTGCTGGGCTTCTAACATCCTGTTCCACTGAGATCAAGCCAGGACCAATTTATTTTTCTGGAGAGGCCATTCATTTATCCACTGAACAATCTAACAAAAACCATCTAATTAGGTGCCAGACTGAAAACTGAAGTAGGAAATGGTTAAGGAAGGAAATGGAACAGAAACAACTTTGAGGGACACAAGATCACATTTACCAGAAAGGCAGGGTGGGGGTTGGGAACCCAGATCCTAATAACTTCTAGTCTGTTGGAATACTATCCCATCACACTGGGGATTAGCTTTCAACTGACAAAAGTCCCCCCTGATGACCAATGCTTCCTTCTGTCCTCTCTTCAACGTATTCCTGACCTTCCTATAGAGAGGACATAGAGGAAGGGGTCTGAAGAAATCTGTGGCTGTTCCTAAAGAAAGGCTTTCTTTTACCCTTTTGTGTAAAGGATTTTGTTCATTCATATAAGAAGGCTGAGGTAGGGGTGGAGAAACCTAAGAGGAAAAATCATTAACCCTAAAGAATCACAAAGCATGGAACTCACCTCTCCCAGTTTCTTTCTCTTCTTTTCAGGCCAATTGGAAACACTAGACTTTCCAACTGATCTTGAAATAAAAAAGACCAGAACTCATTCCCAAATATTTTAAATAGAAGCACTAAGAATATCTTTACATGACAAGCAAGGAGATAGCAGGAATTTTTCAGCTTCTTTCATACATCCACCATTCTATCCCTGGCCCACCTACCTCCACACTTCCTTTACATGAAAGAAAACCAGTTTCTACGGGTCTTGTTGCTAACAGCATATGTACACACACACAAATGCATGTATAAAAAAGAACTATTTGGGCACAAAGAGAAAATGAAAAAGAAATTCTGAAGGTTGCTATAAATGAGAAGTTTGTTTTGGTATTGTTGTTTTAATTTGATCACTAAACAAGAATTGCAAACATCAGTGATTGTTAAAGAAAGGCCAAACACCATTCCTACAGTTGTCAGTGCCAGCAAGCCTTTGGGCCTTCCCTCTGCTTATACACAAGTCTTATAAGCTGTTCATTCTGTATCACTGCCCTAAGTCTCAGGGTTCAGATCAGAATTTCATGCGGTTTACTAAGGGCTCTTTTTCTCATTTTTGAGGGGAAACAAAACAAAACAAAATTTAAGAAAAAAACCAAATGTGTTTCTTTTTAAGTGAGAGGGTTTTTTTTTTGTTTGTTTGTTTGTTTGTTTGTTTTTTTAAATATGTATTTATTTAAGGGACTGAGGCTTCACATGCCATAGTACAATATGGGAATCAAAGGAGTCAATTCTGGTAGGTGACAAAACACTAGTAAAAGTCAATTCTCTCATTCAACCATGTGTGTTCCAGGAATGAAACTCAGGTCATTGTTGGTGGAAAGTGTCCTTACTTGCTAAGTCATCCCATGGGTCCAGCACTTATCTCTTAAACCTCATAAACAAATTTAGCTCTGGGAGGAAGGACAGCAAGATGTCCCAGCAGGTAAAGTTGCCTGATGATCTGAGTTTGATCCCTGGACCCCACGTAGTGAAAGGGAAAGAGAGCCAACTACTGCAAATCCTCTGATTTTCATAAGTCATCCTCTGACTTGACTTCCCCATAGGCACCTGAAGCACACCCCATCCCCCATTACTAAATAAATGTTAAAAAGGAAAAAAAAGGTATCAAGTCATGCCCCAAGCCCAACAAGCTGTGTTTGATCTCTGGGTTCCATCCACCCCGGCAGAAGGAAAACCAACCTCAGCAAGTTGTCTTCTGACCACTACACCTGTGCATGGAGCACCAATGCACGCACTGATGTTGGGGGTTGTTCTGGTGCTTTACTTTGATGCAAATTACTGGCCCTCAAGATCGGGTTACTACCCTAATACTTATCCTTGTTTTGTAAACCTGCCTAAGACATTATACCTGATTGGTTGATTAAAGGCCTATACCTGGGCAGAGCAGAATGGGGTAGGTGTGGCTAAGGTTCCTGGGCTTTAGAGGACAGGAGAATCATGGGAGAGGGATGGATGGACAGGAAGAGAAAAGAGGATACCATGATGGGTTACGGTGAGGAAAGAACCATGTGGGGCAGGAGGAAGGACTCAGAGGATGGCTTGGCTGGAGAAAACATCAAGATGAAAAGATAAGCAAGTATTTCTAAGATTAGGATGAAAGGTAGCCCAGATGAGGATGGTTAAATGGATGGCACTGAATGCAACTGGGAGGTGAATGGTGCGGTTATTCAAACAGCACAGGTAGAACTATCTGCCTGGCCCAGGTAACAGGAGTCTGTGTCTTATTGTTTGTGATAGCAGGTTAAATAATGCACCACAATAATTATAGGGCTAATAATAAATAATATATAGCCCAACACTCTTTTGTATCTACTATAACTCACATATATATATACAACAAATATGTGTCATAAATAAACTGGACCACCCTGTCTATGTGCTATTTACTTCCATATAGATTTGAAGTATAGAATTCCCACAACACGCGTCTCACAGTATATTACAGCATAACTCCAGTGCAGTAAGAGGCCTTGATCACTTTCTACGTTTGACCTACTGCTGCTAATGATGAGATAGCTAAAAGAAAGATCACAAGAAGGGGTGGATGTGCAGAGGACCGCAGGGAATTTAGAGAGCATGGGCATCAAGGCCTCTATGTTCTAGATAAGCTGCTCACCTCATGTTCTTCTCCGTCCCTTCTGGAACCCAGGTTACAACCATGTTTCCGACATCTTCAGAGGAAGGAAGAGTTGCTTCGTTCAAATTCAACACTGAAAGCTAGAAAAGGATGTGTAATGGGACTGTCTCAGGACCCACCTCCTGCTGGTACTCACTACCAGACAAACACTGTGACACTGTGATAAGTTCGCCAAAATATTGCTGATTCAGAACATTATTTTTAAAAAAAGACATTTCTGGTGCTAGAGAGATGGTTCAGTGGTTAAAAGTACTTGTTGCTCTTACAGAGAACCTGAGTTTGGTTTCCAGCATGAACTACATAGTAGTTCATAACCATTCATAAGTCCAGTTCCAGAGAATCTGCTGCCCTCTTCTGACCTCCACAGGCATCAGGCATGAACATAGTACATATATACACATCCAGGAAAAACATTCATACATGTAAAATAAAATAAGTAGATCTAAAAAATTAAATAGAAAAAAGGACATTTCTAGTCCCCAAAATCATCTTCACAGTATTCTTAATATATTTCTATATGCCCTCCTGTATCAGATACCAATACAAGTACTTCTCTAGGGAAAGAATTTGTAAACACTTTTTCATGACATTGGTGTAGAAATGTAGAAAAACTCAACCATGTCACATGAGGATGTCTAGAGGCAACCTCAGGGACACTACTCATTCAGCCATTGCTCTGCGAAGACTCAGATTCCATGCAGTTTGTAAAGGCAGCCTGCATTTTGGAAGCAGAGGCATACAGAGTACAGGTAATCAAGGTTCCTTCCTTCCTTTAGTCACCCTGTCTGTAATTACAGACATCCTATGAGTTATCATGTCAGTTTCTCCCACCCTTGAGATCACATAGCACTAGGGTTCAAGAAAATCCTTAAGATTTTTTTCAAAGTTATAAAAAAAATTAGTTTTGCCTGTTGATCAGAACTGACTGATGTGGAGAGGCAGAGGCGGGTAGATCTCTGTGAGTTCCAGGCAAGCCTAATGTACATTGTCAGTTCCAAGCCAGGCAGGGCGATATAATATCAAAAGACAAGGAATAATAAAAGAGAGAATAAAAATGTTTAAGAAACAATAATGCCAAAGTCAAAATATCCCCACTAATAAAGAGAAAATGTAGAGGAAAGAACTTGTAAACTGTGACTTACTTTGGGAGTTCTAGCAGAATAACTGCTGGTCATATCTTTGTCAAGTAAAGTCTTCCGAGACCTGGAAAATATGAGTTCAAAGCATGAAATAGAGACAAAAAGGTGAAAAGTCAATGGAATAACAAAGCTCATGCTCTCGTGAAAACCTATCTACTTACTATGAAGGCCCTGGAATTCATACTAATCAAATAAATACAGGTACTCCCACATGGATATCCTATACTGCACTTTAACTGCCTCATCAAATTCAATCGACAGCCTATGTCTCTTTCTAGCTATAGAAAACTAGGTCCAGCACCTTAAATAACAATGTCCTAAGAGCCAGCGAGATGGCTCAGGGTAAAGTACTTGCTGTGTAAGCCTGCCAAGCTAACCTTGGTCCCAGGCACCCACATTGGAAAACAGGACAGACTCCTAAAAGTTATTCTCTGACCTCCACATGACCTCTGTGCTCACATGCTTGTATTCATTCACATTCACACACACACACACACACACACACACACACATCAAGTAAATAAAACATTTTCAGGTTTATTAAGACTGGGCACAGGGGTCCTTGCCTTTCATCTCAACATGCCTTTAATCCCAGCACTTGAGAGGTAGAGGTAGGCAGATCTTTGAGTTTGAGGTCAGCCTGATCTACAAATTGAGTTCCAGAACAGCCAGGATAACACACAGAGAAACCCTGTCTTGAAAAAAATAAAAATAAAGTCCAGGTGAGCAAATAGAGTTTCGGGCTGGAATATATCCATAAGCATGGCAGAAACGATTACTGCTTGAAGAATTCAGAAGAATGGGGAGAACAGTAACAGGTAGAACAGCATTTGAGAGTGGTGGAGGCTATATTCACTCATTCAACAGAAATCTTGTACCATGCACTGTTGGGAGACACGGAAAGGAGCAGAGTGCTAGAAATCTATCCTGCACCCTCTGAAAAAGCAGCCAGTACTCTTAACCATGGCCATTTTTCCAGTCCCAGGTGCTGACATTTTAATGAAAGAGACTATGAACTGTCAGTATACTTGTAAACTCCTAGTCACTTTTTGTTTAATCTCTTGCAAAGCTTAACAGTGCTGACATTTTAATGAAAGTATGATGTGCCTACTCCCACTCCCAAAGCCACAAAGAGTCTGCATTGAATGGCTGACCCTGTGATTATGGAAAGTTGGGATGTTACAGATGAAGAGTCAAATTACCCTGCACCATCTTTCATTCCCTTTATTACCATTTGTGGTCTGGCTCTGTGTCTGACCTAACACACTCGCAACCATCAGGTGAAACCTTTGAGATGTATTAACATCATCAGTTTTCACCCACCCAAAAACTAAGTAAGGATGTCATCATACAGCATCCAAGACCTGTCGCAGGGAACTCTGGCTTTGTTGTAACCTCTGTTTCAGGCCATGGTCACTCATATTTGGCTCAAGAATGAATGTTCTTATATTCCTCCTTGTTGCTGTTGCTTGAGGCAGGGTCTCTCCACAGCTCTGACTGTCCTAGAACTTGTGTAAACCAGGCTGGCTTCAAACTCACAGAGCTTCAACCTGCCTCTGCCTCCTGAAGGCTGGAATTAAAAGTTTGTACCACTACTCTCATTGTGTATTTCCTTTGAAGTGAGAGATGTATTTTCTGGCAACAAGGCAAAAACAGATCAATAAAAGGCTTCTCAGAGCGGGATGCAAGGCAAAAGAGGCTAAATCAAATGATGGTAACAGTGTAGATGGGAAATTTTAAATGGGTTGCTCACCTCTGTGAAAAAGCAGTTCTTAAATTCAAACTGGATAACAAGGAAGAAACAGCTGCAAGATCTAAGGCAATTTTCTCAAATGGGCAACGCTGCCCCCAAAGGACATCTGGAAATGTATGGGTGTGTTTGAGGTTGTCACAGCTGCAGGAAAGATAGTACTGGCCTGCAGTGGGTAGAGACAAGAACACAGCTAGACATCCAATGATACACAGTGAATAATAATAATTATTATTATTATTATTATTATCAGACAGTAATAACTGTCTGACCCAGTCAGCAGGCTAGGAGCAGACTAGGTGCATGAGCTGTGGGGTGGGAACTGTGGATATGTAATAGACAGAAAAGACAATATGGCTGAAACCAACTGAACAAAGAAGGGAGATACACAAGATGAGGTGCACCAGGAATGCAGGATCTCCTGTGGCAGTAAAAGCCACACCAAGGACTTAATGAAGCAGAACAAAGAGAAGGAAACATTGAAGGTTAGGAAGACTGCACGGGCAAAGGGTTAGACAGCAAGACACCACCAGAAAAGCCAGTTTGCCTCCAAGAAAAAGTTGAAATCAGAGAGTGAGGACCATGACTAGAGAGAAGCCCAGAAATCATAGGTGAACGGATTGGTATCCCTCAGGACCCCCAAGACCAAGTTCTCAGCACAAAGGAGATTTATTTGCCCCAGAGGGACAAAGTACAGAGAATATGAGACAAAGACAGGAGATAAGAGGACAAGAGAGAAAGAGAAGGGAACAAGGGAAGGGGGGGGGAAAGTGTTTGTCCCAGGAGACAATGACTGCCTCTGGATAAAGGAGACAGGCATAGCTCATAGGAAAATAACAGTTTATAAAGGTAAAAGGGGAAACCCTGTGTTAGAATAAGGTGTTTAATTTTGATTAGACATACTAATTCCATGAGCCAAAAGGGGCTTTTGATTGCTGAACTTCAATACTTTGATCTTGGTAGTCAGCCTCAAGTTAGCATTGGTGGCTAGCTTTAGGAATGTAATGTAACAGTTTTTAGCAAGGCAGAGGGAATGGAGGAAGGGCAAAGCCTGCCAGAGCCATATTTTCAAGCTGGCTACAACTCTAGAATGAGCAGAATAGAAGGAATGAGTTGAGTGAGGAGAGGGCCAAACCATTATTCCTAGAACCTGTTGGACATAAGGTAAAAATGTTGGGGAAGAGGAAGGAGAGCAGGAGAAAACCACATTGCTTACATGGACTAGAGAAAAGAAACCACTTCAAAGATAGCCACTAGAACTTGGGACTCTTAGCATCAAGGTCTTTGAATTTTATCTAGCTAGCTGGCTAGATACATAGATAGCCAGCTATCTATCTAGATTTATCTCTATTTATTTACTTATTTGGTTTTTCAAAACAGGGTTGTTGTTTTTTTTTTTTTCTCTGTGTAACAGAACCCTGGCTTTGTCCTGGACTTGCTTTGTAGATCAGGGTGGCTTCGCACTCACAGATCTACCAGCCTCTACCTCTCAAGTGCTGGGATTAAAGGCATGGACCAACACTGCCAGGCTGTCTCTGAATTTTAAATGCTGAAGTTTTCAGACACACCACAGTTTCATGTTTCAGCAAAAACTGGATGCCTAAGCTTTGCAAGAGATTAAACAAAAAGTGACTAGGGGTTTACAAGTAGTTTCATATATAAAACTAAAAAATAAGAAAGCAAGCATTAGCCAGGCATGGTGGTACATGCTTTTAATCCCAGCACTTGGGAGGCAGAGACAAATAGACCTCTGAGTTCAAGACCAGCCTGGTCTACTCTACTTTGTGAGTTCCAGGACAGCCAGGACTATGAAGAGGGAAGAAAAATAGGTAGAAAGAGAGAGATAGAAAGAGGAAGAAGGAAGAAAGAAAAAAGGAAAGGGAGAAAGGAGAGAGAGAAAGAGAGAAAGAAAGAAAGAAAGAAGAAAGAAAGAAAGAAAGAGAGAGAGGCATGTGGACACTGTTCTCTGATGACCTTCATAACATCACAAGGTTGCCCCCAGTGGTGCATCTAACTTGTGCCCTAACACCTAAAATTCATTTACTGAGCTCCTAAGCCCAGTACTTCAGAATGTGACTGTATTTGGAGACAGAGTCTTTAAAGAGATAACAAGGTGAGGTGAGGTCCTGTGGGTGGGTCCTTATCCAATAGGACTAGCATATATATGATAGATAGATAGATAGATAGATAGATAGATAGATAGATAGATAGATAGATAGATAGATAGATATAATGAAATTATGGTTACGACACACAAAGAACAAGGCCCACAAAAAAACTGAGGGATACGATGCCATCTCCTAGGAAAGGGACCAAGGAAGAAATAACTCTACTCCTGATCTCAGATTTTGAGCCTTCAGAATTCCATGACAATGGATTTCATTAGTTACACCAGTCAGGCAATGGTCTTCATGATGGCGAACGAATGCAGCCCCATCACCCACCCCTGGGAGGCAGCCCCCATCACCCACCCCTGGGAGGCAGCCCCCATCACCCACCCCCGGACCACTCGCTTGCTGCTTACTCTGGGCTCCCCTCTCCCCATTTGAGTAGGTTCCATTTTGCTGTTTGGTAACTCTAGGGATCAAAACCAAAGCCTCATACATGCTGAGCTCTATTCCCAGCCTTAGTGTTTTCAATCTAACCTTCTCAGTCATCTGTGTGGACAAGAGAAGTGCAGACTTGGGGTTTGGAGACACAGTTTGCTAAGGAAAGATTCTAAGACAATTTACCTGCCATGACGCCTGCAGGCTGGTTTCAACATTAAAGACCGTTCCCTGGGAAAGGTAAATTCTGGTGGTTGTTGCTGAGCCATCCCCTTCTTGGCCCACAAGCAAGTATCCGAGATATTTACAATAGTGAGTGTCGGGAGTTTATCTGAGAAAGCAGGCCAGAACAAAACATGTAACCTACTATTTTGGAGAATGAGAACCAAACAGAAACCGCATAGGGACTTTGTGACAAATATGGCAGAAGCTAGCTAACGCACCTTCAATTTCCCTGGGAGATTTGTGGAATGTGTCCAGGATCCTAGGATGGCCCCTCTCAATCCGCCGGAGAGATGCCCAGCATTGTGGGTGCTGACAAATTGCTGAGGTGCAGACGGTTTCGTCCCACAGGGACTCATTTGGCAGGTTCATAGCTATAAACAGTTTAAGATAGAACCCAGTCTTGCAGTGTTTTAGCCCTCTGGAGAATTAGCAGCCACACACTTAGAGGTTATTTTTTTTCTTTAAGATTTATTTATTTATTTTATATATATGAGTCTCTATCTGCATATATACCTACATGCCAGAAGAAGGCATCAGATCTTATTATAGATGGTTGTGAGCCAACATGTGGTTGCTGGGAATTGAACTCAGGACTTCAGAAAGAACAGCCATGCTCTTAACCAATGATCTATCTCTCCAGCCTGCAGAGGTTATTATTTCTACACATTAGACAGCCATAAGGTCCAGATTTCAGTTTGAAATGAAATCATAAACATTTTATTGAATTCACTAAGTACTAAGTGGTAGTCACACAAAATATAGAGAATTAAACACCAAGCAAGTATGAAGATACCATGAGGTCAAATGACACATATGCACAAAAACCTTCCTACATGGCCGTTTGCAGTCAAGTGACTTGAGACTTATCCATTCAGCCTCAGCCTCCTCATCTGTAAAATGACAAGTCTGTTTCAGTAACTATAGCAATTGGTTTGTAGATGTTTAAAAACTTGCTCAGTGCTGGGCGGTGGTAGGGCATGCCTTTAATCCCAGCATTCAGGGAAGCAGAAGTAGGCAGATCTTTGAGTTCAAGACTAGTCTGGTCTATAAGAGTTCCAGGGCACAGAGAAACCCTGTAATAAATAAATAAAACAAAAACTTGCTTAAGGCAGGGTGTGGTAGGGTGGAGCATGCCTTTACTCCCAGCACTCAAAAGGCAAAGGAAATTGGAACTCTGTGAGTTTCAGGGTTGTGGGGGGAGGGTGGAAGAGAGTGAGGGATACCCAGTCTGGTCTACATAGTGAGTACCAAGAAAGCCAGAATTACATAGTAAGATGTTGTCATCTCAAAAACAAACAAACAAAACAAACAAATTATTGATCCAATATTTAAAATAAATATCAGAGCCAAGTGCTCATTCCTGCAATGTCAGCACTCCAGGAGTCTGAGGGAGGAGGGTTAATAGGAGTTTGATTAATGTAACTACATAACGTAGTTATAAGCCATCCTTGACTATAGTGTGGGATCTTTATCACAAAAAGAACAAAAGCAGAGCCAGAGAAGTGGCTCAGTGAGCAAAACATCTGCCAGCAAGCCTGATAATATGAGTTCAATAATCCCCCAAATCCACATGATAGAAGGAGATAACTGACTCCTACACGCTGTCCTCTGGCCTACACGCAAGCACACACAGACACACACACACACACATTATGCATGTACACACACAAAAATAAATTACTAAATACAGCTGGCTCAGTGGCTGTGCAACTGCAAGCATAAGAGCCTGAGTTCAGCTCCCTGGCACCCACATAAAAGCTGTCCACCTGTAACCCCCGTGCTGGGAGGCACAGATAGGTGGGTCCAGGGCTTGGTGGCCTAACTGCACTGGCAGTCTCCAGGTTCAGCGAGACCCTGTTTCAAGAAATAAGGTGGAGGGACCGGAGAGATGACTCAGTTGTCAAGAGCACTGGCTGCTCTTCTAGAGGACCAGGATTCAATTCCCAGCACACATATGGCAGCGCATACCTGTCTGTAACTCCAGTCCAGGGAGTCTTACATTTTCACACAGAAATACAGGAAGGGGAGAGTGGGAGAGGGGGACAGTGGGAGAGGGGAAGGGAGGGAGGGAGGGAGGAAAAAGAAAGGAAGGAAAGAAGAAAGAGAGAAGGTGGAGAAAGCATTAAGGAAGACTCCCAATGTTGACTTTTGGTCAAACATGCACATGCATTACAAATACACACAGTGAAAAAAATATCAGCATCCTCTTCCCCTTCATTACAAAAATGCTATCTACCATCTTTGAAAAGTCTTCCTAAATTACAACCATTAGAGACAGGCAGACAGCTTTAATCCCAGCATTCTAGGAGGCAGAGGCAGATAGATCTCTATGAATTCAAGGCCAGCATAATCTACATAGCACATTTCAGGCCGGCCAAGGCTCTAGAGTAAGACCCCACCTCAAAAAGAAACCAGCAACAAAAGCTTAAAAAGCAATGAAGTCACAGAAGTGTTATTTAGCTGGCTCAAGCCTTTTGAAAGCATTCTTCACTTTTCAAAATGCTATAATCATCACAAAATACGCACTACCCATGAATGGGTTTGTTCAAACTGAAAATCGATGGCCATTTGCTTTTCATCTACTGGCTGTGTGGCATTAACCAAGGTCACCCATCTCAGACCATTTCTTCATAAAAGAGAGTGAGGGTCCTGCCTAAGACTGTAGGAGGACTGGAGAGATGGCTCAGCAGTTAATATGAGAACTGTCTGCTCTTCCAGGGAACCTGGGTTTGATTCCCAGCATCCATGTGGTGGTTCACAACCATCTGTAATACCAGTTCCAAAGGATTAGCTACCCTCTTCTGACCTCCATGTATACTGTATGCATGTGGTACATACATGCATGCAAAACACTGATACACATACAATAAATTTTAAAATTTTAATTGTAGGAACATACACACATATCAACAAAGAAAAAGAATATCAGGGCACAAATGATCTGAAGGAGGAAATGGGAAAATGAGGGCTCTGATTAGGAAAGGGTGAGAAATAAATAAAGAAGGGAGGAGGCTAAAACAAAGGTAGAGTGTCTAAAATAGTCACAAGGAATCATACTCTTAACCATCTACCTAAAAATGCCTGTAATACACATAAGTCAGTATATAAATATACATATAGCGTTGAAATGAAATTTTCCTATCTGGGCTGATGGTGCTCCCTGTAAGAGCCACAGATCATCTAACAAAAAAACACAACACCAGGTATGAGAAGTCCTGTTTTTAATTATTGGTCAGGGTTGTCTAAGAGACTCCCAAAGCATTATAGGCTATTGCTATTGCCCTCGGTTACCCCCAAAGGTGAAAAGTAAGTCCCTATTACTGGAGACACAGTACAGTTCAGACACAGGGCTCGGTTATCCTGAGAACCTCCTTCCTGAGGACTAGTTTTCATGGTACCAGAAGGTGCTACGAAATCTTCCAAAGGAGGGAAGCAACCAATAGCCCACCCAACCATGATGCCTATGAGCTACATCAGTGGTACCTTGGTGATAGCCAAACCGCTCTCTAATAGGACTTAAGACCCTGCTCAACAAGTAGGAAATCCTGCCTGGTACTGGAAACCTTGTCAGCTACCCAGGTAGGGCTAATGAAGTCATGGATCTTTGTTACAGCATGGTCTGGTGCTTTGTATTAAGATGTTAATTGCTTCACTCTCTGAGATTCTGTTGTTTTACAGAACACTATCACATACCCCAAATGTTGCTATGTAACATTGCTTCCCTGTTTATAATCCCTGCTTAACTAATAAAATGCCTACATCTGGGCAACGCTATAATGAGGCTCCCTGAGTCTGGAAGACAGAAGGATCACAAGAAGGGGAGAGACAGGTGTAAGAGAGGAAAGGTAGAGTGAAGACCACCATGGATTAGTGTAAAGAAGAACCATGTGGCCAGAGAATTTACTCTGAGGACCAATGGGGCCAGAGAGAAGCAGCCAGATGGAAATTATGTGCAAGTATTTACATTATTTTGGATGGGAAGTAGCCCAGAAAGGAATGAGCAAATGGCATGGGATGTAGGACTGGGAGTTTAGGGAGTTAATATCTGCCCAGCCCCAGGTGAAATAAGACTTACTAAAAATCTACCAGGTGTTCGGTCATTTGTTGATACGGTAGTAGTATAAATAATAACCGCTGTAATAATTATAGGCTATTAATATTTTTATTTTTTAATGTATTTTTTACTTTATGTAGAGGAGTGCTCCATCTGCATGTACACCTGCCCGCCAGAAGAGGGCATAGATCCCAGTATAGATGGTGTTGGCCACCATGCGGTTGCTGGGAATTGAACTCAGGACCTCTGAATTCCCAGCCTGTCTGGCAGACAGTGCTCTTAACTGCTGAGCTATCTCTCCAGCCCAGCCTTTTTATTTTCAATAACAGATCCTGAAGGAGAACCTATAACCATCAGTTTACTAAACCAGCATAATCCCTAACTACACTCTGAATATTTGTCCTTATACTCAGAGAAAAGTGGAGTCCTCACCCTTCATCAAGGAAACGTCTCTCTGCAACAGATGGAGACCATTACAGAAAACAACATCCAATCAAGATGCAGAGTTATAGAGCCCAGTCCCAGCTGATACATCTACAACACAATTCCTACATCTAAAAGCTCAGGGATTATTGTGGAAGAAGAGGAAGAAAGATGTGTAAGAGCTAGGGGAGCAGGGGTTTTGCTGTGAGATTGTGTTTCCTAGAAATGTCAGAAGCTGCACCCATGAAGTCCCACCAACATGACTGCCAAAACATGAGCTGAACAAGGACAGCACTAGACATGCTAACAGATAATAAGGAAAGCTCAGGAAGCCTCAGGCCTAGACAAAAAACCACAGGTAACTAAGAAATGCTGCTATCTAAGAAACAGTCTACCTAGGGGAGGTCATACCAATTGCTTATCCACAACCACCTGGGTCCCTTTTAGCTTTTTAAGGACATTGCCCATTTCCTCTTCTATTCAGCACATTTATTGACTGCCAAGCATGTGAGAGGATCTGACTGGGGCATGGAGAACAGCAATAAACAAACTCCCTGTTCTAAACTGCTTAAAATTTAGATCAGAGAAAAGAAACTATTGGCCTGGGCTGCACCAGGCCTAAGAATAACTTAGCCTGCCAGGCACTTTGAGCCAGTATCTTAAAACTGAAATGGTCCATAACGTTAGATTTCTGGCTTCTCTTCTCAATTAAAATGTCTGACAACCCCAGTTCCAGCGAAACAGTGGTTAGAACTAAGGCTTATGATGTTTTTAAACCATCATAAGGTTCTAAATTCAGAGTTCTTTTCACCACAACGATCCCTCAGCACTATTCATCATTCTATCTGCCCTATTGTTTTGTTTTTTTCTCCCAATATGGAAATATTTCTTTGAAATCATGTCTCCATCAAAAATAGGAAAGCAAGGGGGCTAGGGAGATGTCTCAGAGGTTAAGAGCCCCGGCTGTTCTTCCAGAGGTCCTGAGTTCCACATGGTGGCTCGCATGGAGATCCGGTGCCCTGAACACTGTATACATAATAAACAAATAATCTTTTTTAAAAAGATATTTTTTAAAAATAGGAAAACAAGTATGGGAACAACATGTTTTGATAGAGAGAAAGGAGGAAAAAGAATACAGAATTAGCCCTCAGTACGAGTATTTTTTTGTACTTAATATGAAAATTATACGACTTGAAATGCTATTGGAAATGTAAAATTGGGTAATGACTTTAGTAGGGAATGTGTACGATGAATCAATTAATGAATTTAAAAAAATACAACTTTAACACGCGATGCATTAGTCTTACAATCAGTTGCTTCTCGCCTTTTCAGCGCCGGACCAGAAAAAACTTGAGTTCCGAAGTCTCATCAGGCGTCTCTCGGTATTCGCGTCACTAGAGCTGTCCTAGTAAAGTAGTGGCATTTTTTTAAGTGAAAATTTAGGTAACACTTATCCTTAATACAATTATCACAAAGTTGTGAGAAGAATAGGATTAAAGATGGACATCGGTGCTGTAGAATTGAAAGAAAATCTATACTGAGTTCCGAGCCAAAAGGAATTAAAATAAAAATAAAAATAAGAAAGCGGGAGACTCAAGTGTCAGTGGTCCGCGACTCCACAGAACCAAAGCAGACACAGGGGACACCGCTAGGCTGGCCAAAGCGCAGCCTTGGCCCCGCCCACCTCCCCACCTCTCCCCGAGGCCCCGCCCATCTTGTCCGTGGAGCGCCGCCCCGCCGGCTCGATCAACGCCTGCTCCTCCCACGCCAGGCACCGGGCCGCCCCGTTGCCTAGCAGCGGCACGGGGCACGCTGGGAGAGCAGACAGAAACCTCAGAGAGTCAAAAACGTGGGTGCGAAAGCTCCAGCGATAAACACAGTGTGTAGTGAGGAAACAAGCCTGGGGAAGAACGTCAGGGAAACGGTGGAGGCGGGCGGAAACCTCCGTGGGCCGAGACCATCGCGACGAGGAAAGCTTGGCTACACCTGCGACTTGAGGCGTGGCTGAAGTAGAAGGGGGTGGGGGCTGCGCGAAGCACTGTGGGACACCAGCAACGTGGGGTGGGACGGAAGCCGCCGAGGGCCAGATCTTAGCGACGCGGGAAGTCCGGACAACAGAATTGGCTGAAGAGGAGGCCCAAGGCGGAGGAGGCTCGGGCCCCAGCGGAGGCGATGGCGGAGAGGCCTGAGGACCTAAATTTGCCCAACGCCGTCATTACCAGGATCATCAAGGAGGCGGTGAGTTTCTCGGGCTGGCGAAAGGGTCGAGGGCGGACGTGTGGGCAAAAGGTTAACAGAATCTCCACCTTCCTCGCAGCTCCCGGACGGCGTCAACATCTCCAAGGAGGCCCGGAGCGCCATCTCCCGCGCCGCCAGTGTCTTCGTTCTGTATGCCACATCCTGGTGAGCCGAGCTGAGGCGGAAGGGAGGCACAGCGGGATCCTGACCCCGCGGTCGTGGACCGGAGCCTACTGGCCCCAGTGCTTATTCCCTGCCTCAGTAGAGAGAGCGATTGACTCACAGCTCTTCTCCAGTTCTCACAAACGCTGAAGCAGGTTAAACAAGGTTTCCGTATGGGGAAGGAATGAACTGAGTTGTGTCGCTCAAAAACTCATGCATATAAGACAAATGTGGGCTTTCCCACCACACCTCTGGGTGTCTCATGGCCCACCCACTCTGAAAGCTTCTGAAGGTCTTTGCTCTTTCTTTCAGTGCGAATAACTTTGCAATGAAAGGGAAGCGCAAGACTCTGAATGCCAGCGATGTGCTGTCAGCCATGGAAGAGATGGAGTTCCAGCGGTTCATTACACCATTGAAAGAAGCTCTAGAAGGTATGCATGTGCTCTTCTGTTTCTTAAACCGTATGAAAGATGTTCATCCTTCGTTCCCTCATCACCTGTCTCCTTCAGTAATCATGATTCTACTCTGGCTAGTTGGTACCTTCTCAGATATGTGATGAGGGCCTGGTTATTCCGCCTATGCCTCGGTTGGTCTACTTATACAAAGATCTGCTTCCTTACAGCATACAGGCGGGAGCAGAAAGGCAAGAAGGAAGCCTCTGAGCAAAAGAAGAAGGACAAAGACAAAAAAACAGATTCAGAAGAGCAAGACAAAAGCAGGGAAGACGACGATGAAGATGAAGAAAGACTAGATGAGGAAGAACAGAATGAAGAGGAGGAAGTAGACAACTGAATGGAGAGAGTGGGCAGACTGGCTCGGTGGAGACCGCCTGAGATGTGTTTATGTGAAGCCCCTCCCTGCAAGGCAGAGCCATCTGCACAGGTGCCTGAGATCAAAATAAAAAACTGACCAGAAAGATCAAAGCCTGCTCTTCCCAGACACAGCATCTGAGTTCCAGAATCCTGTTTTGCTTCACCAGTCGAGGTTCTGACTTTTTAGTGTAAGGGATTCTGAATGACTACATAGTTTGCTATTGCTTGTTTGCTTAAGTATATGGCTGGCTTAACTAGCTTTTCATCCCATTTCCCTGCCCCTCCAAAAAAAGTAATAACTTCCATGTTGCCTGCTGTTTTCCAAGTCACAGAGGCACTAAAGGCTCAGGGAGGAAAAAATGGGGCTTTGATCATGGTCACCCTGTTTGATTGTACAGTATTGGGCAATAGGTATTAATGGTCAGAATGGTTGCTTTTTAGGAAATAACTAAAAAGCTGTGGGAGAATAAGGAAATCTCTTTACTTGATAGTAGCATTACTTGCTTGGGTTCTTGTTTTCTAGACTTAGCTTGTAGTCCTTTGTTGACTGCAGATATTCAGCCTGCGGGGATGGCTGCACCGCTATGAAATACACTCCAGTTCTCAGTGTTCCCAAAGGTGCCAATTCTTAAAAACAGGGGGCTTAATCTTGGAGGTAACTCAGTGCCTGCCACTGTAGGATTTAGTGCCAGCTCCTGAACAGTATAAAATTCCAGATTCTCTCTTCTTTACTCCATCTTCCAGACTTGTGGCTGCTGCTTTTCATTCCCTGAACTCATGACAAGTTCCAGAGACTTTATTAAATCCAGGCTTTTTCTCTCCATCTCTCCTGCATCTGCTTCCCAGGGCCACTTTCTCCTCCTTTTCCTTATTTCATCTTCCAGTCTAGGAACTTTGATAAGCTATGTAATATCCCAAAGTGCAAGTTCCTCAGATTCCTTAGTTCTAATCTGTCTTTTAAAAAGAATTGTGAAACACCTCTGAACCTTAAGGTAAGTGTTAAGGTTGCTCAGGAATCTAGCACCACCACTGTAGCTTTGAATATGTTGGCTCTTCCTTTTCCCCATTTAGTGCTCCAAGCACTTTCTTTGTCTTAGTTGAGCACTTGAAGCTGACAGGTAATGTAATATAGAATTAGATACTGTTAACCAGTTGAACATAGTGAAGGACTGGAGACTGTTGAGAAGATTTTAATGCTTTATACAAATAAAGAACATTCTTGTTTAAAATGATGACTCATCCAGTGTGCTTTTGGAAAGGACTCACCAAGGTGTCTGTGTGTGTGTGCGTGTGTGTCTGTCTGTGTCTGTCTGTCTCTCTCTCTCTCTCTCTCTTACACACACACACACACACACTGAATCCTGCTGCTCCTTAGATCACCACTAGATAAATGAGCATTCACAACTAAGGGCACTGCTCTTAACCACAGCCAATATTTTCTGTGATTCTCAGAGTTACTCAGTAGCTCCCACTTTTTTTTATGTATTTAATTTATGTATACAGTGTTCTGCCTCACTGTACACCTGCTCTCCAGAAGAGGGCACCAGATCTCATGTTAGATGGTTGTGAACCACCATGTAGGGATTTGAACTCAGACCTTTGGAAGAGCAGCCAGTGCTCTTAACCTCTGAGCCATATCTGTAGCCCTAGCTCCTACTTCTTAAGCTCTTCCTGTGTCTAGCATTGTTCTATGTGCTTTCAAGTATTTTAACTCCTATCAAGCAGCATTGCTGTTATCTGTTAGCTCTTAACCACAGTTCTATGTCAATTTTTAAATACAGTTTTTAAATCATAGTCAAACTTATAAATCAAATTTCACACATAACCCCAGTGATCATTTGGTTTATCAGCTTTTTCCTTCACAGCAGAAACATTCTTAATTCCCATAAGTACCAAGCTAGACCAGCCTTCAAGTCCAAACTGGAATCCTGTGACTAATTTTGAGCTCAATTTCACATCTACACTATGTACCAAGTAGAGCATCCTAGAATATAACTTTGCTTTCTGTGCGATCAAATCCATAGTTAAACCTGTTATTCAAGGCCTCTGTAAGAAGGGCTCACCCTACCATCTAATCTCTACCATAAGGCTGTTCATGAATGGAAAGAGCTCAGTCACAGAGCACTTGCCTAGCATGTTCAAACAAAGAAAGCAAACTCTTTCACATGTCTTCTGTTCATCCTGCTCAGCTGTAGAGGAATGTTAATTCAGAATGTGGCTGCTCTGGCAAGAGATCATATACAAAGACCTAGGTCTGTATGTTCCAGCTGGAATATAGACAAGCCTTTAATCCCAGGAGACAGGCAAACAGATCTCTGAGTTCAAGGCCATCCTGGTATAGCGCAAGTTTCAGGTAAAGAAAAGCTTAGGTCCACAGTATGGTGGTACACAAACGGCACTCAGGAGACAGAGGCATGGAGATCTCTGAGTTCTGGTCAGTTCTTTTTGGGTAGTTTGGTTGAGTCAATGAATTGAGAGACAGTACAGTGGAGTTGAGCTTGTGGCAGTTCAGTTCATAGAATTCAGAGGCAGTTTTTACCATTAGAGTTTTACAGAGATGGGTTGAGGAGAAAACAAGGTAGGCACAAGTGAAGACAGAATGAGGAGCCAGAAGATTAGAACATATTGCCAAAATTAGTATGAGGCCAAACAAAGCAGTCAGAGGCCGAGAAGTCAAACTGAATCAGCTTGGAGAGGAGTTTGAGCCAGAACAGCTGAGTTGAAACAGCCAGCCAGAGTTCAGAAAGAGCTAGAAAGGGTGAGATTATTCAGCAGTAAGCCTCAGAGATGTAAACATTGTAGGCCTAGATTAAATTGTACAGAGGCCAGAAGCTTCCAGGACTAGGCCTAGCTTAGCAGACAGGCAGTAAGCCTCCAAGACAACACCCAATCCCTTAAATAAATTTTAATTTTCTAAGATAAACCATTCTGGGAATGGAGATTTGGATTTAAAAGTAAAGAATTCAACATCTGAAAAGAATCTTTGAGATTAATAATCCGAGATTATTATTTTTTCCCCAATCACTCTACATCATCTCATAACGGTATCAGGATTTTGAAGGTTTTCCAGTAGACTAAGATAAGTTTTTCATCTCTTTATGAGTGCTTCATGAACAGAAACTAACCTGGGTCTGGTCAGTGGAAGAGAGGTCTTGTCTATTCAAAACTACTCTGAGGGTCTGAAGAAAATGGCTCTGCAGTTAGGAGCAATGACTGTGCCTCCAGAGTACGGTTTAGTTCCCAGCACCCATGTGGCAGCCAACAACTTCTGTAGCTAGCTTGAGAGGATCCGTGCCCTTTTCTGGCCTCCTGTCACTGCAGGAAGGTGGTGCATAGCCGTCCATGCAGGCAAAACATCCATACGCCTGTGCTTTAGCCCCCTATTTTTACCTTTGGGAAGTTGAGGCTCTTTAGAAATTCCTTAGTAACTTATGATTACTGAGATCCAGTGGTCTTTGGCTTTCTGGTTTTGTTTTGGTAAACTTTGTAAATGGTTAGGATAATTTTAGGTTTACAGAAAGGTTACAGTGAGTGCAGTTCCCACACCTTCACCCAACTTCTCATATTACAATTCTAAGTGAAAATTTTCTAGTGAATTTTTTAAATCCAAAATGCCTTTCACAGATCATAAACATTTTAAGTGAAGATTTGGTGGCACTTAGGACATTTACTGTATTACACAACCACCCACTTCTACCTTCAAAATAATCTCATCACCTCCTCCCCAGTAAACAGTCACTCCCCAAGCCTCCTCCACTCAAGGCCCTTACCATCCACCACCAATCTTTGTCAAAGCCCCATAAACCTTAGTTTGTTTTTGTTGTTTGTTTAGTGAGACAATGCATCACTATACAGTAGCCCTGGCTGGCCTGGAACTCACTTTGTAGCCCAAGTTAGCCTCAAACTCACCTAACTCAGCCTCCCAGTGCTGGGATTAAAGGTGTACATTACCAACTGCACTCCGTTTGGTCGTACTCATCTAATGTACCCATTGTAGACAAACCTGAAACCCCTATCACACTTGGATGGTTAGGGTTTTTTTCTTTTTTCTTAAAAAAAAAAAAGTTTTTTATGTCTACATCTTTCACATCTCTCAACGCATGACAGTTTGGGGGCTGAACAATTACTGGAATAAATTTGTCTGAAATGGGCAGTCTGCTGCTGAGCTCAACTTTAAAGCGCTCAGTCGGCCAAAATGGATTTATCTGCTTTGTTGTAAGGCAATACCGTGGTGTTCTAACGTCCTTGACACCCCATTTTTCTTTTACCAAAGAGTAACACATCCAGTTTTGGCTCGAGGCTGAGAAAAAGACCGTCAAGTGAACTCTGGGATGAGTTCGTGATTGCAAAACAGGGATCCTCCCAGAGGCGGACCCCTCGGGCCTTCCCACCGCAATTGAGGCCCGCGCAGGGTGGGTGGGAGGATGGGCGGGTTCTCGGGCTCCCCGGAAACTCCGGATAGGCCCAGGTTCCAGCCCGCCACGCGTGGGCCGGACCTGGCGAGCCGACCTGGGATGCAGGGACTTGAGGGCAGGGAGTAGCGGCCGCATTCCCGCAGGGGCGGGCAGTGGGAGAGCCGCTTCCGGGTGACCGGCCCCGCCCCCTCGCGGGCCGCGCTTTCCGAGCGGGAGAGCGCCGGGTCTAGAGCGGCGGCTCGGAGCGGCGCGGCGGCGAGCGGCGTCCCTGGCAGGTGAGCGGGGCCGGCCTCTGGGAAGCGGCGGGTTGGGATGATGACACCAGGACGAGGCGAGGTGCGTCTCAGATGGCACTGTGCTCCCGAAGCTCTGACGCTGCAGCGGAGACGGGGTTCCGGTGCACCCTCTGGAGTGGACGGCGATCTTGCCGCTACGTGGTCTTGCGAGTCCGGGCTCCGGGGCGCAAAGCTGGACTCCACCCGCTCCCTTTCTCTGCGGCCGCAAGAGTAGTCTCGGTCTCTGCAGAGCGCGAGTTGTCTAGCAGGCTGGAGAACTAGGGGGAAACAAAGAGAGTCGCTCGTGCTAGGGGTCGACTTCTGCTCATTCAGTCATTACAACAACCCATCGAGGTCAGCCCAAGCCCCAGTTTACCCCTCGAGAGATGGGAGGTCACGCAGATGGAAACAAGAGTTAGTCCCCAATGCCTTTTAGATCCGAAAGTCACACTTAACCATGCTGCTACTAGCAGTGGCCAGGTCCGGGTTAAACCTCTTCCCTTCCGTACACTCAACTGGAGCTCTCTGTTGGCTCATCTCTGCTGGAAATATAGTGTGTGAACTGTCTTTCTAGTGCCGAAGGTCATGGTGAGAACTGAGGTCTGCTGGACTCCCGAATTTTAGACCAGATTTACAGCTGACCTGCTGTATGAGTCAGTACCTGCCCTTCTTGGAGTTCAGTTTTACCCTTGTTTATGAGAAGCTCTCAGCTAGAACTTTTATTAGCAATCTATAGAAAAGCAACTCCTAATTTGAAATGGCTAGACCCACGCAAGGGAGGTTAAAACCAGCACACTGGACAAGGTCCAGTTCCGTCTTTAATCTCTTTTTCCAACACTGTGGCAGGTGGCAGAAAGAGTATTTGGGAAACCAGGCAATCCCTTTGCAGAACTGCAGGACAGCTGCCTTTCCTGGGCCTTTTTGGGCCTCAGATTCCCCCAGCTTTGGACCTTCTACCTAGCTGGCCCTCCTGACTTGCCTCCTCCCCAGCCAGTGCAGAGCCTCCCAGAGCTGGCAGCAGCTCACCACTATCTGTGCCAAGAGCACAGCCTCTGGAATCCACGGGGGTGGGGTGGGGGGGCACAGTCTGGAAGCCCAAGCCCTAAAGCTCTTTCTCAACCGCCCCTAGTGGCAGTCTCCCTTCCAGGTTGGGGGATGTTGCCCTCCTAAGGAAGGCAAGATTTTTAGTCTTTCAGAAATGGTATCCTGCACTGTCTCTATGAAACTACCCTTGACTCTCCAGACTGCTCATTTTCCTTCTTGTCCAGCACATGCTGCTGCAGGGCCCCTGTCCCCTCTCACCTCATGCCCCAGGTGAAATGAATGTTCTTCCTAGGGTATGGTGCAGGGTTACACAGTACACAGGGTCACTCAGCATTCGCCATGGATTTACCACTACTGTGCTGCTACCTCCCTGTCAGACACACCTCATTGTTATCTGATCTTCTCTACAGCTTGCAGGCTTCATAATACCAGTGCATTTTAGATTTTGAAAACAGGGATCTGAAAGGCCTTGCCCAGAGTTATAGAGCCAGCTCTGGGGTTGTTTGATCCAGAAGCAGTTCTTCTGGCACCACCTTGTCAGCTTGCCAGCAAAGTGAACCTGTTTGAAAGCGGGGGAGAAAGTGGCCTGGGCCCCTACGGTCTTGTGTTCCTGTGTTGGACACAGGATTTAAGCTCAAATCTGCAAAACCCCTTAATTTGGGGAAATTGTCCTGCCCATGTTTGGAAATCTTCCAGACTCCTAAGGACTTCTCTCAAAGTAGAACCTTGATCTAGAATTGCTTCTATAAAACATAAGCAACTCTGGCTGCCTTTCCACTCTGTGGAAATTAAACAGCTACTGTAGTAGACTGTAGTATAAAGCAAGGACTGGAGGAAGTCAGGGGCTTCAGGGTCAGCCCCTATCTCTGCTCACTCACTGTGTGAGTGCAAGTCCTATGGCCTTCCATCCCTTCATTTCTGTCAAAATGTGAGGGACTGAACAGAATTTTTTTTTTTTTAATTTGCACTGACATCCTCTCAGTTTTGTCTGGTAACCAAGATAAAAACCTAAATCCAGGCAGGAGCTATTTCAGTGATTAAGAGTATTTGTCGCTCTCACAGAGAACCTGGGCTCAGTTGGCCCAATGACCATCAGTAACACCAGTGCCAGGGGATCCAACAACCTCTTCTGAACTCTGGGCGCTGCAAACTTGTAGTGCATGTACATGCTTATAACAAAACACTCCCAGCTATAAAATAAGTCTTTAAAAGTTAGAAAAAACCCCAAAACCTAAGTCAAAGTTGAACTGTTCCGGCTGGGGAGGTAGCTCAGTGATGGAGCACAAGGGTCCAGGAGCAGCGGGAGCGCTCCCCCCACACACACCTCACCACTCTTCTCCTCCTACATCTCCCAGCTACCTTAACATAGAATTTGGAAAGCACAGCTCTTAGGTGGCCCTCCAAGTTTTACTTTTAGGCAGATGGCCTATCAGTTGTTCCCTTAAGCTCTTAAAGGAGAAGAGTGAAAGCCAGGGAATGCAGGTGTGGATTCCAGGAGCCAGGTCCTGCTGCAGAGATGGTTCTTGGGCAGATGAATCCAAATATGCACCTGGTTTCAAAATCTGGCTCCAATTCAAAATGGCATTGAGCAAGTGCCATAGCCTGCCCAGCCTCTAAATGCTATGAGATAAAGTACTACCTTCGGTGCCTGCACGTGATAGATTCACTGCATCAGAAACAGTCTAGGTAGAGGGAGACCAAGTGGAATCCAGAACAAATTCATATTCTGGCTTTATCACTAACCAGCCATGGGCAGATACTTTTATATAAGTCTCTGGGCTACCTCTGTCACACGTGACAGCCAAATTTTGCACAAAGTGGATGGATAAACCCTCATATGTGCATTTAGGAGTTGAAACCTCTCTAAGGAGGCCTGGCCTCCCTGTGTCCTGTGATGAGGCTGGCCCACCCAGAGGTGTGGTGGTAGGGTTGGTCCTTGTGTGGCTCCTGATAACCTCAACCCCAGCAAGGAGGAGGTTGGGATAAGATGGGGCCCTGAGCTGGTTGGGAGGAAGCTGAAGGAGACTGAGAAATAGCAGCCACACAGCCAGGCACACTGAAGGAGCCAGGGTTCTGCACTTGTTTTCATGTTTAATTTGCTGTAGGACTTTGGTAAGTACCTGTCTGTCTGGTCCTTGACTTCCCCCTTGTTGAAGGACCAGAGATTTAAGCCTTCCAGCCTATACTGTCTGTGGCTTTTTTTTTTTCTTTCTTTCTTTGCTTTTCTTTTCTTTTTTACTACTTGGCTGCTTAGTAGCCAAAAGTTATCTCCAAAAGGAAGTGTCTAAAATGGAGCTAGCTGTCCAACTCTGCAGCCCGCCACGCTCTTCCTGCTCCATCCCTGTCTTGGTTGTCCCTTGGGTCAGAGCGTCCGCCCTAAGAGACAGCCTCTTGGCTGCCTCAAGATGGCCCTTCCTCCTCCGCCTCCTTGCCTCCCACTGCTCCTGTGCTCCTCTGCTTCCTGTCTGCTCTCCTCAGCCACAGAGTTCTTAAAGCTAGGCTCTGGCCAGGCCAGTGTCCTGTTTTGCTGCTCAGAGCTTGCCCCTGTCAAATTCCCTCCCCACCTTCCACATGGCCCTTGTTCCTTCCTCAAGGCTTCAGAACAGTCCACAACCATCCTCATTCACTTTTTTGAGGGAACACTCTCTCTTCACCCCTGCCAGATCCACACATCCTGCGAGCAGAACCCAAGTCCTGTCTTCCACAAGCTCTTCTGCCCTCCTCTCCAGGTCCATGGGTCATGTAGGCCTGGGCTGCCAGGTTCTGTAGTACATTCATACATGCCTCCAGGGACTTCCAGAAGGCACCTGGGAGGGTGCTGCTGTGGGCTGGCACACAGTAGATGCTCCTGAAACAGTGTGGCACCCAGGCTTCCTTCAGTCTTATATCACTTACGTGGCGTGCAGTTATTGTCTTGTACTCAGAGTGATGAAATATTTGCTCTCTGCTAGAGTCTGTGTGGGGGTGGGAGAAATGAACTCGACACAGCCCATGCCCTGCCGAAGCTCTGCACAAGAAAAGCCAGTGCCACAGAGAACTGTTATAGAAGAGGGATTGTTTAAATGTTGCAGTGATCAGTGCTTCTCAAAATAAACGCAAGGAAGAATTGGTTGTTTCTCTTTTAGTCCTAATTTTCGGATTCTTTGCTAAGATACCATTTGAGATTACTAGAAAGCTGGTTGTTTACCTAGCAGCCCTGTGCGCTACAGCCCAGAGGCTGTCATTAGGCTGAAAGCCCCCCAAAGCTTCTGCAGGTAGCCTTGCCTTACCTTGTCTTGGGGGGCAGCAGTCAGTAAAGCCACATCATGAGTAGCAGAGGCTGGAGAGACGAGGCAGGAACCTGGAAGGGCTGTCTTCCAGATGTGACCCTGGGCGTGGGGTTGTGTCTTCTGCTTCCTGGTGCCCCCTACAGAGCTGAGCCTGCAGCGGACCCCCCAGGAGTCTGGTTCCCCCCGAGTAGACAGCCTACACCATGAATCACCAGTCCATCCTGCACAGTGGCTACTTCCACCCACTGCTTCGGGGCTGGCAGACCGCGGCCTCCACTGTCAGTGCCTCCAACCTCATCTATCCCATCTTTGTCACGTGAGTCCCCAGAAATGGGCCAGGCCTTGGATCTGCCTCGGGTTGGAGGACAACACTGGTAGTGAAAAGGAAGGATGGAGGTTTGAAGTGGGCATCAGCGAGAAAAGAAGTTTCACAAGTGGCCTGTGAGGTTAAGAATGGTAGCCTTTGGAACATAGAAGCCCTGAAAAGAACTCAGTGACTCCATTTGTAAAGTCAGTACTCTTGCCATTCTGAGCTTTGGTGGTTAACACTAGAAGAGGGAGTAGCTGGGTCAATCCCCGTTCGCCTAGGTGGTGCTCATTAAAAACAGTCAAGCATTAAGGCAGTTAGCAACCACGGAAGGTGTTTGTGGAGTGCTCACTGTGGACCAGGGGCTATGCTAAGCACCTGTGTGCCTTACTTCACTCAGTCCTGGCCTCCGCACCAGAGAGAGATAGGCGTCCTCCTGTGTCTCAAGTCTGGAGGGCGAGGATTGTTACTGGTTTGGCTCACTGTTCTTATCAGTGCCTCGCACACTACACAGCACATAAGAAGTGTTCAGTAAATTTTCACTGGGTGAAGAAATCCATCTTTATGGGATCCAGTGAAGGACCTGAGGCTAAAGGAGATACTACAACTAGGTCAAGGTCACTTGTCAAAATGTACCTAGGCTGGGACACAAGGGCCTCTGACTTCAGAGTCCCAAGTCCTTCCTGTTCTTGGTACAGTGGCTCTTACTGTCACACTATTACTGTTCTTGTTATGATTTCAGACCCTGGGCTTGGCCAGGCAGGGGACCCAGTCATGGGATCCTACCCCCTCCCTCCATCTCTACTCCCATATCCCTTCCCAACTTCCCATCTGTCCTTCCTAGTCACTCATCACTGGCCTTCCCACGGCCACCGATCCATAGCCCTTCTCCGCTCTTGCAGGGATGTTCCTGATGATGTCCAGCCTATTGCCAGCCTCCCAGGAGTGGCCAGGTAGGCATGGTGGGTGGCGGGGACATGGTGCAAGGAGAGATTTCATGGTGCAAATGCCAGGGGATAGAAGCACGTGCTAAGCTGTTTAGCCAGTACAGTATGGCAGGCAACCTCAGAAAGTAACAGACATCCCATCAGGGGGACTTTGTGGCAGAGGCTATTCTAGGTAAGAATGGAGCTTGAGGTGGGACTTGAGAAAAAGCCATGGAGGAGTTGGCTGCAGCTAACTCCATAGCTCTGCTGTTTGTGACCCAGTTTGCCCACCTCTGTGGTGGGTATATTATACTTGCCCCTGGACTGTGGTCCTTGCGTCCTCCTGGTACCTGCACAGCTTGGCTCCTCACTGAGGATCGCACTGAAGACCTTTCACCTGCTAGCAAGTGTGTTACCACAGAGCTATGTGCCAGCCTGTAGCTTAGCTTTTAATAGAAGCATTGCTTTGAAGGGGTGGAGGCCTGGGCAAGGGAACCTATTACCTCAGCAATACGCACTTCCTTGACCTCCCCCAGGTATGGGGTAAACCAGCTGGAGGAGATGCTGAGACCCCTGGTGGAAGCAGGCCTGCGCTGTGTCCTGATCTTCGGCGTCCCCAGCAGAGTTCCCAAGGTGAAAAATGGAAAGGTTGAGAAGGAAAGATGAGGACTGCAGATGGCTCCATTTCAGACCTAAGCCCAGTCCTAAGACCCGTAGTGAAAAGCTGGGCAGAGCAGTACACACCTGTGATCCCAGTGTTGAGGCAGAGACGCAGGGATGGATCCTTGAGGTTTGCTGAACAGCCAGTCTGCTTGAATTGAGGAGCTCCACACTAAGTGAGGACCTGTGCCATGGTGTAGAGGAATGTCAATTCAGAACATGGCTATTCTGGCAAGAGCTCACATCCAGAGACCTTCTAGGTCTGTGAGGTCTGTCTGGAATACAAACACACTTTTAATCCAGGAAACGGAGGCAAGCAGATCTGAGTTTCAAGTAAAAGGTGTGGTGGTACATGCCTTTAATCCCAAACAATGAAGGTAAAGATAGTTTGTAGAAAGAAGTACTCATGTTTGAAAGTGATGTCTGATTGAGTGGCAAAAACAGTGATGAATCAGAGAAAGATTTGACAGATTAGGATATACCCAACTCTCAGGAGAAGAGAGAGGAAAGGGAAGCTACTTAAGAGGCAATGCAGAGAGTAAAGAGGCTGTTTTTATCAGGACAGTATAGAGAGCCAGGTTTCGGAGAGAGATTGAGAACTCAGGTGAAAACCAAATGAGCCAGAGAATGAGGAGCCAAGAGATTAGAGCAGGAGGTTGAGCCAGAACAGCTGAGTTGAACCAGCCAGCCCAGAGCTCAGTAAGAACAAGGGTGAGCTTATCAGCAGTAAGTCTCAGAGGCTGAAAACATTCTAGGCCTACATTAGATTGTAAGGAGGCTGGAAGCATCCAGGACTAGGCCTTGGTAATCAGATAGAGGCAGTAAGTCTCAGAGACAACAATTACCTCAGGGAATAAAAGTTCCTTTTACAGCATGGTGGTATATAACTTTAATCCCAGTGTGGAATTGGGGGGGTTCAGGCAGGTGTCTCTTGAGTTCAAAGCCAGCATGTTCTAGGCCAGCCAGAGCTACACAGTGAGACCTTGTTTCCAAAGCACTTAATATAAGGTGGAGAGTAATTGACATTCAGGTTTTTTTTTTTTGACATATGGTTTTTATGCACACACACACATGTGCACACACACACATGAACACATGTATACATGTTAATGAAGGAAATAAAAAGGAAGACAAAGTGAGAAAGGACCAACATTGCCATGCTTACTGCTTTTTTGCTCTGCCCTGTGCAGGCTTTGAGGGCCAGTACTGTCTTTGGGTTTGCTTTGCCTTTGACTCGTAGTCAGGAAGTTCATAGGTAGGACTGCAACACCCTAACTGGGTGAGCCAAGCCCCCTCTCCAGGCTTCTGCTCTTCTCTGAAAATAGGGCCAAGCCAGTACATCCTCATCCAGAGTCTGCAGTGAGGTGGAAGAGAGATCTGGGCTGTGGTCTTCAGTGGCAACCAGCATGCCTTCTGAACAGCGTGTGTAATAAACACACCACCCCGTCCTTCCCCTGCCTCTAGGATGAGCAGGGCTCTGCAGCTGACTCGGAGGACTCCCCAGCCATTGAGGCTGTCCGTCTGTTGAGGAAAACCTTCCCTACCCTCCTAGTGGCCTGTGATGTCTGCTTGTGCCCCTACACCTCCCATGGTCACTGTGGTGAGCTGCCTCATGCCCTCATACCCAAACCCCGCTTTCCCCCAGGGTGGACACAGGCAAGGACCCAAGGTGCACTCCCAAATCCATCCATCTTGTCCCCCAGGCCTCCTGAGTGAGAATGGAGCATTCCTAGCAGAGGAAAGCCGACAGCGGTTGGCAGAGGTGGCACTGGCCTACGCCAAGGCAGGTGAGTGGGCCCCTTAGTAGCAGGGATGGGGAGGTGTCATAATTGGGCAGGAGAGATCCGGATTTCTGAAGGCCACCCTTCATTCCTCAGGATGTCAGGTTGTAGCTCCGTCAGACATGATGGATGGACGTGTTGAGGCCATCAAGGCTACCCTGCTGAAACATGGACTTGGCAACAGGGTATGGATGGGGGCAGGGAGGGGTGTGGGGATGGAGGGAGGAGAGTGCCTTGGCCAACCCTAGCAATATGGCTAGTCCCTTAAGCACCTGCTTGCAAATGTAAGGACCTGAGTTTGGTCCCACAAGTTTCCCATAAGTCGTGGGAAAAGCAGGCATGGTGGTAAATGCCTGTAATCCAGTGTTGATGAGGTGGAGCTTGCTGGCAAGCCGGCCTACCCTTGGTAAAGTTCTAGGCCAGTGTGAGATACCTGTCACCAACAAAAGGCAGGTGGATCTGAGGAGTGATACTGGAGATCTAAGCTCCATGTGCATTCGCGCACACCTGCATGCACACCTGAGCCCAGTTTGCACACTCAAAATTGAGAGCAACACTGGATGAGGCCTTTGAGGGCCATCCCAACCTCAGGGCAATTGAGGCCAAGTGTTGGAGGCGTGCTGGATCATAAGCCCTCTGCTTCCTGCCTGGGACCTATCCCTGTCACTTCACCCTGGGATTTGGGAAGGGCTAACTCAGCCTAGACTCCACTGTCTTCCCCATAGGTGTCGGTGATGAGCTATAGTGCCAAATTTGCCTCCTGTTTCTATGGCCCTTTCCGGTGAGTGGTGCCTGCAGTGGTCTGTGACGGTGCTGGTCCATTCACCTGGAGCTGGCCCCCAGCATTGTGCTATTGTGTTGCAGGGATGCTGCTCAGTCAAGCCCAGCCTTCGGAGACCGCCGCTGTTACCAGCTGCCTCCTGGAGCCCGTGGTCTGGCCCTCCGCGCAGTGGTGAGAGAGAGAGAACTTAAGCCCCATATCCACACTCCCTGAGCTGTCCTGTTCCTGTCTCAGCACTGCCCACACTTCACCCTCATTCATAGGCCCGGGACATTCAGGAAGGAGCTGACATACTCATGGTGAAGCCGGGATTGCCCTACCTGGATGTGGTGCGGGAAGTGAAGGACAAGGTGAGCACAGAATGGAGGGTGGGAGAGTTTGTCCCGACACTGGACCCTAAGGGAGGGACTCTAGACTCTGTCTCTGAGCCAGAAACAGTATGCCCCTGAACAGGGCCCTCTCCTCCCATCCCTGCCTAGGTGCTAGCTTGTCTCTTCTGCTATGGCACACAGGCACCTTTGAACAGTTCTGGCTGGACACTTTTTGAATGAGCTGGACTGTCGGCAGTAGCGCTTCAGAATGGGGCCCTGAATATTCAGACTGGGCAGGGAGGAAGGGACGGTCACTTGAACACATGTGTCATCTCTGCAGCACCCTGAGCTCCCCCTTGCAGTATACCAGGTGTCTGGAGAGTTTGCCATGTTGTGGCATGGAGCCCAGGCCGGGGCCTTTGATCTCAGGACTGCCGTACTGGAGGCCATGACGGCCTTCCGCAGAGCCGGTAAGCAGGGGTGGGGTTCATGACCTGTGTCACAGGGACTGATGGGAACTCTGCCCAAGTAGGAAAGCAAAGGTCTGAGAGGCCTGGATTCTTTGCCTGGAAGTTCTAATCTCTAGGCACAGACAGAAAAGAGTATGTAGAAGGGCAGAATAAATGTGCAGCAGTGACAAAAACAGGACCCCCATATAGCTTTTTGGTTGTGAGAAGCTGAGCAAGCCACTGCTGTCAATCTCAGGGTCCTTGTCCATCAACTGGGACAAGATACCTGGTCCATATGTCCTGAGGACTACCTGAGACAGTATGCAATGTATGCTTACCACTCCGTAAACGGAAACAGATTTGTTAATATCCTGGTTGTCGAGTGGTTCAGGCACCAGGGCCAGGGATTTAACAGCAGACACCTGTTATCCCCACTCCCCAGAAAGATCCATAGAAACAAGTAAATTGGACACTGTGGTACAGCACTGAAACCTGTGGGGAGATGGGGTCTAAATTAAGTCAGCGCTGGCTGGGTCTCCACAGTGACATGGCAGGAGGAGAAAGGACCTCAGCTCAGAAGTAGAGTCTATAGTCTGGTCTCAGTGCATCATGGGGCCTTGGTGCCAGACCAGCAGGGCATTGAGGTTGTGTTTGCCACCTTCTTTCTCTGCACATGTCACACACCAGCAAATCAAGGGCCAGAACAAGAGAATGACTTATTCAGTGTCTGGAGCTAGCTACAGACAGGCTTTGTAGCACCATCGGCTGTGGCACCAGGCTGTGCCTCTCCGTAGTGATCTTTCCCTGTCTGGCCCCCCATTTCCCAATTGTGCTGGTAGCTGATGTCACATCCTTCCCCCTTCTCTTTTCCACATAGGTGCTGACATTATCATCACCTACTTTGCACCCCAGCTGTTGAAGTGGCTGAAGGAAGAGTGATGGAAAAGTGTGTAAGACTTGATCTTGACAAAGCTCTCTGGGCCTTGTAGAAGTGAAAACCAAAGTAAATGCTGCTGTTAGAACTGTGCCCTGTGCCCTCTTCCTGCCCACGTTGCAGGGTGTAGCGCCCTGGGTGGTTTCTGCCAGTATGCTAAACTCCCACTCACAGCTGCATCCTCACAGGCCCTCCAAGTTTCCCACCCTGGCTCAGCCCAGAGACCCACCTCCCTGCTCTTCTGAGGTGTAGCTTCAGCTTGGCAGAAGCCAAGAGCCCTAAGGGCAGGCCTAGGGCTTTGGGACAAGAGAACAGTTAGATCTTGATCCTCAAAGACTTATTTGTTAATGAGGATCAAAACCCAGAGGCAGCAGGAAATCCTGCCTGCAGGAGATGCCAGCATCAAAAAGTCTTTATGAGTAAGAAAGTTCCTGAGAACCTCTGTCCAGGGCAGTTTGGACAGTAGGACATGTAGCAGCTTGTCTCTATAGAATTTATTTGGAGACCGGGGAGTCAGATAAGATGTAACAAGGCAGTTGAAGTGTCTTGGAAAGGTCCAAGACAGAGAAGCTGCCCCTGAGTTGAGACCTCAGAGGGACAAAGAGGACCAGGAGACATGCTCAGAGACCCCTTTGGTAGGAGGAGCTTGGCAGGGCTGGAGACAGGCAAAAGGAAGGTGGTAACAGTTTAGAGGTTGGGATGGTTAGTTCCCCATCCTGGCAGAGACCAAGGTTTTGTTTTGCATCTGAGGGGCAGCCATCTTAAAGATTTTGGATTGTTTGGTTTGGTTTTCTCCACTAAGTTCTAAACCCCTGGCCTCACTCATCCAGGCAAGCACTCTGCCACTGAGCTATACCTCTAGTCCTTCAAGAGATGTTATAGAGACAAGACTAGAGATTTTGCTGGAGGGGAGTAAGGGAACAAGATGGAGTAAGGTTGTCTTTGTGGGTTTCTGAAGTTGCCCATCTAGTTTCAGTTCCTTCATCTGACATTCCACACCCATACTGCCACTCATGTAAGTTAGGGCCAGTTTGCAAGACCACCTGACTTTAGAATCCCTACTTTAGCCCCAAAGCAAGTTTAGCTCAGACTCTGAACGGTGTCATTTTTAAACTGCAGAGTTAGAGTTTCTAACTGGCAGCTCCTGCAATCAGACTGGTTCCAACTCTTGGTGGCTTTAGAGCTGTGACTAATTCACCTTAAGAGCTGATCTTCCTGGTTTCTCAGACTTCTGAAAGGTCTCTACCAGAATCAAATCAGTCCTAAACCATCCCTTTCTGGGAGGCTGAGCATAAATCTAACATCTAGAGCCCAGGTCACTAGTTTAAGACATGCTATCATCAGGCCAGGGGTATACCAGACTAGAAATGAACTGTCTTGGCTTCCCAGACCTCTTCCACAGCCTCTGAGCTCTCCAGTTGAAATGGTTCATGTGTTATAGAAGGCTTTTCTAGACCATCAGAACCATCATCACTAAGCCAGTTCAGAGATGCAGGAGACATGCCGCCCTGCAGGGACCACAGATCAGACGTGTCCAGGGACAAATGGTAGACACTGAGCAGACACAATGGCAAATGTAAAGGTCACCATGTTCTGACCTTTGAAGGATCAGTGTTGGATGAGCAACTAAGCTGAGACATAATTGGCCACAGGTGTCCCAGGAAAAGAACCATTGTGCAAAGTTCCTGGGGCCAAAAAGGAGCTAGATGAGCACAGGGCTGGTGTGGCTGGCACAGCAGGAAAGATACAAGAATGAGTGGCCCGAAGACTGGAGTTTCAGTCCAAAACATACAGGGGCTTTGACACTACATTTCTCTAACTTTATTCCAAGATCAAGGGGTACTTCAGGGATGTCAGCAGGGGAGGACTATAGTGTGTTTCTTTTCTCTTAGTAACACCATGGCACGGTACAAATGACATGTTTGAATTGCATGGGCTAGAGTGACTGTAGGAATGCAGAAAAGGACATGGATTTAGGATATAATTAGAAGGTAAATTAGACATGAGAGGTGAACCTGCTTGTCTGGGTGGCAAGTGGACCATTTAGTGGAGAAAGCAGATTCAAGATAGACCAGAATGCTATTTTAGCTTGGCTTATATTTGTGGCAGAACTGGGTTAAACCACAGCTATAAAAACAGATGCGGCATTCTGACCCAACTCCAAAGCCTCTATCTTTAACCAACAGTGAGAGTACGGCTGCCCTCTCCTGTGTGATTAACTGGTATGGGAGGAAGGCCTTGGCACCCATTTTCCTTTAGGCATCATAGTATGAGTGGGTTCCCCCCCCCCAGGGTCTTGTCTCCTGAAGTGCCCACTTGGTGGCAGCCATATACATCTTTACAAAGCAGGCACAGGCAAACATGGATCACACCTAGGAGGTTAAAGCAGGATTTTCAGAACTAACCTGAGCTGCAGAGGAAGATCATTTCTTAAAAGCAGGAAGGGACAGAGTTATCTGGAAGGGTTGAAGTCAGCCTGTGGATCTGTACCCCATCCCGGAATAGAGAATGTAGACCTTCACAGTCTGGCGAGCCATGTTATCAGACATCTGAGCTGGGTGGTGGTCCAGGAACCCTAAATGAGTGAGACTTGGTGTTCTCATTCCCCTCAAATGTGCGGGTTTAGGCTGGAGCTTGTCCCTTTAACCCCCTAGGAGTGAAGAACACTGGGCCTAGCCCCTTGCCCCACATTTCTGCCACAGGAAGGCCTGTGACTGTGGCAAGCCTGCTTCTGGGCACTCTTGCCTGCAGGGTCTAAAACCCAGTTCAATAGGAAAAAGAAACTCAACTGATTTTCAAGCCAAGATCTTGATAATGTCTGGTGTGTGTCCCCAGGTCAAAGGCTTTTTTATCTCTTGGCCTAGGGTAGACTTTAGCTAAGCCTTCCCAGCCAACAATGTGATCCTCATAGCTGCTGAAATGACCCCTATGATTTGTAATTCTGGCAAAAAAAACGCATTCTCCCCCATCCCTACCATAACAGCTCTGGAGATCTGTGATTGCTCTGTGCAGGTCACATGTCCACCATTTGGCTCACCCACTGAACTGGACAGAGATGGGTGACCACATTACATAAAAGGCTGACAAAGCCTTGGCTCTCATACCAATGTCCTCTTTGCCTGGAATGCTTTTCCCCTAAATCTCTCCTTTTATGTTCCGATCTCAGCTGACCTGTCGCTTCCTCAAGCCTGACCCAACAGTCTCTGTAAACTCATCCTCTATTTGGATTAGTGAATATAAGAAGCCAGAATAACAGTAGTTTTAAAGATTTACTTCTTGGGGCTGGTGCGATGATTCAGCAGGTAGAAGGGCCTTGCAAGCCTGACCTGAACTTAACCCAGACCTGAACTTAACCCATGGAACCCATTGTGGGAAAAATCAACTTGTAAAATTCCTGACCACTATGTGTCTGCTCTGATACATTTATATATAACCTCTCCAAGCAACCTGGGGCTGGTTTGCCAGTTTGTGCAGGCAGGGAGATTGATCTCAGCTTCTGTCTTATTCTGTTATATCTCATTTTTCATCTCATAATCAAAGATGGTAGTCTTAGCTGAGTGTGGTGGCACATTCTTATAATTCCAGTACTGGATGGCTGAGGGTAGGAGGATCATGAGTTAATGCCATCCTAGGCAACATAGCAACAACTGACAAAATTAGACTCTGCACCAATGGGGTGGGAGTGCTAAGACTGAGCGTTAGATGATGCCTGCTGAGAATGGGGAACATGAGAACTGGCTGTGTAGTGAAATGAAGCATACTGATGGCACCTGCTTTCCACACCTTGTTACTCATCAGTGATGGAAACTGATGTATGCTGGGACACGTTCAGAAGGTTCACTCCTGCCTGCTGTCCTCAGCTACTGAGATGGAAGCTTCACAAGCCCAGGGGTTGGAAAACAACCCAAGAGAAACTGAACATAACAGTTTCTGATATGTGTGACAATCCCAAATGTCTATCAGCAGTGAGATGCGCTCCATTCATATTATGGAATGTTCCAATTCTGAGAATGAAACAGGACAGCCACACAGTGAGGTGTGGACTGACCTCAATAAAACACAGAAGCAAAAAAAGGACAATGTATCTGGTGGATTGTCCTGTTTACAGAGCTCACAAACTACAATGAAAAACCAGAAGAAGGATGGAATATAGGTCAGTGGTAGAAAGGGTACTTGCCTGGTCCTGGTTCAGTTCCAGCATCACATACACACACACAAAGAAGTGCGCCATGGTGGCTCATGCTTGTATCTCAGAACTCAGAGGCTGAGGCAAGAGAATTGCTATGAATGAAATAGGGCAACCCCATAGTTCTGGGCTACCATATTAGATCCTGTGGCAAAAAGAAGAGGCAAGGTGGGCATTCTTGCTACCATTTGGGGGATAAGAAATTAAAGCAGACATGCTCTAGACATCTAGACTGGATGGGAGGTCTAGGTAGCAGTTGCAAGGGTATACATATTGTGAAAATTCAATAAACATACTTTTTATTTAATTTTTTAATGTAGTCTTCTGTAGCTCCCTGTGGGGCCCAGGGAGCCATGGGACTGGAGTAAGCCAACCTGGAACAAGAGTGGGGTCTAGGTGTGTCCAAAACCCAGAAATCTTATTCTGGAAGAGTAGGAGTAGGACCATTCTCTTCCCCTTCCTGCCCCCCCCCCCCACCGCCCAGCCTGCACACACAGCATGAAGCCCTTTGGCCCTGCTATTGACCCCCTCCCAAGGAGTCACATAGCCAGGTAGCCAGGTTAAACTTCCTCTCCCCTTCTAAGGTCATATCAGGCAGCACCTGGAATTCCTCCTTCTGCAAATGAGGCACTCACTCTGATAGCTCCTACTCACCCTGTAAGGTTTAAGTAGCCTTTGTCCCCCCCCCCCAACTCCCCATTAAAGGCGCTGTCTCACTAAAGTTGCCCCTGAGATTCTGGCTCACCTAGCTCACAGCTGCCCGTGGTCTCTTCGAACCCAGCCATTCCTGCTTCACTTTCCCTATCAGGTAACACCAGTCCCCTCACAGGCCAATCGCACTGCAACAGACAGGGCAATGGAGCCTTACCAGCATAACCCTGGCTTGCCTGGAACTTGCTATGTAGACTGGCCTCTGCCTATGAAGTGATGGGTTAAAGACACTACCACACTCAACATGTACATTTAAAATTTTTAATATAGACTTATTTATTTATTTAGGTTTTTTGAGACAGGGATTTTCTGTGTAGCCTTGGCTGTCCTGGACTCACTTTGTAGACCAGGCTGGTCTCAAACGCACAGAGATCTGCCTGCCTCTGCCTCCCTGAGTGCTGGGATCAATTTATGTATGAGTGCTCTATCTTCATATACACCTGCGTGCCAGAAGAGGGCATCACATCCCATTCTAGATGGTTGTGAGCCACCATGCAGTTAACTGGGAATTGAACTTCATGACCTCTGGGATTGCTGATAGTGCTCTTAAAACACTGAGCCATCTCTCCAGCCCTATGTACATTTCTTTCTGTGTGTTTTAGCTGAAAACGTTTAAAAAGTAAATGAAAGACTAAAAGTAATAAGAGATGTATACCTGGCAGGTTGCACCTGCCTGGATTTCCTTAGTGCCTTCAACAGGAAACTCAAGGAGGGGAAATGCTTCAGATAAGGAACATGATTCCCCAGTGGTAGGGTGATGATGGTGGATGCCTTTTATCCTAGCACTCAGAAACCCTGTCTCAAAGAAACAAATGAGAGAGAGACAGACTGAATGAATGAATGAATGAATGAATGAATGACTTGACTTCCCAAAGAGAAAACACCCCAAGCTAGGAACTGAATAGTAGGGAGCCAGGGGCCATAGGATGGACCAAGGGATGAAACCGTCAGAGGATTTTCTAATTTAGTTACGGGATGAAAAACATATCCATTAAATTGTACCTATGTGCTGTTTGTCTGAAACAGGATCATGCTTCATAGCCACGGCTGGCCTGAAACTTGGAGTGATCCTTCTGCCCTGGCTTCCTTGTTGGGCTTGCAGGTGTATACCACCATACCTGGCTAACTGTACCCAGCTTGGAGCTTGCAATCAAAGACACTAGATTCAGAATATCAAAGACCACCATCATCTTTCCTGTGACACCCCGGGCTTCATTATTATTATTACCAGTAGTAGTAGTAGCAGTACTAGTATTAATATTAGTATTATTAATTTGCTGCTAGTAATCTAGAGAAAATAAAAAGCAGATTCCAGAGGCCCAATAGTTAAGTCAAGGTCGTGACCCCCGGTGAGCAGATGCACATGGCAAACCCTCTCTGGAATGTACAGTATGGTGGCCCTGTGCTTTGTGGAATGTGACCCAAAACAAAGCTTAAGCACCTAGCAGTCTATTTTCTCGTCTGAGAAGAATCTCCCTAAATTCTCAAAGAGGTTTTCTATGTGGTCATCCGTCACTGTGCCATTGCCGTATGGAGAGACATACGGAGCCACAGGTGACATCGTCTTGGAAATCCACTTAAAACTAGCCTGGATTCTGTTGGGAGTTTCTTTGGTCTTCAGGGTGGCAGAGTTGGGATCAGAACCTAAAGGGTTAGGTTCGAGGTGACCCTAAAAAGAAACAGCCAGGGATCCTAGGATTCTGTGAAAAACAGGTGGGCCTCTGATGGCCTGGCTTCCCTTCCTACCTCCGTTTCTGAGAATCAAGCCTATGATACAGAACCAGTCCAGCAGGTGAGCCCGCTGGGCCGTGACTTTGCACTTTGTGTCCTGAGGCCCAGGAGAGGGAGCTGGTCCATCTCGCCAAAGTCCACAGAGCAGCCGGGGAGATAACCGAGGGGGTGTTTAAGAGCGTGTAGGTGGGGGAGGGGAAGAAAAGAGCAGTGGGAAGCTCCCTGCGCCAGCCTCCCAGCTTACAGCCCATTTCACTTATTTACTTGGTTTTTGCTTGTCCCTTGTTCATGTGGGCAGGAAACTCATTTTCCTGCTGTGTCCTCAGCGAAGAATGGTTCGGGCACAAAGCGCAGGTGCCTACTTAGCACTTGGCAAATCTCCAGGTTGAGGGTGCAGCTTTGTTTGCTTTCGGCAGAAGATAAACATGTATTTCAGTTATAAAAACACGACTTTTCCTTCCCCTTAAACGATTTTTTACAAAGTACCTAGGGCAGACAAACACGGTGGCGATGCGCCTATAACCCCAGCGCTTGGGAGGCTGAGGCGGGAAGGCCTGACCTGCCCGGTGGAACCCTATCTTAAAACGAAGTGTCTAGGTTACAGCAGAGGACAAACTATGTGGGTGTGACCAACAATCTCTTTCTAGAACCAGTTGGGGCCTCTCAGAATAGAGGGACAGCGCCAAATCCCCCATCCCAGGGAGGCGGGGCCGGGGTAGAGATGAGAAGCAGAGATAATCACTGGAGATGTGATCATGAGGATCGGGAAGGTGGGGAGGAGGGTGGTGAGCGGCGAGACAGTGACCTCGAGAAGCGCGGTTGTGGGCCGGAACAAGGAGCTGAGGCTCGGCGGTGACAGAAGAAAGGAGGCCTAGGAGTCGCAGCGAGGGCGGGTGACCGGCGAGAGGGAGGAGCTTGGTGAGGCCTAGAGCAGGGCGGGGCCCGCAGGAAGGGCAAGTCCGAGGGTCGCCGGCTTTGGCGCGCCGTGTGCAGCCGGTGAAGCGGCCGCTGCTTCTCTGGTGGCTTTCCCAGCCAGGTGGGTGCGGGGACCCGGGAACGGGTGGGTGGCGCTGAGCCCTGGGGGCGCCGTGCAGCCGGGCGGGGAACAGGGCCCCGGAGCCTCCTGGCTCAAGTCACCCTGCCTATGGGGTGGTCAAGCCTGCAACAGGAGCTCCAACCCCGCTACGACTTTTGTCCTGTGAGGTAGCTGAGCCTGAGACGTCCCGAGGGCTTTCAGATACAGGCCCCGGCTGGGCCTCAGCCTACCCCTCTGCGCAGTGAGAGCCCGTTTAAAGTTTTGTCTCCCTATTTCAAGCTAACTTAAATGGACCTTTGTCACATTTCTCTAAGCGCCCCGCCCCCACACCCCTCCTCACCTCTATCTGCACACGTCTGGCTGCATTCTGAACGAACCCGGGCACCACATTCAAAGACACAGTTTTGCAGTTGTCTCTGTCTGGGGACAAACTTGCAGTCGGTCGCTGACTCCAGGCAGAGTACGAGCATTCTGGGTCTTGGGTCGGTCGCCCTCCTGGGTTGGCCTTCTTGGCCAACTCAAGGAAGGATGGAGAAGTTGCAGCTCAAAGCAAGTAGGAACAGACTATCCCACCCTGTCACAGGCTCAACATAATCCAATTTTTGAAAGAGTATAAATATAGGTAAGCAAAGCCCAGTGGACTCTGGACATTTGGGTTGTGATACAGGCTGTGTTTGCAGGCTCACTGTGACCTTAGGCATGTAACTGCTCCTCACCAGCTCCATCATCCCTCACCAGCCATGTGGCTGGTCAGTCTATGGAGACCTTTCTCTTTTTTTGACATTACTATTATCATCCTTCTTCTTTTTCTTCTCTTCTTCCCCTCTTCTTCTTCCTCCTTCTCCTCCTTCTTTTTTGCTTTTGGTTTTTAGAGAAAGGGTTTCTCTAAGTAGCTTTGGCTGGCCTAGAATTCACAGCAATCTGCCTGCCTCTATGAGTGCTGGGATCAAAGGTGTGTGACACCACGATAGGCTTTCTCCTCCCCCCTCCCTAGACAGAGTGGGAGGTAGAAGGAGAGAGGTTTCTCTGTGTAGCTGTGGCTAACCTGGAACTCGATGTGTAGACAGACAGGCTGGCCTCAAACTCAGAGATCCACCTGCCTCTCACTCTGTCTCCCAAGTGATTGGATCAAAGACGTGCACCACCATGGCCTGGTTGTAATGTTTTTTTTGTTGTTGTTTTTTTTTTTGTTGTTGTTTGTTTTTTAATGAAGTCAAGTTGGAAATTTTATTGATTGTTTTATTATAGGCTTAAGCATGAGGGTTAGAAGGAAAAGAAGCACTCAGAGGAAGTCAGGCATACTCAATTGTGGATATGGGTTTCCCAAAGAATGGGTGCCACTTTTTTAAATTTTTTATATTAATTACAGTTTATTCACTTTGTATCCCAGTTGTAGCCCTCTCATTCCCTCCCAATCCCGCCCTCCCTCCCTCATCTCCTCCCATGCCCCTCTCCAAGTCCACTGATAGGGGAGATCCTCCTCCCCTTCCCTCTGACCTTAGCCTATCAGGTCCCATTAGGACTGGCTACATTGTCTTCCTCTGTGGGCTGGTAAGGCTGCTCCCCCTCAGGGGTTGATGATCAAAAGAGCCAGCCACTGGGTTCATGTCAGAGACAGACCCTGTTCCCATTACTAGGGAACCCACTTGGGTACTAAGCTGCCATGGGCTACATCTGTGTAGGGGTTCTAGGTTATCTCCATGAATGGTCCTTGGAGTATCAGTCTCAGGAAAGACCCCTGGGCCCAGATTTCTGGGTGCCATTTTCTAATACTTGTAACAGGGTCATGGGCTGGATTGCTGACTCAGAGGTGAAGAGCACTGACTGCTCTTTTGGAGAACCCAGGTTTAGTTCCCAGCACCCACAGTGACAGCTCACAACTATTTATAATTCCAATTCCAGGAACTGGAACCTTCTGGACACCTTCTGGCTCTACAGGCACCAGACATGCCTGAGGTTCACTTACATACATGAAGACAAAACACAACACACAGATAATAGCAGTCATAACTGCATCCTGACTTTGACCTACAAGGCTGTGTACCTGAGCTCTACCCTGAGCACTAGACTTTGCCCAGCCTCAAGGCAGGTGTTATATTTCCTGTTCTTTTCATGGGTCTCCTGAAGAACTGCACCTGCTAAGGAAATTCCCTGAGTTCAAAGACTAACTTCGGATCCAGAGTTATAGCCTCATGGTACATATTGACTTCATTATGCTTGTTTTATAGTTTGTTGTCTACAAAGAAATCATTATTTCATACCTAGACATGCTACAGGGGGTGGAAACCTGCCTTCTTCACCATTTCTGAGCTCATAAGATGCTCAGAAATGTGTTTTGAAACGAATGCATAGATTATTTTATTTAGCCCAAAAATCTTCATTGGGTTTTCTCTTCTGAGACAGATTCAGCCTGGGCTAGTCTCAAATTTGGTATGTAGCTAGAGATGACTGAACTTCCAATTCTCCTCCATCCTCCTTCTCCTAGTTGCTGGGATTACAGGTATGTGCCATTATGCTTAGTTAATTCAGTCATGGGATCAAACCTAGGCTTATGTATGTGAGGTAAGCACTCTAACAAAAAAAACAGCCAGAACTCCAGCTTCAGCCCCAAGATCTGGTGAGGCTGGTGCCCACGTGCTTCTCTTCCACAGGAGATTCACAGGTGTTCAGAGAGTAACTCCTCAGGCCATGTACTCAGTATTTCAGAATGGAAACCCAGTCTCTGACATCAGGGCCTCGGCGTCTATCTCACCTGTTGATTTGCATTTTAGGATCCTGTGCTGACACATTTCCAAAGTGCCTTGTGTCAGCCTACAACTCTGACCTGGAAGCCGCTGTTAGCCTGTGGAGGAGGGGTCTGAACCAGCTCACTAGTTCCTGATTCTGGGGCCGTGAACTTGATCCCATGGCGCACCGGCTGCAGCCGCGTCTACTGACATGGGATGTGAAGGATACCCTGATCAAGCTCCGCCGCCCTGTTGGGGAGGAATATGCCAGCAAGGCCCGGGCCCATGGGCTGGTGGTGGAAGCCCCGGCCCTGGAACAAGCCTTCAGGCAAGCATACAAGGCTCAGAGCCACAGCTTTCCCAACTATGGCCTGAGCCGTGGCCTTACCTCCCGGCAGTGGTGGACAGAGTTGGTCCTACACACCTTCCATCTAGCAGGGGTCTCGGATGCCCAGGCCACGACTCCAGTTGCTCACCAGCTCTATGAAGACTTCAGCAGGCCTTGCAGCTGGCAGGTGTTGGAGGGGGCTGAGACTACCCTGAAGGGGTGCCGTAAGCGGGGTCTGAGGCTGGCAGTGGTCTCCAACTTTGACCAGCGACTAGAGGATATCCTAGCAGGCCTTGGCCTGCGAGAACATTTTGATTTTGTTTTGACTTCTGAGGCTATGGGCTGCCCTAAACCGGACCCACGGATTTTCCGTGAGGCCTTGCGACTGGCTTGTGTAGAACCTGGAGTGGCAGCTCATGTTGGGGATAGTTACCTCTGTGATTACCAGGGTGCTCGGGCTGTGGGTATGCATAGCTTCCTGGTGGTAGGCCCAGAGCCTCTGGACACCTCAGTCAGAGATTCGGTACCTAAAGAACATATGCTGCCCTCCCTATCCCATCTCCTGCCTGCCCTTGACCTTATGGAGGCCTCAAGCCCCACATCATGAGACTGGTGAAGAAAGTAGCTGAGACCAAATAAATGTTATAGGCAGGGAGTCCCTTCTTTCTCCCTTCTCCTGCAGAAGGAAGTGCCTTGACTCCCTCTGCAGCCCCCATCAATAACCTATTCTGATCATGCAACAGTGAGGGCTTGGCAGTAGGCTGGTCTCAGCTCACTCATCCAGACATGTGTCCCTTTTTGTCATTACAGGATGTCTGTGAATGTGTGGAATGTGTATCATAGCCTGTGTGTGGAGGTCAGAGGATGATTTTGTAGACTCTGGTCTCCTTTCAGCTTTACATGGGTTCTGGGAATAGAACTCAGATTGTAGAGTTTGGGCAGCAAGTGCTGTCAGCCAATCACCTATGACCAGCTCCCTCTGTCCCTTTTCTACCTCAACCCCCACTGCATATCCAAGGAGGGCCCATCTATTCATAACTAGGTTTTGTTTTGTTTTATTTTTTTGAGGTGGGTTGTTGTGAACTTATTCTAGTCCGCAAAGGCCTGGGAACTCATGATGATCTTCCTACATCAGCCTTCGGAAGGCAAGGATGGCAGGTGTGAGACACTTTCAAGAGCTAGGGATGTAGAGCACAAGCACTTGCTTGTGAGGTCCTGGGTTCAAATTGTAGGCATGTGCACAAACACCTTCAAATGCTGTTTTTACAGCAATGACTTTTTATCATTGGAGATCTGAAACCTCACTGTGCAAAACACAAGATCAAAAAAGCACAGGAAAATTGAAATAGAAATCCCCTCTCAAACCTTGGAACCTCAGGGTCAGATGAGTTTGAGAGTAAGGGTGCAGGGCTATTCTGTCCACTACACCCTTGAGTGGAGGACACTGAGCCTTAAAAAGAACACGTTTTTTACTTGTGCCTGCCCTACCTCACGTACCTCAAAGCTACCCAGCAGGGGCAGAGGTGGCATAACTTCCCCCTCCACTTTACATATGGGCATTGTAGCACATGTCTGTAACCCCAGCATTCTAGAGGTAGAGTCTTCCGAGTGAAGAAAACAAAAATGGAGACCTGGTAAAGGCTCAGTGAGGAGCATTGGGAGCTCACTGGAGAGGTGGCTCAGTGGTTTGATTCTCAGCACCTACGTGGCAGCCCACAGCTGCAGCTCCAGGAGACTGGTACCACCTCTGGCCTTGCAGGTACCAGGCATACACTGGGAGTACACACATATATGCATGCAAAACACCCACATGTGTAAAACAAAGATATCTAAAAGAAAAAAACAAAAAAGTCTCTCGCTTGCCGCAAAGCCTGATGGACCTCCATGATGGAGGGAGAGACAACTCCTGTAAACTTCCTCTCACTTTCCCACTGCTGCCGCATGTATGTGCCCACATATGCGTGTAATTGAATGTAACTTAAAAAAATGAAAATTCTCTAACAGCCACACACTAAAGAACATTAAAAACAAAAGACTCAAAATGGTGGAGAGGGTAGTGAGATGTCTCAGCAGGTAAAAAGCACTTGTCAAAACTCAGGATAGGCAGGCAGTGATGGCACACAACTTTAATCCCAGCACTTGGGAGGCAGAGGTAGGCTGATCTCTGTGAGTTTGAGGCCAGCCTGATTTACAGAGCAAGTTCCAGGACAGCCAAGGCTACACAGAGAAACGCTGTCTCAAAAAACAAAAGAACAAAACAACAACAAAAAATGTAATGCCTCATGTTTGACCTGGGACCCCACAGAGTTGGAAGGAAAGAACTGACTCCATAGAGCTGTCTGATTTCTACACCTGCACATGGCATGCAAGTTCCCCCCTCATACCATACAAACACAGTAAATTAAAAATTAACTAAGAGGGACTAAAGAAATAGCTCAATTGGTAAAGTGCTTGTTGCAACCATGAACCCAAATATGACCCCTAAAACCCACATAAACTTAACAGGTACAGTGACGTACACTTGGAATTCCGGCACTGAAGAGACTAAAACAGGCAGTTTCTTGAGGCTCACTGGCCAGTCTAGCTGATGAGGCCCATGGGAGACTGTCTCAAAAGAGGAGATGGCACTTCCGAAGATGCCACCCAAGGCTGTCCCCTCTGGCCTCCACATGCATGCACCTACATACATGCATACCCCAATAGACACACATATGAACACACACTGTTCTCCAAAGATCCTCCTCCCAGTTATCCTGGGACCACATTCTTCATGGCAGTAAGGGGCTGGCAGATGCAGCGATTGTTCCACAGGCAGACTTTGTGGCCTGCCCCCCACCCCCTCCCAATGGTTTTCACACTGTTCTGTCTGCAGTGCTGGGGATTCAACTCAGAGCTTTTGGCAGCTAGCCAAGTGCCCTGCAACAAGCTTCGAGCAAGAAGACCCATTATTCTCAAATGAATTCTTTATGGAAATGGCCGAGGAAATGGCCTTACTCTCGGCTCCAGTAACAGTAGCATGGCTTTCAGCTGGTTGGAGCCATGATCCACTTTTTTCGAAGCATAAAGCTAAGGCCACCATTCAGCATGGAGCCAGTTACCAGCAAAGACACCGGTATGCCTTTAGAAACCTTTAATAATGTCACATTCATTCATTAAGGCTAGCCCTCCTTTCCCCTCAGCTCTTCTGGCTTGAAGCTCTCAACCCAGGTTTCCACCCTAAGAAAAGAGTCATGATGCATGGTGCTCAGCACAGACAGCAGGAAAGTTTATCACCCTTATTACAAGTAGGTCCATGCTGGAGCTCAGCCTTAGGGCCTGGGGACAGATGCCAACAACTGTGCTGCAAGAAGGTTTCCTGGAGATAGGACACAACATGGGAAGAGACCATGACACTCCCAGGCCAGTTTTCTGGCCAAGAGCAGCCTGGAAGGTTGTGTGCAAGAAAAATATTCTCTCCACATGGTGCGTCATGAAACAGACCAAGAAATACTTAACTAAGAGGCGAGGGAGGCTTCACCACAGGCTTCTCTGCGGTGAGGCACCTCCAAGGGCTGCAGTGCTTCTTCAGGATCTGCCCACCACTGGTCACCCGCCTACCCAGCCATCTGCTCCCTCACTGTACCTCTCTGTACACTAGCCAGGCACCAGGCACCATGCTGGATGCCAGGGGCACAGGTTAATGAGACCCTTGGAAGGGCACAGCATGGTGGGTTTGAGAGAATAAGGCCAAGAGAGCAACAGAATCCTCCCACAGCACCAACATCAAAAGGAGTCTGAAGGAGATCCACATCTCCAAAAGTTGCCCATAGGGAACACTGCACTCATCGTTGAAGAAAAGGACACTAGCTGGATGCGTGGCCTGACCTGCAAGGGTGATGGGGAGGTGGATCTGGACTGACCGTAGCTGAGGGTCAGTGAATGATGGAGATGATCTGGTCAGCCACAGCAAAGACTGGGAAGAGCGGCTGAGGGAAGGAAGCGCGGTGGATGTGAAGCACCGTCCCTGAGGCAGGCTCGTAGAAGATCAGCTCTCCTGCCTGCAGGTCCAGCAGCATACCCACCTGTGCTGGGCACCGAAGCAGCCCCAGAGGCTCGTGCTGTCCGTTGTGTGAGAAATGGAACTCTTGATCATAGCGGGAGAAAACCCAGGAGAAGGCATTGTGGCCCAGGCGGCAGTCACTGCCAGAACCCTTCCGGGACAGCTGAGCTGAAGCCACGCCCACTTTATAGGCGCGACTGTGCTGAACTTTCACTATCCAGGCATGGAGGCCAGCCAGGAAGGCGGTGGCAGCCAGGGCATTGGGCAAGTGGTCAAAGCGTTCTGGGCCATCTGAGCAGACCTTGGATTTCTTGGCACTGAAGGTCAGGGTCCTTCGATCTTCAGACATATGCAGTAAGGGGCTGACAGTCCTTTCATCAATAAACACCTTCTCCGTGCCTGCCAGAAAGAGTTCTCAAGGTTGTACGAGGGTCTTTCCCCAACCCTATTCCTAATCTGGTCCCACGAGGTAGTCAAAGCTTTCCTGCCACTCCCTGAGACCTCAGGCAAGCCAAGCTATTTATTTTCTCTGAGCCTCAGCTGCTTCTTCTTCTTCTTTTTTTTTTTTTTTTGTTTTTTGTTTTTTTTTTTTTTGTTTTGTTTTGTTTTTGAGACAGGGTTTCTCTTGGTGTCCTGGACTCATTTTGTAGACCAGGCTGGCCTGCCTCTGCCTCCCTGAGTGCTGGGATTACAGGTATGAGCCACCACACCAGGCTAGTTTCTTTGTCTTTAAAGTAGGAACCAAATATGACTTATCACTTACAGAACTTATCAGGTACTCATGGGGATTAGATAGTATGTGTTAAGTGCCTCATATATAATACTTGCTGAGTAACTGTAGCCAGGAAAACGGTAGTTATTGGTCTAAAATCTTCATCTACAAACTCTGATAGAAATAAAGGCCAGAAAGGAGAAACGAGTTGCCCAAGTTTTCATGCCAAGTTGGTGGTAGGGTCAAATGAAGACCCAGTATTTTAGTATTCTAATATCATACTGCTTTCTAGCTGATCCTATCTGTGGCTTCCAGAGCTGATACCCTGAAGGCAGAGCCTGGGAAGTAGGGGACATGACATTAGCAGTTCTCAGAAGTTAGCTAAACAAACAACTGACAGCTAAATCAGGCACCAGCGGATACCAGAATCTAGAACATACAAGCTAATGCTTATATATATATAATGCATATATATATGACTATCACCACTGGGTGAGCTTCCATCCAACCCAGGCGAATTCTGGGAGAGACAGTCAGGGTCACCTCTGATGCCCCAGTATGCAGCACAGGGCCAGGCCCACATTTGCCACCAGTCCATGTTTTGTTGTTCTCTTAAGACAGGGTCTCAGATAGGGTGATAGTTATTCACACTGGCCTTGGACTCAGACTCTTCCTACAGGTGTGCATCGCCTCACTCAACCATGTCAGCTCATGTTTGTTAAATGAGTGAGTGAGGCAAATCCAGGCAGCTTCATTGTAGACCTAATGCCCTCCAGGTGGATGTCATTCTACTTTTAAAAGAAACCTGATGTTTCCAATAAACACTAAAGAGCTGCCTGAGAGGCAAGATGTAATGAAGACATGACTTAAAGGAACATAATTAACCCTAACCCTAACCACAGAGAAACGGGAATGGCCTAGACATGGAAAGGATCTAGTCCACCGCCCAGCTCTGCCCACGACCTTGGCCCTACTGCGCAGCCTGCTTCCAACAGCACTGGCTACCACCACAGGATGCACTAATGCCCAGTGTGACCGAGCAGCACCCGCAGCCCCAACACACACAGGCAGGCAGGCAGACAGTGCTGGACTCGTGCAGCTCTGACCTGAGAGAGACCCGAGAACTGACGTTGCCCAGAGTTGAGTCAGTAGTGGGCTCCAAGCACACTTCTCACTGAAGCTTAATTTGTCCGACTCCTGGGGATCCAAAATGCCCTCTGCTTCCTCGGCCCTTATGCAAGGAAAAAGAAGAGAGAGAGAGAATCAGGAAGGTTATGGAAATGCATCTGGACCTGCATGGGGGAGGGGAGGAAGACAGAAGCAAAATCCTTCCTCTAGTAGAGTGACAACAGGATTGTATTAGCAAGAAGGGAAAGTGGCTAGTTGCCCCCAGGGCTCTTCATTCTGGCAAAGCAGACAGCTTATAGGGAAATACACTCTTGGGGCTGCTATTAAAAGTAGGGGCAGGAGAGAGCTCAGCACCAATACACCCCGTTCCTCCAGCTCCAGGGGATCAGAGAACCTCTGTAAACACTTGCACCTATGTGTACACAACCGACATACACACATACAGCATGCAAACAGGATAAAAATAAGTAAATCTCGGGAGGGGCAAGCGGGAGGCAGTGCGCTCCAGGTTGAAAGTGACTAATGAGTGCTCTCAGAAAGCTGACAGCAGAGCTGGAGTAGGTTCCAGGAGAGATCTGCTGTGTGATAGCATCTGTCTATTATGCTATCCAGAAAATGTCTCACCTCCTCCAAAACTCACTACAAGAGCAAATGTCTCTCTGGTTTAGTCCAAAGATCCAGCCAGTCTTTGGCTCCTAAACATAAATGCCCCTACCTGAGGATCATACAGCACTGAGACATTCAGTCAGCAAGGGGGAATGCCTGGAAACGGGGAAGGTGACTCAACAGGTCAGGCACTTGCAGGGCAAGTCGTGGGCCAGAGGTTGAATCTGCAGAACCCATGTCAAGCTGGGTGTGAGAGCTAGCATGCACCTAGAGTCCCTGTGCTTCTAAGCAAGATGGGAGGTGGAGACCCGAAGCCCAAGGCCCAGCCAGCCTGCTGAAGGCCTGGCTAACAACAAAAAGACCCTGTCGCAAACAAGACAAGAAACAGCAAGAAAGGCAAGAAATAGCATCTGACTGTTCCCTGACCTCCATATGCATACCATGGCACATGCACAATGGATTTACACACACAAAAACATGCAAGCATACATGTAGACACCACACACCCGCACAAATAGAAAAACCAAACTAGGGCTGGAGAGACGGTTCAGTGGTCGTGAGGACTTGGTGCTCTTATAGAAGACTCTGGTTCAATTCCCAGAACTCACATGGCAGCTCACAACCTGTAACTTCAGTTCTGGGGGACCCAATGCCCTCTTCTGATATCTTCACTCCCCTGAACATGTGTGGTGCACATACATAGTCACAGGTGCACACATATATACAAAAATCAGATAAGTATTAAAAACAAACAAAAAACTTACAGGGAGGAATGGCTTGGGGCAGGTTGCCATTTCCCCAACTGTTTGGCTTCGGTGTTTACTGTTTCTATACATGATTAAACTTCACTGTGATGGGAAGGTGGTGGTTATTGCATCTGACACAAGCACAGAGCTTTATGAAAGGCCCTTAGAAAAACGGGAGCTGGACTCAAGTCCTATTTCCTTGTTAAAAAATAGAACAAACTCAGAATGGATCCCAAGTACCATTTGATACTGTTTTTTTCCTTGACATGAAATGAATTCTCAAAGGGAGAAAAAAAGTTGGAATTTATCCCAACATTCTGCAGTCTTCCGACCTGGCTTCTCAGAAAGAAATTTCCTACCACCTCTAATTTTGAAGATGGCGGGTCACTGAGCAATGTGTGGCTGATGCTTGCAAAGTCCCTGAGAGACTGTTGCTGACTGTCCGGGCTGGAGATGAGCAGAGCCTTAGAAATGGGGAAGTGCAGATGCTGACCACAGGCCCTAGCAACAAAGGCTCTTTGTGGGTGGAACAAGAGAGAGCCTGTGCTCTCCAAGCATGGCAGTTCTATGCGGAGAAGCCCCAGCTAACCGGTGGAGACGAGGAGGAGCCAGTGCCAGCAAGTAAGCTGCCTTTCAAGACAGACCCGAGCCCACACATGGATGGAAGTCACCAGAGAGCCACCTGGTATAGCTAACGCATGGTAGAGAACACAAGGCATGGCCAGGTACAGCTACTGCATGGTAGAGAACACAAGGAATGGCCAGGTACAGCGGGGCTCGAATACAGCAAAGGCTGGCTGGAATCTGAACATTCCATCTATGCCGTGGGGACTTGTTGCCGCTCTTAGGCAAGCGCGGAGCCCAGCCAGCATGGATGTGGAAACACCAGGGCCAACAAAGGCATTTCTCATTAGATAAGTGGGATTCCACCTAGACAACAGCCCCTGAGAGAGAATAACCTCAGCTAGAGCACAAAGCACTACACACAAATCTTCAATTCTACTGGTAGGTTTGTCAGGGAAAGAAGTATGGACTCAATAATTCAACGATGTGTGTGCTGAAGGACTGAGCAAATGAATAAAGCCTTGCTGGGAGCTAGGGTTCTTTTTATCTTATTTTTTTATTTATCGCTTTTTTGTTGTTTTGTTTTGTTTTTGTTTTGAGACAAAGTCTCTCTCTGTAGCCCTGGAACTCTCTGTGTGGACCAGGCTGGCCTTGAACTCACAGAGAGCTATCTGCCTTTGCCTCCCAAGTGCTGGATTAAATGCATGTGCCAACAGGCCCAGCCTGGGAGCCAGGGTTCTTCATGTAAGCAAAAACTACGAAATGGGGGGCAGGCAAAGGCGAAACATTGCTGAAATTGGAAGGTATGATACAAATCATGCATAAGAAGTTACACATATGCCCGAGCTCTGGTTGAAGGCCCGGGGCCCGGCACAATGACATGTCAGAAGCAGTGAGAATGCTTAATGCCTCATCTTGGCTTGGAAATATCTTATCCTAATAAGTATGAGTGTAAGACCCCTGGAGAAACAACTGGTTCCAGGGCTGGGGCAAGGAAAACCCAATGAAGCCAGGGATAGCCTTTTTAAGAATACTTTTTAGGGGACTGAAGAGACAGCTCATTAAGAGCTTCCCTTCCAGAGGACCTGGGTTCAATTCCTACCACCCACATGGCAGCTCACAGCTGTCTATAACTCCAAGATCTGACACCCTCACAGACATACATGCAGGCAAAACACCAATGCACATAAAATAAAAATAAATAAAAATTTAACAGTATTTTAAAGAAGAATACTTTTTAGATTTATTTTATATGTATGTATGTTTTGCTTATATGTATGTATGTGTACCATATGTGTATCTGGTACCCAAAGAGGTCAGAAAAGGACATCAGATTATGGGTTGTTAGCAATGATATGGATGCTAGGAAGCAAACACAGGTCCTCTGCAAGAAGAGAAAGGTCTCTTAACTGCTAAGCCAGTTTGACAGCCCTCCCACATCTTTTTATGCTACAGTAAGAAAGTGCTCAAAGAAGATAGGACCTGTCCAATAGACAAGCCCATTTCTACTGGTCAAATGAGGGCGGGGGGAGGACAATTTGAATATCAAAATCACCACAATGGCAGTGATGGTTACCATGCATCAGATAAAATCAGAATCTGTGACAGGCATTGATTCTAAATAAGAGAGGGAATAAGTTAGCAAATAAATTAACAACTCAGGCAGAAACTAACGATGGATGCCAAACTCTCAGGATAAAAGTCTGGAAGGCAAGAAGGAACATACACAGAGAGTGCCTCTCATAGTTTGCTCATTAACTATGAGAGAGAAAATATAACCTCATAACAAAGAGTCTGGCTGATGACACCTGAAATAACCACCACTTCATTCAAGATACAGCACAGCCCACAATGTGATGGGTTATGATGTCCTCCCCCACCCCCAGAAATGGATAATCTAAATCTATTCCTGTGAGGATACAGTCTCAAACTGAATGACACTCTATACGGTGTCTGAACTCTTGAAGACTAAGGGACAGTTTCAGCTTGAAGAAGACCATATGAGTCATGAGAAAACAAAACAACCATTTTAAGAATGTTTTTGGCAAGCCAGATGCAGTAGCACACCTGCCTGTAATTCCAGCACTCAGGGAGGCAGAGGCAGGTGGATCTCTGTGAGTTCAAGGCCAGCCAGGTCTACAAAGTGAGTGCAGGACAGCCAAAGCTACACAGAAAAGCCCTGTCTCAAAAAAAAAAAAGTTTTTGGCACAACTGGCAACCTTTGAATATGGGCTATATAGAGAATGGTGTTATGCCAATGATTAATTTTCTAAATTTTATACTGGGGATACATAGGAACATGTCTTTGTTTTTAGGAGCTATACTGAAGTACTTACACAAAAAATACGTTATTTGTAACATATCATAAGATAGGCCAGAAAAAAGGTTGTCTGCATACACTGTGTCCAGGGAGATGAGATACACGCAGTAAAGCAACAGTAGGAGCCACCGTGGCAGAAAGTGACCTGTAGTAAAGCTCATTAGGCCACTTTTGCAACTTTGCCACTGGCTTGAAATACTTCAAAAGTTAAGAAATTAGAGATGAGTTTAATTTTTAAAAATTAAAAAGTCAAGCTGTGTCATACTAAGGAGAGACTGTGGTAAAGGAAGATGATGATGGAGAGGAACAGAACAAGGAGACCGCTGGAAGTGTGGGAAACTGTATGGGGAATAGGTCAAACTTACAATGAATGACTGGGTGGCTCCAACCTGTAATCTCAGCACGAGGGAGGCAGAGGGAAAAGGACCCATAGTTCTAGGCTAGCCTGGGCTACACGAGATTATGTTTCAAAAGCAAAAGACTAAACTTTTGCCTCGCATGTGTCAGGCTCTGAGTTGGATCCCAGCACCACAAACAAAACAGAATTCAGAGAAAGTGAGCTGGAGAGCTGGCTCCTGCAGAGGACCCAGGTTTGATTCAGAACTCACGGTGGTTCACAGCCATCATTACTCCAGCTTTGGAGGATCTGGTGGCCTCCTCTGACCTTCACAGGCACCAGGAACACATGTGGTACACAGAGAGTAAAACATTCATCTACAGAAACTAGAACAACTAAATCTAATAGAATTGATGTTTATCAGGGAGAGAGTTTGGAGTGGGAACGGACACCCTCATTGTGGGATACTTCACAGACTTTCAAAGGGTGAGGTGACTCAAATGTGGTGGTCACACCTATAATCTGCATGCAGGCGGTGGCAGCAGAGGCAGGCACGCACCTGGTGTCTGAGGCCACTCTGGTTTACACAAGGAGTTCAAGGCCAGCCAGTACTAAATAGTGAGACCCTTCTTAAAAATAAAAAAAATGAAAGAAGGAAGGGAGGGAGAAAGGAAGACAGACAGCAGGAAGGAAAATATATCTAAATGTACTGATGTAAAATTTTTTCTAAAGCGGCTAGTAACAGGTAGAACAACAGGTATAAAATGATCCCATCTGTGTTTGTTTAAATATATATTGTTAAAAGGAGGCATAAAACACACACACACACACACACACACACACACACACACACACACACACACCAGTGCTGACAGGGTGGCTCAGTGGGTTAAGTGCTAGCCATGCAAGCATGAGGACCCAAGCTTGAATCCTCATCACTCATGTGAAAGGTGGCCCACATCTGTGACCCCAGCACTGGGGAAATAGAAACAAGTGGATCCTGGGTATTTGTTGGCCAATGTAGCGGGAGTGGTAAGGTCAGGTACAGCATGGGATTTTTGTCCCGAAAATTAATTAAGAGAGAGATAGGGGAAGACACTCAAAGTCAACCTCTGGCTTCCACACGAGCATAGACAGGTAAATACACACACAGCCACATTTGAAATTCCACATCTCAGACAGCTGAGCCGACTCAGTGGATAAAGGTGCTTGCCATAAAGCTTGTCAACCTGAGTGGAGTGCCCAGTGCCCACATGGCACACGGAGAGAATCAACTCCCACAAGTTGTCCTCTGACCTTCACACATGAGCCATGACACACCCACATGCACCCCCCCCATATGCACAATAACTAACTAAATAAATAAATACATTTTTAAAAATTCACATCTTTGAAACCAACCATATCTCTAGGGAAATGAGACTTGGAGAGTTGATAAGGACTTGCTTTTAACTTTCAATTTCTTTTCTTTTGAGAGGGCTGGGAATTGAACCCAGAACCTTGTACAAGCTAGGCAGAAGCTCTACACCACCAAGCAACAACCCTGGTGGGGTGTCTTATCACCTTGCCTGGCAAGTTCTGTCCACTTGGCCATTTCCTTGGGCCCTGGCCTCTCAACCTTTTAGTTCCCAGAGAGACCTGCTGAAATTTTTTAACTACTGAAGAAGATAGAAAATTTGAGTGGCAATGCAGACTTAAGTCTTGAAGATTCTTTTACTGCAGAAAGTTAGGAAAAGGAGACAAGGGGACGGGTGAATCCAGGCCGCAGTTCTGGGTCTCAGCATTCTTGTCCAGGGTGACCGTGGCTGAAGTAGGGTAAAGTTTAGGAAAGCCCTGGCTAATAATATTGTTTCGCTGACTTTCTATATTGATCTAAAGAAGCTATGGCGGGGTTGGGGTTCAGGGGGATGACCTCTGACCTTGGAGCCAGGCCCCAGGAAGTTGCTCAGCTACACACCTGGAGTACAATGGCCTGGGAAGAAGGTCCGGGGGTCTTGGTGACCGCCTGAGCAAATCACAGGACCATACTCACCTCTCAAAAATCTCCTGCTCCTTCTGCTGCAAGAGAAGAAAACAAGGTCAGGCTGGCAGCCAAACCCAGCAAGTGGACACAGCCTCAGCGCACTTCACTGCATACAACCGTGTGTGGGTGCAGACCCCACGGCAGAGGTCGAGCACAGAGCTTTCCGGGCTGCTGTCTCCCATGTCCACAGGCTCATACATGGCCCATTGCCCCTACTCCGAGGCATCCCGGGCACCCTCCACTTCACTTCAGGACCGTCCTCCGCAGACCCAGATCCCCACTGCCACCTGCCATGGAAACTACCCGCTCCTAGATGGCTGCTGACTTTCTGTATCTTTTATTGTGACTGTCCCAGTGGCTGGGACAGAATGTCCCCTTGCCTGGAAGCTGGAGCTGAATGAACGCACAATCTAGGGCAGTCTCCATGGCTGCCCTACTTGAAAGGCAGGGGGCTGGCCTGGTTGTTCTGCATTCTCCTCTGCTCTACAGTTTTGCCTCAAAACTGGAGGCATCTGCATGTCTATAAAGTACTTTGAAAAGCAACACACTGAATATCAATTGCACTTATGTCTGGTAATACCAAGAATGTATTTTTTAATATTGGTGCCCTTGGCTATGCCAAGCACAGCCTTCTCCCTGGTTACTGCTGAACTTTCTCCACCTCCCTAGATCCCTGTACCTGGGTACTTTTCTTTTTACTTCTAAGTCAGCCAGTAAGCTATCTATGATCCACTGCAACTGCTTTGAGGGTGTCCAGGGCTCTAAGGGAGTCCTCTACTACTGTGACGCATCCTACTTGTAAGTTTATGTACTCATCTCTTGGGTAAGGCTGGGAGCAATTGTAGCTGTATCCTATAACTCTGCCCACTACACAACATTTAGGCACTCAATAAGCATTTTCTTACCATTGAAAGTATATTGTTATAAAATGCCAAAATACTCAGATAATTTATTCCCATCTTATATTAAAAATTGAATGAGTCATCAGGGCGTGGTGGCACATATCTGTAATCCCAGCACTTGGGAGGCAGAGGCAGGAGGATCTCTGTGAGTTTGAGGCCAGTCTGGTCTACAAAGTGAGTCCAGGACAGCCAAGGCTACACAGAGAAACCCTGTCTCGAAAAAAAGTTTTTTTTGAATGAGTCAGTGATATTTACTTAAATATAGTAAAGAAGATGGATATAGGGATCATTGCAAGGGGATTTTGCAGTCAATGAAAAAGAGACTGGGTTCAACTCTAAATACAGCTTGGGAATCAATGGCCATGGACAGGATAGAATGGGTGGGTAGAAAACCACTAAGCAGAAATGATGAGAAGGGGGATCCAGGCAAAAGCCAGCTAACAGGATTCCTGCTGAACACAGGCCAGAGTGATCAGACATCACTCAGGGAGATGTGGATCTGATAAATGCCAAGGGTCATCAGATGGCAGTAGCAGGGGCTTTTGGCAAGCTGATTTCGCTGGGTTCTTTGCCGAGGGGGTGCATAGATGGGCCCGCATGGAAGAAGCATCACAGTATGGTAAAAGCAAGCATTGTCGCTCATCCTTGTCCCAAAGGCCCAGACATTCTCTAGGCCTCCAAATGTGAGGCCCCCTGGCCAACCTCGAGTGCCTCACCCTCTCCTGACTTACAAGCAGCTGCAGGTCATCCAGATGGGTCAGCATGCCCACCAGGCTGGTGCGGAGGGTGTCCAGCTTCTGCAGAGCCTCAGTCCAGTGTGCCTGCTGAGTCAGGATACTCTGGTGGGCCCGCTCTTCTTCATCATGTACCTGCTCCAGTAGCCGCTGTTCCTCACTCTCACACAGGCTCCTCACCAGACTCAACCTCTGGATGACCAGTTCCCTCGCTGCACTGGCCATGCTCTGGCAAGAGGTAAAATGAGGAGTCAGGTCCTGGCACAGTTCCAGTCACAAGCAGGAGAGTTGTGGCTTAGTGGAAACAATGCCAATATTGATTGACAATGTTGGCCATGGGCAGAGTAAGGAGAATAAAGGCACTCGAGCCAGTTATTTTGACATCCCAGCATTTAGATTTCCCAAAAGCGGTTTAAGAGAGAGAAAAACCTGAGATCCAAATGCCCATGCCATGTCTCAGAAGGTCACGGCCACAGTATAGGAGGCTTAGAGAGCAATTAGAATTGCCTGCTTATTCCACAGTCGGAAACATGGTGGCCAAGAGACAAAGGGAGGGGATTACAGTGATCACAGGGCAGAAGGGCCTTAAAGAGTCATTCTCATCAACTAGACCAATACCAACCAGGCTCTACTTAAAATTTCACTCTGCCCCAAGGTCAAAATCTTCTTACCTCCAAGGCTTGTTCATTCCAGCTGGTTCCAAAGTAGAGATTTACCTTCCCTAGAGGAGCTCCGAGGAAAACCCTCAGACAAGGACGGTAATGAGCATGATCTCCTCACTCCCAGTGCTCAGGGTCTGCCATGCAGTGGGAACCTCCAAATGTGGACTCAGTGACTGAGTGGGGAAACCTCTCGCCAGCTCTGACACAGTGAGCCGTTCTCCTGGCTGTCAGTCTAGCACTATTCCCCTGTGCCGCACAGCGCACCTCCACTTCGACTCTTGCCAGATGAGTCAGAGTAGACCTGCCTCCTTCCAGGCCAAGGACAGCCAGTTGCTTCCCTGGGCCCTGTTCCTGAAGACCTGCCTTGTATAGTGCGGGGAGTAGTCATCCCTGTTTTACACAAGAAACCAAGACCCATGTTCTACCCAGTGTGGAGGAGAGAACAGCTCAAAGAATAGCAAAGAAACTCACCTGCATCTGAAACACACAGATTCTCCTGCATTATTATAAACGCACTTCCCATCTGGTCTCCTGGCCTCCACTTTTGCTGCCTGCACTCACTTCCTACCATAGTTGTAAGACAACTCAGTCTTTTTGCCCTCCAACCCCAGTGTGCGTGTGTGTGTGTGTGTGTGTGTGTGTGTGTGTGTGTGTGTGTGTATGCCACATGCACATTGGATCTCTGGGAGTCAGAGTTAAGTGCAGTTGTGAGCTACCCAAAGCAGGTACTAACCAAACTCAAAGTCAGGTTCTCTGGAAGAGCAGGAAATGCTCTTACTACTGAGCTACCCTGTAGCTCCTAAACTTAAGCTTTTCACCTTACTCTGTTAAAAAAAAAAAAAAAAAAAAAGCTTTTCAGTGGCTTCTCTTTGAATCTCTGTGATCAAGAGGATGAGACCCAACTTCTCCCTGAATCCCTGAATCTTTTCCTTCTCCGAGCCGTTTCTCCCCAAACCTCTGGCCTCTCTGATTTTACCTCTTGTTGCTGCCTTATCTGTTCTTAGGCTGCTTCAGCCTCCCGTGACTCTACTCCTCTGCCAGGCTTTTGTACTCGCTAACCTCTCTGCACACTCTTCTCTCAGGTGTGTGGTTCATTAGTTCACACCTTACGTTTCTGAGCAAACACAAACCTTCTTTTCTTGTGTGCTGTGTGTGCCTGCACGCATGTATGTGCCGTGTGCGCACCGTGGGGTACATGTGCAGGTGAAAGACAACTTTATGGGATTGGCTCTCTTGCTCTAGCTTTATGTGGGTCCCAGAGGACAAACTCAGCTCACTGGCCTTTTGCAGCAAGCAGTTTACCTGCTAAGCCATCTCGCCAGCCCTACATATCAACCTTTCTCTCTTTTTAACATTTTATTTATTATGTATACAATGCTTTGTCTGCATGTACCGGTACCTGCACACCAGAAGAGGGCACTAGATATCATTATATGGTGGTTATGAGCCACTATATGATTGCTGGGAAATGAAGTCAGGGCCTCTGGAAGAACTGCCAACGCTCTTAACCTCTGAGCCATCTCTCCAGCCCCCATGCCAACCTTTCCTAATGAGAACATTCCTTACCACAGCATGACTAACTGAAGCCCTGTCCTCAGACATGCTGTCCCCCTTCTATTTCCCTCTCCTTCAAAGAACGTGTCACCCTCTGACATAACATACATCGGATTCTTTCTTGTCCATCTCTCTTGATAAAATGTAGCATTCATGAAAACAACATTTTCATGTTTCAGTCACTACAAAATGCTTAGCACACAGGCCAATGGCGCCTGTTAAATGGAAGTGCTCAGTAAGAATGTGCTAAAGAAACAGAGAAATGTTGGAAGTCTTCCACTTAAAGTCAGGATCCGATACTGTAGCATCTAGTCTATATTGTACTGAAGGTTTAGACAGTGCAATAGGACAAAAAGTTAAAAATAAAAATAAAAAAGACAGATCAGCAGCATGACGTAGCAGCAGCAGCGACCTGAGAGTCAGAGGCTCCAGGACACAGAACTGACTCCAGTGAAGCAGTGGGGCCTTGGGCAAGTCAACTAACTTCTGTAAGACGCATTTCCCCATCTTCACATAGGGATGCTCAGTGCCACCTACTGCCTGAAGTTGTCATAAGAGTACTTCAAAGAGTCCTGGCATGGAGGCCCTTGCCTGTAATCTTCACACTCCAGAGACAGAAGTAGGAGGATCAGTCCTTGGCTATACAGCAAGTCTGAGGCCTACCTAAGCTACACAAAACATTGTTTCAATAAAGAAAACCAACCAAACAAAATAAGATCTCCACACATCCTAGAGATGCACACCAACGGCAGAGCATTTGCCTAGCATGTACCTGACCCTGGCTGGGTTCAATGCTTCAGGCTGGTTAAAAAAATGAGTAAACCATGTAAGAACACCCAAGGATTTTCATAATTCTAGGGATGGGCACAAAATAATTCCATAGTAAAAGATATATAAGTGTTGGGGCTAAAGAGATGGCTTAGTGGTTAAGACTACTTGTTGCTCTTGCAGAGGACCTGGGTTCATTTCCCAGCACCCACATGGTGGCACACAACAGTCTATAACTCCAGTTCTAAGCGACCCAATGCCCCCTTCTGATCTCTGCGAGTGCCAGGCACACATCAGATGGCACACATACATGCATGCAAGCAAAAAATAAGACATAAAATAAATACATCTAAAATTTTTGCTGAAGGAAAAGTACTAGTCTTTCTGACCTTCTGACCCAAAGTTACCAAAAACGCTGCTTTCTAGTCTGTATCTGTGTAGTGAAGGAGACAGTCAGCCGGCTCCTCCAGTAGCACCAAGAGGTTGTAAGTCAGGGATCTCAGCTTAGACCTGGGCTAAGCTCTGATCCTAGGAGGACGCAGTGCAGAAAGGAGAGAGAATTACCGCTGCTTTCTGGCTCTTTCCTTGCAGGACCTCCGCCATATACTTAGTGATGCCAGCACTCTGTAGCTGCAGCCTCTCACACTGGTCCACAATCTTGTTCTGCAACACAAATGACCTTATCATGTCTTTATTCAAGCACACGGGCCACTCACTCATTGTATGACTTCTCTCTTATGTTCCACCCTTAACCACCCACTCCTAAGGTCCAAGCCAGATATCATCATTATCAAAAATGATACTACCCCCAAAACTTTATGTCCCGTATATGCCTAATCTTGTCTTTTCTTCTAGCTCACTAATGCTGGACTCCCCATTCCAGTAATTCATTTGGGGTCTTAGCTGGGCACTGGTGGCACACACCTTCAATCCCAGCACGCGGGGTGGGAGGCAGAGGCAAGTGGATCTCTGTGAGTTTGAGGCCAGCCTGGTCTACAGAGTAGGTTTCAGGATAGCCAGGGCTACACAGTGAAACCCTGTCTCAAACACCCCCCAGAACTCCTCCCCCCACAAAAAAACCCAAAAGGCACTTGGGTCTTGATGGGACTACCCATCCCTTCTCTCTCCTCTCCTCACCATTCACTACTCCCACTGTTATTCTTCCCAGTTGGTCATCACCTCAGAGGAACCCTGTGAGAACTCCCAAGTTAGGTCTCCTTTGCCAACCTTCAAACTTCCCCATTACCACAGCCGTTTTTCCTGAGGCAATCAGTACAGGCCAAGTCCAGCTCAAAACCTCTCAATGATTTTTCAATATTGTCACAGCGAGAACAAGTCTCTTAGCCAACAGGTCCTACCTGGCACAACTCTTTGTTACCTCCTACTTCACATTAACCTTCTTTCCACCCTTCAAAAACACCAGATTTATCCAGTCTCAAGGCCTCAGGCTTATTGTTCTTTCTAACTTCAGCCACAGTCTCTGCTGATTATCTTGCTCCCTCAATCCACCCATAGGCCACCTCCTCAGAGATGCTCTACCTGTCTCAGCGCTATCTTTGCCCTGCTTTATTTTATTTCTCTTACTTTTTATACATATTTCTGTGACCCTACTACTGGAGCAAAATCATCACTGTCTGGCCTCTGACCTACCATCTAGAATGAAGTTCCTATATATAAAGGCCTTAAACAAATATTAACTGATGAGGAACCCTCATTGCCTTGACCACAAGCAAGTCAGCAGTCCTCAGTTCCCACAGGCACTGGCATCAACCATAAAGGAACAGGGAAATGAGGAAGCTGAGGTGGATGGTAAAGAGGCTCACTCTAGGAGACGTGGCTGGAGCCAGACTTTCCCACTCCTTTCCAGCAGGTAACAGCTAGAGCTCTTCTAAGCATCGGTCCCTCCATCATGCCCCTAAGAATGTCAGTGCCACCTGCCACGAGGCAATCCAGCGGCTTCTTCCAGGAGCCCTTCCTTCCCACTGGAGTCACACACCCGGGGACTGCGAGGGCTGAGCTGAGCTTTTCTCTTGAATGTTTTATGATATGCACTAATTATACAGAACATTCCACCGTGACCCTTCTATCACAGCCACCTTTCATGCCTTTTCTCCCTTTCCCAACTCTCATCCTCTCTTCTTTAATGCCCCCCTTTTCTAAGTTTCACGTCTCTCTCTCTTTTTTTTTTTTTCCTTTTTATTATTTAAGAAATGTTTTGAGAGCTGGAGAGATGGCTCAGCGGTTAAGAGCACTGACTGTTCTTCCAAAAGTTTTGAGTTCAATTCCCAGTAGCCACATGGTGGCTTACAACCATCTATAATGAGATCTGGTGCCAGGCACATAGGTATACATGCAGGCTAAACACTGTATAGATAATAAATCTTTTTTAAAAAAATTAAGACAGAGTTTTTCTGTGTAGCTCTGGCTGTCCTAGAACTTACTTTGTAGATCAGGTTGGCCTTGAACTCTCAGAGATCCACCTGCCTTTACCTCCCACATGCTCAGACTAGATCTATGAAATCCAAATTGGCCTCATACTTGCCACTCTTTGCCTCACTAGTGCAGGAGTGTGCCACCACATCCAACTCATGCTGTCTTTTCACGGCTTGTGTTTAGGTTCCATGTGTGAGAAAAAAAGTGTGTGACAGTTGTCTTTCTGAATCAGGCTTGTTTCACTTAATGTGGTTGTCTCCGTGCCTACCCATCTTCCTGCCAATCACATAATTTTATTCTGTATTCTGAAATAACACTCTAGTGTTTTTATATATGTAAATATGTTCAAATTTCTCTTATCCATCCACCCAATAATGAGTACCTAGGCTGGTTCCTAACTTGAGCCTAACTTCTAACTAGCTTAAAGGCACAAATCCAGAAGCTAAGGGCAGTTGAGCTGGTCCTATTTTGTCCAGGTCATTAATGATTATGCTCCAGAGGCAATTTCTCTGCAGGATGGAGGGAGAGAAGTGTGCTGAAGGCATTGTGTGCTCTAGGACGGGGGTTGTAGCTCGGTGCTCTAAAATTCACGAGGCTCTGGTTGAACGAGGGAGGCGGGGGGAAACAAAAAACCACAACCTCTAAAGTACAAGGTTGAAAGAGGGCAAGATTCACTTCCCTTAAGCCAAGGCCAGGCATAAGTGGAAGGTCTTAGGGTGGCCCAAAGAAGGCAGCTGGGACACAGTAGCAAGCCTGCCATGCTGCCCAGCTTTCACCCCTCCCACTGCTCAGCTAGGCATGATGGCTACTTTTCAAGGTTTCCCATGAAGTCACTTCCTCTTCCTAACCACTGAGGTCAAGCAATGGTTTCCTCTTGCCCAGTCAATGAATCTGCCCTCTTAAGCCCTGAACATTAGGAGTCTGGGAGGAGTTACCATCCTGCTCTGGGCCTCCTTCTCCTCATCTGAAAAACCCGAGTTAGAACCCATGCTTCAGAAGCCCAGACGGGATGGAATGAGATGACAAATATCTAAGTCCCGAGGAATTTGTGAAATCCTTACCCATGATGCAAGCTGATTTATATCAACTTTACTCGAGTTTATTTTCATCATCACTGAGTAACTGAACCCTGCTGGCCCCAGTTTCCAGTAAGGTGTGTTTATTACAATCTGGTTTGAATAAGTGATGTCCCCAGCGACAGTTCTCAGTGCACAGCAGGGCTCAATGCCAGGGAGGGGCTCGGAGAATTAAGCTGTTTTATCAGATTGAAAAGAGTTCCTCAGGGGCCACAGCTAGAATGAAAGGAAGACGGCGGCACCAAGGTGACTTGGTCTCCAATCTCAGCAGCTCAGGGAACAGAGTGGGGGTTGGGGTGTAACAGGAAGATTGAGCAGCCTAGAGCCACGCTGAGCCAGGAGATGAGGAGGCCCTAGGAGACAGAGAGAGTCCAGTCATTCTCCCCACCCCATCCGTCAACTTCAGTCATAGCCAGCTTGGAAGGGAACTAGATCCTTCACCAGGAAACCTGAGGGGAGAGGAGGAGGCTCTGGGTCAAGGAGTGAGGAGGGAACTGAGTTCTTTTGAGGTCAGCTGTAACAAACACGTGGTATTAAGAATGCCCCGAAACTACTGATGAAAGACACCAAGCTAGGTTCCGTGACTCACAGGGAGGGGGTAGGACTCGAACTTGGATCCAGTTTACTCCAGAGGTCACGCCTTTAACCACCTGGTTCTGCAAGAAAAGCCACAGAAGCTCTCCTTCTCCTCCCCTGGTCCCTGGTCCCTACTAGTTTGCCCGCCCCGAGAGAGAGACACCCCAGTTCCCGGCCCCATGCCCGCTCACTCTCAGCTCCTCGGCGTGCTCCTCGGCCCGGCGAACGCGGTGCCGGTGACAGCGGCCGCCCAGCCCGGCGCAGACAGCGCACACCGGCCGTCGCTCCGAGAGGCAGAACCCGCTCAGAGGCTCGCCGTGCTCCGGACACAACTGGCCCGGTTCGGAGCCCCGTCCGGGCTCCCGCACCAGCCCCGGCCCCGAGCCGGCCTTGGGCCCGGAGTCCGGCGCGCAGGCGTCCGCGGACATGGCCGAGTGCCCCGCGCCGCGCGCTCCACCTGTCGCAGGTGTCGGGGGTGTGGCTTCTCTTGTCCACACCCTCCCAGACCCCGCCTTCTCTGACCCCGCCCCTCCCCGGCTGCGCCCGCGCGCGAGGGCGGGCCCTCCTGCAGCAGCAGGCGTCGCTTCTTGGAGCGGTTAAGTTGTGCTTGGCCCAAGTTTTTAAAACAAACAACTAACAACCAAAATTCTAGTGCCTGTAAAACAAAACAAAACAAAAAACTTTAGTAAGCACTTACGCAGTTTCAGGGTTTTGCTAAGTGCATTGTTTAACAGCCGGTTTGAGAGGCAGCTTTAGGCAGATAATTAAATCCAGCCCCTCAGTGGTCCTGACTGTTAAAGGGGTTGAGAAGATCTCTTTCACGTACTTGCGTGAGTAGATTAATGAAAGCACTTGAAACGAGTCAGGTGTGGTGGCACAAATCTGTAATCCCAGCGCTTGGGAGGTGGGAGTGGGAAGATCAGAAATTCAAGGTTATTCTTGAACACACAAAGTTGGAGGCCGTAAAACCCCGTCTCAAAGACACAAAATCAAAACAGAAGATGTAAGTGGCGGCACCCGCCTTTAGTCTGAGCATTAAAAAGGCAGAAAATCCGCATTTCTGTGATTAGAGGCAGCCAGAGCTACAGAGTGAGTCAGTCTTAAAATAAAACAAAAGGCTACAACAAATCAAAAAAGCATGAACAGCGTTAGGCACACAGCAGCTTAGCACTGCTAACAGTGGAAGAAAACCACCCCATCCTAAGTCTGTCATTTTTTTTTTATTATTAAACAAAAAGGGAGGGATGATAGCTTACAGGAGGCCCCACTAGCCTGCCTTCAGGGACCTAGCCTCCTCTGATGTCATTATCTGCTGCCACTGCCAGGCATGCCACCAGTAAAACGACTTACCCTCCACCTGTTCCTCTCTTTCTTTCTCTCTCTCTCTGTCATGGGTGCCCTCCTCTCTCTCTCCCCCCTTTCCACAATATACCTCGTTTATAGCAGATTCATTACATAACATATATTAATCATTACTGTAACACAAATTATATCAGGTCACCATATAATGATGGGTGCTGTGGTCCTGGCATAAAAAAAAAAGTTTAGTGGGCTAGAGAGATGGTTCAGTGGTTGAGAGTGAGTTCTGCTCTTGCAGAGGATCTGAGTTCTGGTCACACAATCACCTATAACTCTAGCTCTAGAGGATCCAGTGACCTCCACAATCACCTGTACCCATGTGAAAACACAAAATTAAAAAAATAAATCTTAAAAAGAAATAAGTAAAAGTTCCTTTTTTAAAAAGTGGTCCTGTGCATTGCAGAGGAGGTGCCTCAAAACAGCATTCATCCTGCTCTGAAGTAGAGATGGAGAAACGTAAATGAGAATTGTAGTTAGATTTTGTTATTGTTGTTCAAAAAAAGCTGTGGGGAACGGAGAAAGATACTCCATAAGGTCCTTGAAGGAAGCCAGACACCTTCATTAGGAGTGCCCTTGAAAAGGACCCTACAAAGGTACAGGCAACGTGCTAGAGAGATGGCTCAGCAGTTAAGAGCACTATCAAGTCTTACAGGGGTCCTGAGTTCAATTCCCAGCAACCAAGTGGAGGCTCATAACCATTCAGGGATCTGGTGTCTGTTGTCCTCTGCTGGTATGCACTCATCTACATAAAACAAACAAATAAATCATTAAAAAAAAAAAAAAGCTGCAGGCAAGACACCTAAGACTCTTCCAGACAGAGGGACTAGCACAGGCAGAGTGCTGCTAACTGGAGAGTGGATTTTGGGTTAAAAAGCTGGTTCATCTGTCCCACTGCCAGCCATAAGGAAAACCACACAAACCTTCTGAGGATGATGTTGGCCTGAACTAAGGTCATGCCTAGAGAGAAAGAGACAGACTTCTGTTTTTTTAGGATAAACAGGAGGCAGAAGTGAGAAGCCTTGGGTGATTGCTCTTGTACAGGGAAGAGATGGAGAAGCTGCAAATCACCCTCCCTCCACTGGAAATACTGCAGGCCCTGTAGGACACCAGCCCTGCCACACTCAGAAATTCCCAGGCTGTGGCTTTGATGCTTTGGCCAGCTTCAGATTCACAGGGGGAGAGGGTGGTAGGAAATGGCCGTGGTGGGATTTTCTACTAAGATATGATTCGCTAAGTCTGTGGAAGAAGCAAGAATCTGTGTTTTTAGCAGTCACCCCATGATTAGGATGCGAACAAGCCGTCTGAACTAAGCTGTGCTCCACACAGTGACCATTCTTATTAGGCAGGGTTATCAAGTCAAGGAAGAAGGAAGGAGGAAGAGAGAGATAATGGGCAGAGTAAGGTTTGTAGTTTTTCAGCTGTGTTTGTGAGAGACTGTCATTCCATACTATCTCCCACACAGGCCCCGACAGACCCAAACAGAAGACAAAATGGAGTCACCCAAACTCAAGTTCACTATCAAACTGAAACTAACTCATCACACCTTGCTTGTCTGGAACTTCCCAGAAAACGAGACAAGGGCAAAAGGAGATTATGTTACAGAAAGAAAGGGATTATTAACCCAAACAAACCAGATTTAGCTCAAGTAACTAGGAATTCCCCTCTGTTTTGACTCCACCAGGAAAGAAACTCTGAAATGATTTTACTTCTGCTCTCTGTAATCCCCAAAGCAAACCTCATCCACTCAGCCCATCCATTTTATAGAATGAGATTTTGTCTACTTCTAGAATTGTTAATAAAAAAAAAACAACCAATTAGATTACATAAATAAATGTATAGTAATCTGATCGTTAGGCTGTATGTAAGAAGTGGTTACCCGTTCCTTTCTGTGGGTGATAATTTAAAAAAAACATTGAAAACTGCTTAGTCACATAGATTTCCGGGTCCTCAGTGGGCTCAAGGAGGGTGGTGCTTAAACTTGAGGGCTTATAGAAGCAGGAAATCCTGTAGAACCAGAGAAGAAAGGATACCATTGTCACATTATAGTCGTTCAACAGATTTATGGAGTAACTGCCTACATATCTGCCTGTTTAAGACCCTGGAGCTCCAACCGTCAAGAGGAATGAAATCATATCCACAACAAATAAAATATAGTGTTAGCAGTGATAAGAGTTATGAAAAAGATTCAAAGTTCCCCTGGTGGCACAGGTCCATGAGGTCAGTTATTTGGAATACTGAGACAGGAGGATTCCAAGTTCAAGGCCTGTCTGATCCATAGGGTGGGTCAAATCCACTATGAACAAACTAGCAAGACCCTATCTCAATCAAATAAACATTATATAATTAATACAAAGAAAAAGTGACCTCAATTTAATTTCAAATATTGGAAAACAAAGAGGAGGAGAGATGACAAGGTTGATTACTTTACAAACTCTAGGCCAAAAACAAAAACATAGAGTCAATATAAACAACTTATGTCCTCCAAGTTTTCATCATTAAAAAAGTGCTCTTAGCTACTATGTCCAGGAGATTGTCTAACTGTCACCAAGTTCTACTGATGGTGGTTGTGGGGCCTTATCCCAAATCTGCTACTTTTGTGGGCTGGCATCTATAATTGCTTAAAGAATTCTTTTATTTCTGAGACTCCCTTGGCTTGACAGTGAGCTTGAACTGGAGGAACCTGAGCCTACGGTGGTGCTGGTTTAGAAGGGATGACCTAGGAAGACTCTGGGAAAAGGAAGCCAGGAGAACACTTGGGAGAAGTTGGTTTTGGGGCCCAGCACAAATAATAAAAATTTTCCTATTTAAAATTTTTTTTTTCAGTACCAGAGACTGAACTAAGAGCCTCACACATGCTAGACAAATGCTCTATCACTAAGCTACATCCTCAGTCCCTTAAAACAAACAAACAAACAAAAACAAGTGGTAATGGCACAGGTTCTTAATTCCAACACTCAGGAAGAGAGGCAGGTGGATCTCTGAATTTGAGGTCAGCCTGTTCTACAGAATGAATTTCAGGACAGCCAGGGCTACACAGAAAAACCCTGTCTCAAAAAACAAACAAACAAACAAACAAACAAACAAAAACCTACAAAATGAAATAAAACAAAACACTATCCCTGGCTAGCCTTAAACTTATGATCCTTCCGCTCTGCCTCTAAGAAGCTGGGATTACAGGCATGCACCATCATGCTCAGTGCAAGACTTTTATGACATCTTCCTCCTCTTAGCAATGAACTTCATGTAATTTACATGTGCAAAAAGCTACAACAAATGCAGTGTAGTAAGGGACTCTTAGCCCATCCCAGGAAGGAGCTGCAGAAAGGGACTCTTAGCCCATCCCAGGAAGGAGCACTGATTTTACAAACTAGGATTTTGTGTACATTCTGCTCTATCACCCACCCCTTCACTTCCGTTCATGACATTTTGTTTCGGTGCTAAGGACTGAACTAAGGTCTTGAGCACCTCAGGCTTACTCTGCCACTGAGCTGTACCCCGTGCCAGTAAGCTTGTTCTTAGTAAACATTTTAGAAAGTATTTTAGACAGAACACTCCTTCCTCAGCCTCTGTACTCCCCAGTGACAGACCCAGCCCTCACTATCTGCCTGGCTAGGCTCTGCACCCATTCCTCCTCACTGCTCCAGATCCAGAGTAGCTGCTGCCCGGCTGGAAGTCATCCAACTTCGGTCTACACCGATTCCAGGAGGAACAGCAAGGTTGTCAACATCATGCCTTCATTTCTTCCTGCGATGTTTTCACAGAACAAGCAGCTTCAACCGTCACCTTTAAGAGGGCTTGGCAGCCTGCCAGTGCCAACACAGACACGTAGGTCCCAGAGGGAAAGAGGCCTCTCGACTTGGGGCACACCAGATGAGTCCAGAGCTCCTCCCTAGAGGATTTTTATGACTTGATAGGAGGGGCATGACCAAATTGCAGGGGCCAAGGAAGAGCAAGGCAACTCAGGCGATAAAGAACCAAGGGCCATGATTGTCTCTATAGAAGGGTAAAGATGGAGCTATAGGCACCGGCAGTGGAGCGGATAAGAAATGAGGGCTTTTGCAAACTGTGCGTGAGGTCATGCTGCTTATTACACTTACAGCATTCTAGCATATTCTAAATCTCTCCAAGACTCTTCATCTTTCACTCTTTTATTACAATGCTCAGCAAATAAGGCTGCAGAGACGGCTCAGAGGTTAAGAGTACTTGTTGCTCTGGCAGAGGACTTTGGTTCAGTTCCCAGCACCTACCTGGCGGCTGGTAACTATCTGTAACCCCAGCTCCGGGAGAGCCAACTGGCACATATGTGTGCAGGCTAAACACTCATATGTATAAGGTAAAATAAATCTTAAAACATAGTAAACCTTAAGTCCTTATCAAGTGTCTGGAAACAGCTTGGTTTGTAGTGCGCTTACCTAGCATGTCTGAAGTCTTGGGTTCCATCCACAGCACCACATAAAACCAGATGTGCTAGTACATTTCCGTAATCTCAGCACTCAGCAGGTGGAGGTAGGAGGGTCAAAGGGTTGAGGACAGATACATGAGATACTGCTTAAAAAAATTTTTTTAAGAGCAGGGCATGGTTGGTGTTTGTCCTTAACCCCAGCACTCAGAAGACAGCAATAGATAGATCCCTGTGAGTTCAAGGCCAACCTGGTCTACATAGCAAGTTCCAGACTAGCCAAGGCTCCATAGTGAGACCCTGCCTCAAAAAATAAAAACAAAAAGAAAGAAGGCGAAAAAAAAAAAAAAAAACCACTTCACTATAGGAAAGTACAAGAGTTTTGAAAGCACAGGTAGAATCACTCGCCTGGTCCGCAAGAGGAGAAGGACTCAAACAGTGAGGAAGCAGACAGGAAGGTGGTCTCTAAGATGAGGATACACATGCATAAAGGGATGCGGATTCGTTGCTTTATATGTTGTAGGGACAAAATACTTGACAAAAGCAACTTAAGAAACAAAGAATTAGCCGGGCGAGGTGGTGCACACCTATAATCCCAGCACTCGGGGAGGCAGAGGCAGAGGCCAGCCTGGTCTACAAAGCAAGTCCAGGACAGCCAAGGCTACACAGAGAAACCCTGTCTTGAAAAATCAAAGTAAGAAAGAAACAGCTAAAGGAATATAAGGTACATGATGGTTAGATTTTTTGTCAGCTTGACATAAACTAGGCTCATCCAGGAAGAGGAACCTTCAATTGAGAGATTGTCCTCATTGGCCTGTAGGCAAGCCTGTGGAGAATTTTTTGAATTAATGATTGATATGAGAGGACCTGACCTACTATGGGTGATGCTGCATTTATAAGAAAGCAGCCTGGGTGAGCCATAGGGAACAAGCCAGGAAGCACCGTCCCTTCATGGCCTCTGCTTCCGTTCCAGCCTTCAGGTTCCCTCCTAGAGTTTCTGCACCCTGACTTCCCTTCTCAATGGACTACAAGTGTAGGCTGAAATAAATCCTTTGCTCCCCAAGTTGCTTTTATTCACGCTGTTTACCGCAGCAGCAGGAAACTAAGTACTATGGTTTATCATGGCAGGGATGGCGTGGCTGCAGAAGTAAGCTGGTCAGGCTCCACCCACAGTCAAGAAACAGTGACGGACACTGAGACTCAGCCTGCTTTCTCCTTTGTCTTCACTCCAGGAGCCCAGACTGGAATTGATCTACCAAGAAATCCACCTCAGTGACCTATCACAGGTATGCCCAGAGGTTTGTGTTTTCCATGATCCTAGATACTGTCACATCATGTAAAGATGGTGTGCAAAGACCCCAAGATAACAGCTAACTTCAGCAGCTTATAGTGTTGAATCCGGTAGTGTGGGCATGCAGATACAGAGAGGATAAAAAGATGTATACAAAGCTTAAGAGACCTGATGAAGAATTTGGACTTCACATTGGATATTCATTGTTTATTGGGCATAACAAACCGCTGAAAAGCTTAAAGGCTTAAAGTGGCGATTGCTTATTTGCTCATAGTTTGGAAGATTAGCAAATATCAGTTGGCTCACCTGGACTATTTTTCTGATGACTCTTTTTGTGGTTTCTACCATGTGGTAGCTTATTGAGGCCTGGATAGTATAAAAGAGACTCACTTATATGCTTACTATTTGGTGCTAGCTGTGTCTCTCAGGTGAGCTGGCTAGGATTTCCTACTGTAATGGCAGTGGTTAAAAAAGGTGAGAGGAGAAACTGAGTCCCTTTGAGGCTTAAATCCAGACTTTCTGAAATGTTACTTTTGCTCCGTTCAAATGAGAAAAATTTTATGTCAGCCCTAACGGAAGAATTAACAATGAATTTATGGTTATTTTTAACCTATCACACCCTGGATGGTGTTGGCCTGAAACAAGCTGTGGCTAGAGAGAAATGAGGATATTTAGAAAGCAGAATTGGAAAATCTTAGGTGAGGGATTGTTCTTGTGGAGAAGTTACAAATGATTCCAGGTCTGTGGCTTGGGTGATCGATGGTGACTACGACTCTGGATTGTGGTATGCTAACCACTGGACAATACTGCCCCAACTGGCCCACTGCTAGGGCCCAGCCTAAACTGTGGACAAAGCCGGGGACATCTGAAGAGCCATTGTCTCACATTGTGAGAGGCAAGGTGAGGTCAATCTCTTCTGTTCCTCTTTCCACAGAAGCAATAGAAGCAGTCTCTCACCTTCTGTGCCTGGCTGGACAGCCTCTGTTCAGGATGCCGTAAGACACAGGAGCCAGGGACACTGCCTAGGTGATGGACTAACTAGTCATCTCTGTCATTTTGATTGGCACATGGATTAGTATATTTATTTAGCTCATAACTTATCCTTCTCAGGTCTCTGATCACCTTGACGGCTAGGCTAAGCTAATGGTAGCTTTGCAGCTAAAGAGCAGACAATTAGATCCACTGTTAGCTCACTAATCAGTTTAAGATATATCGCTAGATAAAATATAAAGAGCTTATGTAGGGTCTAAGGATAAAAGGAGTGTAGGTTATAAAAATACAAGTTGCACATATTGGAGAGTCTTAAAAAGTGCCTTAAGTTTAATAATTCAACTTATAAATGTTTGAGGTTCTAAAAAATGTTTTAAGGTTGGTAAATGCAAGTTATAAAGGTTACAAGGTCTAAGGTGATTTAAGGTATCTTAAATAGGCAAAAGGGCTTAATATTTCTTCCTGTTGTTATGCTACTGTTATATTAACTGTCCAGGGTTTTGACCTTTATCAGTAAAACTCTAATTTATTAATCTAACTCTGATACAAAAACATTCCACTATACCACTATTCCACTATTATGGTCCTAAGCTCAAGATTGCAAGCCTCCATAATGTGTAAAGGTTAAAATCAAGTAAGTTTCCATTTTATTTCATAAAAGGCTTTTGACTTTTCAGAGTTCACCTTAAAAAGTACTTATGCCATTAACACATATGTATGTCTACTGCCTATTTCTCAATGCAGAGTACAATTATAATACTAACATGTCTAATTTTTATCTCCTTTTTAAAACTTAAAAGTAATTCTTGTAAGCTGCAGAAAGTCCACCTAAATCTACCTCTCAGGACAACTAGACTCCAGATAAGTACTGCACTTATTGCCTATCTCAAAAGGTGAGACTCCTCCCCTTTCCCTGGTTTTGGGACTTCCTTTCCTGGCTACCAGACTGCTATTTACTGCATACAACCACTGGCTGGATTGGTGAGTTCACTCCATTTTCTCAGCATACATGCCTCTCTTGATAGGGGAAGCTTGACCACAGAGCTCTGGCAACTTCCTACTATCTTTTGAGACAGGGGACCCTCCCCCCCTCAGCCGTAGCCTTAATTGTCTAGGTTTGACCCTCTATGCTGACTTTCACTTTAGGGCCACACTCTCCCTTGGGCAGTACACCCCCTCTACGGGTTCCTCCTCCCCTCGCTCGTGCACGCGCTCGCTCGATTGCTTGCTCATGGGAAGGTCCCCTCTCCCACATGGTTCCTCTACTTCTCTGCCCCCAATGGGAGACGCCCAGACGCCCGTCCCTCCAGACAGGCTGGAGAATTTCAGGTTTCTACACCTAGTGCCAGCTGGCATTAGGGCCGCTAAGTTTACATGCTTCTGTAACCAAACCTCACCTCAATGACAAGTCAAAAACAAAGCCTTCTTTAAATATTGCCAGTGACTGGGTAAATAAAGGTCCCTCCAGGTAGACAGAGGTTCCTATGTACAAACCTCATCGATCCAAACCGTTCAATGTATACCTACAGGATTTTCTCTATACTCAACTTTATCTTTTGCCTATATATGTGTTTCAGTGTCCTGCCAGACACAGATGTTTCCTATAGCCACAACAGCGCCAAAGCAGCTACAGGTGTTCAGCTCCAACCTCACAGACTTCCAACAAGCTGGACCTGCACCTTCCCTCCCAGCCATGGGTGTTCTCACAGACCTGGAAAAGCATCAAAGCAGCCTATTCTTCCTGGACTTGGTCGACACTTCAGCCTTTTGACCTCCCTACATTGCCCCCAGTGTCAGCAGGAAGTAGCCAGAAGAGAATCTACGCCCTTATTCACTTGTTAACAAAAGGCTGAAGTGGTGTGCTTCAGGACCAGGACAAGCAGCTCCAGGTTCTCCCAGTGTTCCCCAGTCCTTCCCCGCTGCCTTGCATGGCTGGCAACTCTCTGTTGACAACCCTCTGCCCTAAATTTTCCAGGGCAGAGACTTCTCTTATTCTTAACCCTGCAACCTAACCATTTTGTTACTATAACTCTTCTCTCTCTCAACCTCTTGCATGACAACCAAGAGCTGCTTCCAGTGAGCCTAAATTTATATACTTTAACTCACCTTATAAAAGGCAGCCCAAGATCCCTATTTTTAATTATAGAAAAAGGGAGGAATGTTGGGATCAGTAAGCAGGCACTTCTATGGCCAGCCCCATAGACCGGTTATCAGGCATTTGTAAAGACACCCTGACCACCTGGAATTACCTGTGCATGCCCTTGATCACCCTATAAGAGAACTGGAACCCTCCCCCCTCTCTCTCTTCTTTCCTCTTCCTCTCTCTTCTCCTCTCTCTCCCCATCTCTCTTCCTTTCTCTGTCTCTGCTCCCTTCTCCCCCCTTCCCCTAATAAACCTCCCACGTGGAAACGATCTCGTGGCGTGATTTGTGAACCCGAGTGTAACCTTCACACTCGCACGTTTCCTAACAGTAGTGCCCAGCACTTAGAGAAGGAAAAGAAGAATGGGTTTAGGTATAAGATGTCTTTGAGTCATGTCAAGAAAGAGGTGTCTTTTAGACACCAGATGAGCAGAAGTGGGGGATACAGGTGAGGTTCAGGAACAGGTCTGACTGCAGATACCAGTTTGGAAGCATCAGATACCAGAAGCCTATGGCAGTTTTTAAAGATGCTATGTTTTAGAGTGGATGTTTTGGGGGGAGGACTCTAATAATAACTTGGTTTGTAGCTGAACTTGAACCTACTGGAGTTTCCAACACAAACTAGTAAGTCTATCCTCTCAGTTATGTTGTCATAGCAATGTGAAAAGCACCTATTACATGCACTAACTCCAAAATGTACTGAACCCACCTATTTATTAAAGTTACTTGTTTTGTCACCTGACTAGATGGCAGCATTGCTCCAGTGCAAAATGAGATGATGAAAAAATGAATTAAATATGCAGGAAGAGTCCTCAATTCTTAACTTGTAAAGACTTGTAATTGATGTATAGAGCTTGCTTAGGTCCTGCCAGGAAGATATCTCCCCAAAATGGCTTCTTTGAAAGTAGTAAGTGCATTATCAACAGAAGGAACATTAAGGGCTAAAGAGCCATAACTAGGAATGCTGAAGAGGACAGTCTCTCTCTAGATTAGAAGGGAAACCTTGCTGCAAAAACTGATTCTTGGAGGGCAAACTTCTCAGATTACACCCACAAACATTCAGTTTTCAGAATCTCCACAAATCTCCATTGAATGATAATTCTACTAGGATGCCTGATCCTCACAAGGAGCAGCCCCTAGAGTATAAAAGATACATTGGCTAGGCTCTCATCCACTCATTCATTTATTCATTCTTTCCATATGCTCCACACTGTACCGCAGGAATATAGATAGACAAGTGTCAGTTTAGGGCTGCGAACTGTTTTGTAGCTGCTGTTAGCTCTAAGTATCTTCCCAGTTGGATCTCAATAAAATAGTGAGAAGGCTTTTTGTTTATAGTGCTGGTTTGATAAAAGACAAAGTGAAAAGTATTCAGTTTGGCAGCACATGTGTTAAAATTAAGACAATATAGACCCTGGAGAGATGAGTTAACAGTTGCTAGGACTTGTTGAAACTGCAGAGGACCCAGGCACAGTTCCCAGTACCCATGGCGGGGCTCACAATCATCCGTAACTCCAGTTCTGTGGGATCAGGCCTCAGCTGGCATCAGGCACACAAGTGATGCACACGCATGCATGCAGACAAAGCACTCACGCGTAAAACAAGTTATTCTCAAACCGTCTCTTTTCTTTTTTTTTAATGGAATGATACAGAAAAAAATTTGCATGGTCCTTGCACAAGGACGGCAGGCATATTTTTGAAACTCATTAAAATTAGTAAAAATAAACACACACATGCCAAATGAAAGGAATGGAGTACGGTGTTGGGGAAATGTCCAACGGGGAAAATTCTCTGTCTGTGTCCAGGGAAATTTCAAATAACATTTCTGGGCGAATAATAATGGCAAAGATGACACGTATTAATCGTTCTCTCTGTGTGGTTATGACAGATATCACCGCTTTTCTTGGACAATACATATTCTTCACGCCACAGCGTAGTTCAGCACAAGCCTCCTCTGGGCATATCTTCACAGATCGTTAAATTAGGCGCTCTTGGCTCGACCGCAGGGAGACTTCCGGCATGTGGAACCTTGGTTCCGAGGCTGCCGTGGGCGCCCGGAGCTTTTAGCTGGAACTCCCGCCCTAGCGACGCGCGCCTGGTTGCTAGGGACGGAGGCGCGGGAGGCTGTAAAAGCTGCGGATGCCAGCTACTCATGCAAGCGGGCCTCCTCGCCAGCCCGCCGGTGGGTATGAGCGCGAGGTAGGAGAATACCCGAGGTGACCGGATGGGGTCATCGGGGAGGTGGGAGTCCTCGTGCTGTCTCCGGCGGCAGCCACCTACCCACCCGAAGTGGAGGTGGGTGGTGAAGGTCTGTGTTGGACCGAGTGTCACCTGCTTCCATCTTGGCAGAATACTCCCGGGGCACGTGCACATCAAAAATTAGCTCTAGCTACTGGGATGATGGGCAGGAGTAGAAACATATATAATCGGAAGGGCAAAAAAAAAAAAAAAAAAAAAAGGACAAACAAAAAACGACGAACTGCACGCTGATTGTCCTCAACCTTATGGATTCTGATCTAACACTGACCCACAGTGAGACTATAAATACTTTTACTGTCTGAACTTTTTCATTAGAGTCAAACCGGACCACCTCCTAAGAGCTTCTGCCTGTAGTTTTGTTACTGTTTGGATACTGGTGTAGATGTCTTGGTTTCAGAGAGATTTGGAAAGAGAGCTGAGAAAAAAAAAAAAAATCATTTACACGAACCAGGCAGTGATGGCACAGGCCTTGAATTCCAGCGTTGAGGATGCAGAGGTAGGCAAGTCTCTGTGAGCACGAGGACAGCCTGCCTGGTCTACAGAGTGGGTTCCAACACAGCCAGGGCTACCCTGTCTCAAAATAACAAAACAAAATAAATCACTTACATGAATAGTGCCGTACTGGGAACAATGGTGACAAGCTACAAGTCTCAGTGATAGTATTTACAAGGCCAGAACATAGAGCTTTATTGAAAAGAATATGTTGCAGTCCTAGTGGGCACATTCTCAGAGAGAGAATAATCCCTGAGAGGGACTAGTTCTTTTGTAAAAGAGTTACAGTGAAATTGCTGTCTTGTGTGGTCCATGTTTGGATAAAGAGGTAAGGGAACATGTCACTATCTTGTTAAATAGTAAACTTCAGCACCATGTGCCTTGGATATGTGGATTAAAGTACCTTGTGTCACTAGGAATCAGACTTTAAATGTTTGTGTGAAACATCCCAGGTCGATAGGACCAGGCTCTATGTAAGACTTTGTTTTGAATCGTGTGTGTGTGTGTGTGTGTGTGTGTGTGTGTGTGTGTGTGTGTGTCTTTACAAACAAGGTCAGAAACGTCCAGGGAAATATAATTTAGCTCACTCAGCTCCGCCCCTGTAACAGCAAGTCAGCCCTATGGATCTCAGTTGTATCAAAGTCTCTAAAGGAATTTTGTACTATATAACTGAAAGAGAATTTTCTGGGATTTATTTAATGTGATCAGTGTGCCTGTGGAAAGCAGATTTGGGCAGGGGTTCAGATGTACACCTGCTTCCCCTAGAAACCCATAGGGACATCCAGAACCATCTTCTAGCCTTTGGGTTGAAGCAAAATCATGTGCCTTCAGAGATTTTGCTGTATACTCTTGTTATGCAGTTTGAAGAGACCATTATTTTGAGGTCTGGTCACACATGCCTGTGAGGCATGAGGACTTTGAGCTGGAGGCCAGCTTGGGCTATACAACAAGATTTTGTCTCTCTCTCTCTCTCTCTCTCATATATATATATATATATATATATATATATATATATATATATATATATTCAAAAGCCAGAGAGTGTTATGTTGTGCCTTGAAAAAAAGCTTTCAGGCTAATCTGACTCTGTATTTTATAACCTGATTTTTAGCCTGATTGTGATCTGTCACTCTAGTTAGGTGATATAAATGACTTGTCCTAACGCCCTCCAGACTCATAAGTCCATCTATAAAAATGCTGCCTCTGTGTGTTGGATGTGTTTATTATGGGTGTACTATGAGCAGTGTTAAGTGTGAAATTGATGGTTCTGGTAATTATTGTTAATATTGCAATCAGACTGGCAACCATCATTCATTAATAGCTTGCCAAGTGGAGCTGGAGGTTCTTGGCACTAGTTTTTCTTTCTTTCTTTCTTTCTTTCTTTCTTTCTTTCTTTCTTTCTTT